>NC_081838.1:10785904-11095371 GCF_030867095.1 Alligator mississippiensis
CAGCATTGGCCCTTGCCGGCCCGCCGCCTGGGCCTCCGGGGCTGCTGACACAGGCCGCAGCACACGGTGCCAAGGGGCAGGGGCCAGCTGGAGTGCCTCTGGGCCTGGGGCTCCAGGCAGGCGGGCCCCAGGAGGCAGGAAGCGCACAAGAGCCAGTGCAGTGGGGGACAATTGGCACACACTCCCTTCCTGGGCCTTGGCTTTGGCTAGTGCCGCAACCCAGGGACCGTCTCCAAATTCCCCGCCTCTCTCGCTGCTTCCCTCTCGTCCCTCGGCGAAGCCTGCACGTGGCAGCGCGGCACTTGCGCAGGGGCCGAGGCAGGCGAGGGGCCCGCGGTGCGGCGCTCCCCTGCTGGGCGCGGCCTGCCGGCTTCATCTTTCCCAAGGCCAAAAGCCCAAGCAGCGCGCGGCCTGGGGCTTGCCCGCGCACCCAGGGAGCGAGCCTTGGCGCTCTGCTTCGGCCGGCACACTCCCTAACGCCTGCTGCGGGTGTCAAAGCAGGTCAGCCCCGGGAAGGTGGAGAAGGTGCAGGGCGCCGTCCCGCGCTCCTGCCTTGCCCAGGCTCCAGGTGCGAAAGGAGCCGGCTGCCACACAAGCACGAAGCCCAGCACATAGCGGACAGAATTCGAACCTGTGCAGGGAGACCCCAATGGATTTCTAGCCCATCGCCTTAACCTCTCGGCCACAGCTACCACCAGCAAAAGAGGCAGGCAGCCCGGCCTCCGCCCCACGCCTCTGCAATGGCACCCCGTTGCCAGGTCCTCCAGCCCTGGCTGCACAGCCTGGGCCCCAGGCCCTGGCCCTCAAAAGCCCAGAGGCAAGGCAGCCCCGGGCGGAAGCAGGGCCAGCCAGCCCCTCCACTCGAGGCCAGCCCCAGCACACGTGGCACCAAGCCCCTGTGGGGGCCCTGGACAAAGCCTGGGCCAGGCCACCTGCCTTTGGCTCACGCCCTGCAAGGCCAGCTGTTCCCCAGCGTCCTTGCCATCCTGGCCAGGGAGGCAGCCTTGCTGGAAGGCTGCCTCTGGCCGCGCCAGCCACAAGAGCCCAGCACCCTCAGGCCGCTTGCCCAGGCACCTGCCCATCTGCTGCCCTCCCCAGCCCAGCCCAGCCCAGCCCAGCCCAGCCCAGCCCAAAGCAAGGGCTGCACAGCCTGCCCTGCCCAGGCCGGCAGCCCCGCCAAAGCAAGGCCAGCCCGGGGCTGGCGGGGCGGGTGTTTTCTGTCCTCTGGCCTTTCCCCGTTAGTATAGCGGTGAGTATCCCCGCCTGTCACGCGGGAGACCGGGGTTCAACTCCCCGACGGGGAGGCTCCCTTTTGCACAGCCCCCAGCTGGCTAGGGAGCCCCCTCCACGACCAAGCCTCCCGCCCGAGGCAGCGGCCTGGTTGCCGTGGCCCTGCGGAAGGTGCTGGCGGCTGCAAGGCGCCTGGAGCTGCTCCCGCGGGACCTCAGCTGGCCTCAAGGCCCAGGGCAGCCAGCATTGGCCCTTGCCGGCCCGCCGCCTGGGCCTCCGGGGCTGCTGACACAGGCCGCAGCACGCGGTGCCAAGGGGCAGGGGCCAGCTGGAGTGCCCCTGGGCCTGGGGCTCCAGGCAGGCGGGCCCCAGGAGGCAGGAAGCGCACAAGAGCCAGTGCAGTGGGGGACAATTGGCACACACTCCCTTCCTGGGCCTTGGCTTTGGCTAGTGCCGCAACCCAGGGACCGTCTCCAAATTCCCCGCCTCTCTCGCTGCTTCCCTCTCGTCCCTCGGCGAAGCCTGCACGTGGCAGCGCGGCACTTGCGCAGGGGCCGAGGCAGGCGAGGGGCCCGCGGTGCGGCGCTCCCCTGCTGGGCGCGGCCTGCCGGCTTCATCTTTCCCAAGGCCAAAAGCCCAAGCAGCGCGCGGCCTGGGGCTTGCCCGCGCACCCAGGGAGCGAGCCTTGGCGCTCTGCTTGGGCCGGCACACTCCCTGACGCCTGTTGCGGGTGTCAAAGCAGGTCAGCCCCGGGAAGGTGGAGAAGGTGCAGGGCGCCGTCCCGCGCTCCTGCCTTGCCCAGGCTCCAGCTGCAAAAGGAGCCGGCTGCCACACAAGCACGAAGCCCAGCACGTAGCTGACAGGATTCGAACCTGTGCAGCGAGACCCCAATGGATTTCTAGCCCATCGCCTTAACCTCTCGGCCACAGCTACCACCAGCAAAAGAGGCAGGCAGCCCGGCCTCCGCCCCACGCCTCTGCAATGGCACCCCGTTGCCAGGTCCTCCAGCCCTGGCTGCACAGCCTGGGCCCCAGGCCCTGGCCCTCAAAAGCCCAGAGGCAAGGCAGCCCCGGGCGGAAGCAGGGCCAGCCAGCCCCTCCACTCGAGGCCAGCCCCAGCACACGTGGCACCAAGCCCCTGTGGGGGCCCTGGACAAAGCCTGGGCCAGGCCACCTGCCTTCGGCTCACGCCCTGCAAGGCCAGCTGTTCCCCAGCGTCCTTGCCATCCTGGCCAGGGAGGCAGCCTTGCTGGGAGGCTGCCTCTGGCCACGCCAGCCACAAGAGCCCAGCACCCTCAGGCCGCTTGCCCGGGCACCTGCCCATCTGCTGCCCTCCCCAGCCCAGCCCAGCCCAGCCCAGCCCAGCCCAGCCCAGCCCAAAGCAAGGGCTGCACAGCCTGCCCTGCCCAGGCCGGCAGCCCCGCCAAAGCAAGGCCAGCCCGGGGCTGGCGGGGCGGGTGTTTTCTGTCCTCTGGCCTTTCCCCGTTAGTATAGCGGTGAGTATCCCCGCCTGTCACGCGGGAGACCGGGGTTCAACTCCCCGACGGGGAGGCTCCCTTTTGCACAGCCCCCAGCTGGCTAGGGAGCCCCCTCCACGACCAAGCCTCCCGCCCGAGGCAGCGGCCTGGTTGCCGTGGCCCTGCGGAAGGTGCTGGCGGCTGCAAGGCGCCTGGAGCTGCTCCCGCGGGACCTCAGCTGGCCTCAAGGCCCAGGGCAGCCAGCATTGGCCCTTGCCGGCCCGCCGCCTGGGCCTCCGGGGCTGCTGACACAGGCCGCAGCACACGGTGCCAAGGGGCAGGGGCCAGCTGGAGTGCCTCTGGGCCTGGGGCTCCAGGCAGGCGGGCCCCAGGAGGCAGGAAGCGCACAAGAGCCAGTGCAGTGGGGGACAATTGGCACACACTCCCTTCCTGGGCCTTGGCTTTGGCTAGTGCCGCAACCCAGGGACCGTCTCCAAATTCCCCGCCTCTCTCGCTGCTTCCCTCTCGTCCCTCGGCGAAGCCTGCACGTGGCAGCGCGGCACTTGCGCAGGGGCCGAGGCAGGCGAGGGGCCCGCGGTGCGGCGCTCCCCTGCTGGGCGCGGCCTGCCGGCTTCATCTTTCCCAAGGCCAAAAGCCCAAGCAGCGCGCGGCCTGGGGCTTGCCCGCGCACCCAGGGAGCGAGCCTTGGCGCTCTGCTTCGGCCGGCACACTCCCTAACGCCTGCTGCGGGTGTCAAAGCAGGTCAGCCCCGGGAAGGTGGAGAAGGTGCAGGGCGCCGTCCCGCGCTCCTGCCTTGCCCAGGCTCCAGGTGCGAAAGGAGCCGGCTGCCACACAAGCACGAAGCCCAGCACATAGCGGACAGAATTCGAACCTGTGCAGGGAGACCCCAATGGATTTCTAGCCCATCGCCTTAACCTCTCGGCCACAGCTACCACCAGCAAAAGAGGCAGGCAGCCCGGCCTCCGCCCCACGCCTCTGCAATGGCACCCCGTTGCCAGGTCCTCCAGCCCTGGCTGCACAGCCTGGGCCCCAGGCCCTGGCCCTCAAAAGCCCAGAGGCAAGGCAGCCCCGGGCGGAAGCAGGGCCAGCCAGCCCCTCCACTCGAGGCCAGCCCCAGCACACGTGGCACCAAGCCCCTGTGGGGGCCCTGGACAAAGCCTGGGCCAGGCCACCTGCCTTTGGCTCACGCCCTGCAAGGCCAGCTGTTCCCCAGCGTCCTTGCCATCCTGGCCAGGGAGGCAGCCTTGCTGGAAGGCTGCCTCTGGCCGCGCCAGCCACAAGAGCCCAGCACCCTCAGGCCGCTTGCCCAGGCACCTGCCCATCTGCTGCCCTCCCCAGCCCAGCCCAGCCCAGCCCAGCCCAGCCCAGCCCAAAGCAAGGGCTGCACAGCCTGCCCTGCCCAGGCCGGCAGCCCCGCCAAAGCAAGGCCAGCCCGGGGCTGGCGGGGCGGGTGTTTTCTGTCCTCTGGCCTTTCCCCGTTAGTATAGCGGTGAGTATCCCCGCCTGTCACGTGGGAGACCGGGGTTCAACTCCCCGACGGGGAGGCTCCCTTTTGCACAGCCCCCAGCTGGCTAGGGAGCCCCCTCCACGACCAAGCCTCCCGCCCGAGGCAGCGGCCTGGTTGCCGTGGCCCTGCGGAAGGTGCTGGCGGCTGCAAGGTGCCTGGAGCTGCTCCCGCGGGACCTCAGCTGGCCTCAAGGCCCAGGGCAGCCAGCATTGGCCCTTGCCGGCCCGCCGCCTGGGCCTCCGGGGCTGCTGACACAGGCCGCAGCACGCGGTGCCAAGGGGCAGGGGCCAGCTGGAGTGCCCCTGGGCCTGGGGCTCCAGGCAGGCGGGCCCCAGGAGGCAGGAAGCGCACAAGAGCCAGTGCAGTGGGGGACAATTGGCACACACTCCCTTCCTGGGCCTTGGCTTTGGCTAGTGCCGCAACCCAGGGACCGTCTCCAAATTCCCCGCCTCTCTCGCTGCTTCCCTCTCGTCCCTCGGCGAAGCCTGCACGTGGCAGCGCGGCACTTGCGCAGGGGCCGAGGCAGGCGAGGGGCCCGCGGTGCGGCGCTCCCCTGCTGGGCGCGGCCTGCCGGCTTCATCTTTCCCAAGGCCAAAAGCCCAAGCAGCGCGCGGCCTGGGGCTTGCCCGCGCACCCAGGGAGCGAGCCTTGGCGCTCTGCTTGGGCCGGCACACTCCCTGACGCCTGTTGCGGGTGTCAAAGCAGGTCAGCCCCGGGAAGGTGGAGAAGGTGCAGGGCGCCGTCCCGCGCTCCTGCCTTGCCCAGGCTCCAGCTGCAAAAGGAGCCGGCTGCCACACAAGCACGAAGCCCAGCACGTAGCTGACAGGATTCGAACCTGTACAGCGAGACCCCAATGGATTTCTAGCCCATCGCCTTAACCTCTCGGCCACAGCTACCACCAGCAAAAGAGGCAGGCAGCCCGGCCTCCGCCCCACGCCTCTGCAATGGCACCCCGTTGCCAGGTCCTCCAGCCCTGGCTGCACAGCCTGGGCCCCAGGCCCTGGCCCTCAAAAGCCCAGAGGCAAGGCAGCCCCGGGCGGAAGCAGGGCCAGCCAGCCCCTCCACTCGAGGCCAGCCCCAGCACACGTGGCACCAAGCCCCTGTGGGGGCCCTGGACAAAGCCTGGGCCAGGCCACCTGCCTTCGGCTCACGCCCTGCAAGGCCAGCTGTTCCCCAGCGTCCTTGCCATCCTGGCCAGGGAGGCAGCCTTGCTGGGAGGCTGCCTCTGGCCACGCCAGCCACAAGAGCCCAGCACCCTCAGGCCGCTTGCCCGGGCACCTGCCCATCTGCTGCCCTCCCCAGCCCAGCCCAGCCCAGCCCAGCCCAGCCCAGCCCAAAGCAAGGGCTGCACAGCCTGCCCTGCCCAGGCCGGCAGCCCCGCCAAAGCAAGGCCAGCCCGGGGCTGGCGGGGCGGGTGGTTTCTGTCCTGCGGCCTTTCCCCGTTAGTATAGCGGTGAGTATCCCTGCCTGTCACGCGGGAGACCAGGGTTCAACTCCCCGACGGGGAGGCTCCCTTTTGCACAGCCCCCAGCTGGCTAGGGAGCCCCCTCCACGACCAAGCCTCCCGCCCGAGGCAGCGGCCTGGTTGCCGTGGCCCTGCGGAAGGTGCTGGCGGCTGCAAGGCGCCTGGAGCTGCTCCTGCGGGACCTCAGCTGGCCTCAAGGCCCAGGGCAGCCAGCATTGGCCCTTGCCGGCCCGCCGCCTGGGCCTCCGGGGCTGCTGACACAGGCCGCAGCACGCGGTGCCAAGGGGCAGGGGCCAGCTGGAGTGCCCCTGGGCCTGGGGCTCCAGGCAGGCGGGCCCCAGGAGGCAGGAAGCGCACAAGAGCCAGTGCAGTGGGGGACAATTGGCACACACTCCCTTCCTGGGCCTTGGCTTTGGCTAGTGCCGCAACCCAGGGACCGTCTCCAAATTCCCCGCCTCTCTCGCTGCTTCCCTCTCGTCCCTCGGCGAAGCCTGCACGTGGCAGCGCGGCACTTGCGCAGGGGCCGAGGCAGGCGAGGGGCCCGCGGTGCGGCGCTCCCCTGCTGGGCGCGGCCTGCCGGCTTCATCTTTCCCAAGGCCAAAAGCCCAAGCAGCGCGCGGCCTGGGGCTTGCCCGCGCACCCAGGGAGCGAGCCTTGGCGCTCTGCTTGGGCCGGCACACTCCCTGACGCCTGCTGCGGGTGTCAAAGCAGGTCAGCCCCGGGAAGGTGGAGAAGGTGCAGGGCGCCGTCCCGCGCTCCTGCCTTGCCCAGGCTCCAGCTGCAAAAGGAGCCGGCTGCCACACAAGCACGAAGCCCAGCACGTAGCTGAGAGGATTCGAACCTGTGCAGGGAGACCCCAATGGATTTCGAGCCCATCGCCTTAACCTCTCGGCCACAGCTACCACCAGCAAAAGAGGCAGGCAGCCCGGCCTCCGCCCCACGCCTCTGCAATGGCACCCCGTTGCCAGGTCCTCCAGCCCTGGCTGCACAGCCTGGGCCCCAGGCCCTGGCCCTCAAAAGCCCAGAGGCAAGGCAGCCCCGGGCGGAAGCAGGGCCAGCCAGCCCCTCCACTCGAGGCCAGCCCCAGCACACGTGGCACCAAGCCCCTGTGGGGGCCCTGGACAAAGCCTGGGCCAGGCCACCTGCCTTCGGCTCACGCCCTGCAAGGCCAGCTGTTCCCCAGCGTCCTTGCCATCCTGGCCAGGGAGGCAGCCTTGCTGGAAGGCTGCCTCTGGCCGCGCCAGCCACAAGAGCCCAGCACCCTCAGGCCGCTTGCCCGGGCACCTGCCCATCTGCTGCCCTCCCCAGCCCAGCCCAGCCCAGCCCAGCCCAGCCCAGCCCAAAGCAAGGGCTGCACAGCCTGCCCTGCCCAGGCCGGCAGCCCCGCCAAAGCAAGGCCAGCCCGCGGCTGGCGGGGCGGGTGGTTTCGGTCCTGCGTCCTTTCCCCGTTAGTATAGCGGTGAGTATCCCCGCCTGTCACGCGGGAGACTGGGGTTCAACTCCCCGACGGGGAGGCTCCCTTTTGCACAGCCCCCAGCTGGCTAGGGAGCCCCCTCCACGACCAAGCCTCCCGCCCGAGGCAGCGGCCTGGTTGCCGTGGCCCTGCGGAAGGTGCTGGCGGCTGCAAGGCGCCTGGAGCTGCTCCCGCGGGACCTCAGCTGGCCTCAAGGCCCAGGGCAGCCAGCATTGGCCCTTGCCGGCCCGCCGCCTGGGCCTCCGGGGCTGCTGACACAGGCCGCAGCACGCGGTGCCAAGGGGCAGGGGCCAGCTGGAGTGCCCCTGGGCCTGGGGCTCCAGGCAGGCGGGCCCCAGGAGGCAGGAAGCGCACAAGAGCCAGTGCAGTGGGGGACAATTGGCACACACTCCCTTCCTGGGCCTTGGCTTTGGCTAGTGCCGCAACCCAGGGACCGTCTCCAAATTCCCCGCCTCTCTCGCTGCTTCCCTCTCGTCCCTCGGCGAAGCCTGCACGTGGCAGCGCGGCACTTGCGCAGGGGCCGAGGCAGGCGAGGGGCCCGCGGTGCGGCGCTCCCCTGCTGGGCGCGGCCTGCCGGCTTCATCTTTCCCAAGGCCAAAAGCCCAAGCAGCGCGCGGCCTGGGGCTTGCCCGCGCACCCAGGGAGCGAGCCTTGGCGCTCTGCTTGGGCCGGCACACTCCCTGACGCCTGCTGCGGGTGTCAAAGCAGGTCAGCCCCGGGAAGGTGGAGAAGGTGCAGGGCGCCGTCCCGCGCTCCTGCCTTGCCCAGGCTCCAGCTGCAAAAGGAGCCGGCTGCCACACAAGCACGAAGCCCAGCACGTAGCTGACAGGATTCGAACCTGTGCAGCGAGACCCCAATGGATTTCGAGCCCATCGCATTAACCTCTCGGCCACAGCTACCACCAGCAAAAGAGGCAGGCAGCCCGGCCTCCGCGCCACGCCTCTGCAATGAAACCCCGTTGCCAGGTCCTCCAGCCCTGGCTGCACAGCCTGGGCCCCAGGCCCTGGCCCTCAAAAGCCCAGAGGCAAGGCAGCCCCGGGCGGAAGCAGGGCCAGCCAGCCCCTCCACTCGAGGCCAGCCCCAGCACACGTGGCACCAAGCCCCTGTGGGGGCCCTGGACAAAGCCTGGGCCAGGCCACCTGCCTTCGGCTCACGCCCTGCAAGGCCAGCTGTTCCCCAGCGTCCTTGCCATCCTGGCCAGGGAGGCAGCCTTGCTGGGAGGCTGCCTCTGGCCACGCCAGCCACAAGAGCCCAGCACCCTCAGGCCGCTTGCCCGGGCACCTGCCCATCTGCTGCCCTCCCCAGCCCAGCCCAGCCCAGCCCAGCCCAGCCCAGCCCAGCCCAAAGCAAGGGCTGCACAGCCTGCCCTGCCCAGGCCGGCAGCCCCGCCAAAGCAAGGCCAGCCCGGGGCTGGCGGGGCGGGTGGTTTCTGTCCTGCGGCCTTTCCCCGTTAGTATAGCGGTGAGTATCCCCGCCTGTCACGCGGGAGACCGGGGTTCAACTCCCCGACGGGGAGGCTCCCTTTTGCACAGCCCCCAGCTGGCTAGGGAGCCCCCTCCACGACCAAGCCTCCCGCCCGAGGCAGCGGCCTGGTTGCCGTGGCCCTGCGGAAGGTGCTGGCGGCTGCAAGGCGCCTGGAGCTGCTCCCGCGGGACCTCAGCTGGCCTCAAGGCCCAGGGCAGCCAGCATTGGCCCTTGCCGGCCCGCCGCCTGGGCCTCCGGGGCTGCTGACACAGGCCGCAGCACGCGGTGCCAAGGGGCAGGGGCCAGCTGGAGTGCCCCTGGGCCTGGGGCTCCAGGCAGGCGGGCCCCAGGAGGCAGGAAGCGCACAAGAGCCAGTGCAGTGGGGGACAATTGGCACACACTCCCTTCCTGGGCCTTGGCTTTGGCTAGTGCCGCAACCCAGGGACCGTCTCCAAATTCCCCGCCTCTCTCGCTGCTTCCCTCTCGTCCCTCGGCGAAGCCTGCACGTGGCAGCGCGGCATTTGCGCAGGGGCCGAGGCAGGCGAGGGGCCCGCGGTGCGGCGCTCCCCTGCTGGGCGCGGCCTGCCGGCTTCATCTTTCCCAAGGCCAAAAGCCCAAGCAGCGCGCGGCCTGGGGCTTGCCCGCGCACCCAGGGAGCGAGCCTTGGTGCTCTGCTTGGGCCGCCACACTCCCTGACGCCTGCTGCGGGTGTCAAAGCAGGTCAGCCCCGGGAAGGTGGAGAAGGTGCAGGGCGCCGTCCCGCGCTCCTGCCTTGCCCAGGCTCCAGCTGCAAAAGGAGCCGGCTGCCACACAAGCACGAAGCCCAGCACGTAGCTGACAGGATTCGAACCTGTGCAGGGAGACCCCAATGGATTTCTAGCCCATCGCCTTAACCTCTCGGCCACAGCTACCACCAGCAAAAGAGGCAGGCAGCCCGGCCTCCGCCCCACGCCTCTGCAATGGTACCCCGTTGCCAGGTCCTCCAGCCCTGGCTGCACAGCCTGGGCCCCAGGCCCTGGCCCTCAAAAGCCCAGAGGCAAGGCAGCCCCGGGCGGAAGCAGGGCCAGCCAGCCCCTCCACTCGAGGCCAGCCCCAGCACACGTGGCACCAAGCCCCTGTGGGGGCCCTGGACAAAGCCTGGGCCAGGCCACCTGCCTTCGGCTCACGCCCTGCAAGGCCAGCTGTTCCCCAGCGTCCTTGCCATCCTGGCCAGGGAGGCAGCCTTGCTGGGAGGCTGCCTCTGGCCACGCCAGCCACAAGAGCCCAGCACCCTCAGGCCGCTTGCCCGGGCACCTGCCCATCTGCTGCCCTCCCCAGCCCAGCCCAGCCCAGCCCAGCCCAGCCCAAAGCAAGGGCTGCACAGCCTGCCCTGCCCAGGCCGGCAGCCCCGCCAAAGCAAGGCCAGCCCGGGGCTGGCGGGGCGGGTGTTTTCTGTCCTCTGGCCTTTCCCCGTTAGTATAGCGGTGAGTATCCCCGCCTGTCACGCGGGAGACCGGGGTTCAACTCCCTGACGGGGAGGCTCCCTTTTGCACAGCCCCCAGCTGGCTAGGGAGCCCCCTCCACGACCAAGCCTCCCGCCCGAGGCAGCGGCCTGGTTGCCGTGGCCCTGCGGAAGGTGCTGGCGGCTGCAAGGCGCCTGGAGCTGCTCCCGCGGGACCTCAGCTGGCCTCAAGGCCCAGGGCAGCCAGCATTGGCCCTTGCCGGCCCGCCGCCTGGGCCTCCGGGGCTGCTGACACAGGCCGCAGCACGCGGTGCCAAGGGGCAGGGGCCAGCTGGAGTGCCTCTGGGCCTGGGGCTCCAGGCAGGCGGGCCCCAGGAGGCAGGAAGCGCACAAGAGCCAGTGCAGTGGGGGACAATTGGCACACACTCCCTTCCTGGGCCTTGGCTTTGGCTAGTGCGGCAACCCAGGGACCGTCTCCAAATTCCCCGCCTCTCTCGCTGCTTCCCTCTCGTCCCTCGGCGAAGCCTGCACGTGGCAGCGCGGCACTTGCGCAGGGGCCGAGGCAGGCGAGGGGCCCGCGGTGCGGCGCTCCCCTGCTGGGCGCGGCCTGCCGGCTTCATCTTTCCCAAGGCCAAAAGCCCAAGCAGCGCGCGGCCTGGGGCTTGCCCGCGCACCCAGGGAGCGAGCCTTGGCGCTCTGCTTCGGCCGGCACACTCCCTAACGCCTGCTGCGGGTGTCAAAGCAGGTCAGCCCCGGGAAGGTGGAGAAGGTGCAGGGCGCCGTCCCGCGCTCCTGCCTTGCCCAGGCTCCAGCTGCAAAAGGAGCCGGCTGCCACACAAGCACGAAGCCCAGCACATAGCGGACAGGATTCGAACCTGTGCAGGGAGACCCCAATGGATTTCTAGCCCATCGCCTTAACCTCTCGGCCACAGCTACCACCAGCAAAAGAGGCAGGCAGCCCGGCCTCCGCCCCACGCCTCTGCAATGGCACCCCGTTGCCAGGTCCTCCAGCCCTGGCTGCACAGCCTGGGCCCCAGGCCCTGGCCCTCAAAAGCCCAGAGGCAAGGCAGCCCCGGGCGGAAGCAGGGCCAGCCAGCCCCTCCACTCGAGGCCAGCCCCAGCACACGTGGCACCAAGCCCCTGTGGGGGCCCTGGACAAAGCCTGGGCCAGGCCACCTGCCTTTGGCTCACGCCCTGCAAGGCCAGCTGTTCCCCAGCGTCCTTGCCATCCTGGCCAGGGAGGCAGCCTTGCTGGAAGGCTGCCTCTGGCCGCGCCAGCCACAAGAGCCCAGCACCCTCAGGCCGCTTGCCCGGGCACCTGCCCATCTGCTGCCCTCCCCAGCCCAGCCCAGCCCAGCCCAGCCCAGCCCAGCCCAGCCCAGCCCAAAGCAAGGGCTGCACAGCCTGCCCTGCCCAGGCCGGCAGCCCCGCCAAAGCAAGGCCAGCCCGGGGCTGGCGGGGCGGGTGTTTTCTGTCCTCTGGCCTTTCCCCGTTAGTATAGCGGTGAGTATCCCCGCCTGTCACGCGGGAGACCGGGGTTCAACTCCCCGACGGGGAGGCTCCCTTTTGCACAGCCCCCAGCTGGCTAGGGAGCCCCCTCCACGACCAAGCCTCCCGCCCGAGGCAGCGGCCTGGTTGCCGTGGCCCTGCGGAAGGTGCTGGCGGCTGCAAGGCGCCTGGAGCTGCTCCCGCGGGACCTCAGCTGGCCTCAAGGCCCAGGGCAGCCAGCATTGGCCCTTGCCGGCCCGCCGCCTGGGCCTCCGGGGCTGCTGACACAGGCCGCAGCACGCGGTGCCAAGGGGCAGGGGCCAGCTGGAGTGCCCCTGGGCCTGGGGCTCCAGGCAGGCGGGCCCCAGGAGGCAGGAAGCGCACAAGAGCCAGTGCAGTGGGGGACAATTGGCACACACTCCCTTCCTGGGCCTTGGCTTTGGCTAGTGCCGCAACCCAGGGACCGTCTCCAAATTCCCCGCCTCTCTCGCTGCTTCCCTCTCGTCCCTCGGCGAAGCCTGCACGTGGCAGCGTGGCATTTGCGCAGGGGCCGAGGCAGGCGAGGGGCCCGCGGTGCGGCGCTCCCCTGCTGGGCGCGGCCTGCCGGCTTCATCTTTCCCAAGGCCAAAAGCCCAAGCAGCGCGCGGCCTGGGGCTTGCCCGCGCACCCAGGGAGCGAGCCTTGGTGCTCTGCTTGGGCCGCCACACTCCCTGACGCCTGCTGCGGGTGTCAAAGCAGGTCAGCCCCGGGAAGGTGGAGAAGGTGCAGGGCGCCGTCCCGCGCTCCTGCCTTGCCCAGGCTCCAGCTGCAAAAGGAGCCGGCTGCCACACAAGCACGAAGCCCAGCACGTAGCTGACAGGATTCGAACCTGTGCAGGGAGACCCCAATGGATTTCTAGCCCATCGCCTTAACCTCTCGGCCACAGCTACCACCAGCAAAAGAGGCAGGCAGCCCGGCCTCCGCCCCACGCCTCTGCAATGGCACCCCGTTGCCAGGTCCTCCAGCCCTGGCTGCACAGCCTGGGCCCCAGGCCCTGGCCCTCAAAAGCCCAGAGGCAAGGCAGCCCCGGGCGGAAGCAGGGCCAGCCAGCCCCTCCACTCGAGGCCAGCCCCAGCACACGTGGCACCAAGCCCCTGTGGGGGCCCTGGACAAAGCCTGGGCCAGGCCACCTGCCTTCGGCTCACGCCCTGCAAGGCCAGCTGTTCCCCAGCGTCCTTGCCATCCTGGCCAGGGAGGCAGCCTTGCTGGGAGGCTGCCTCTGGCCACGCCAGCCACAAGAGCCCAGCACCCTCAGGCCGCTTGCCCGGGCACCTGCCCATCTGCTGCCCTCCCCAGCCCAGCCCAGCCCAGCCCAGCCCAGCCCAGCCCAAAGCAAGGGCTGCACAGCCTGCCCTGCCCAGGCCGGCAGCCCCGCCAAAGCAAGGCCAGCCCGGGGCTGGCGGGGCGGGTGTTTTCTGTCCTCTGGCCTTTCCCCGTTAGTATAGCGGTGAGTATCCCCGCCTGTCACGCGGGAGACCGGGGTTCAACTCCCCGACGGGGAGGCTCCCTTTTGCACAGCCCCCAGCTGGCTAGGGAGCCCCCTCCACGACCAAGCCTCCCGCCCGAGGCAGCGGCCTGGTTGCCGTGGCCCTGCGGAAGGTGCTGGCGGCTGCAAGGCGCCTGGAGCTGCTCCCGCGGGACCTCAGCTGGCCTCAAGGCCCAGGGCAGCCAGCATTGGCCCTTGCCGGCCCGCCGCCTGGGCCTCCGGGGCTGCTGACACAGGCCGCAGCACGCGGTGCCAAGGGGCAGGGGCCAGCTGGAGTGCCTCTGGGCCTGGGGCTCCAGGCAGGCGGGCCCCAGGAGGCAGGAAGCGCACAAGAGCCAGTGCAGTGGGGGACAATTGGCACACACTCCCTTCCTGGGCCTTGGCTTTGGCTAGTGCCGCAACCCAGGGACCGTCTCCAAATTCCCCGCCTCTCTCGCTGCTTCCCTCTCGTCCCTCGGCGAAGCCTGCACGTGGCAGCGCGGCACTTGCGCAGGGGCCGAGGCAGGCGAGGGGCCCGCGGTGCGGCGCTCCCCTGCTGGGCGCGGCCTGCCGGCTTCATCTTTCCCAAGGCCAAAAGCCCAAGCAGCGCGCGGCCTGGGGCTTGCCCGCGCACCCAGGGAGCGAGCCTTGGCGCTCTGCTTCGGCCGGCACACTCCCTAACGCCCGCTGCGGGTGTCAAAGCAGGTCAGCCCCGGGAAGGTGGAGAAGGTGCAGGGCGCCGTCCCGCGCTCCTGCCTTGCCCAGGCTCCAGGTGCGAAAGGAGCCGGCTGCCACACAAGCACGAAGCCCAGCACATAGCGGACAGAATTCGAACCTGTGCAGGGAGACCCCAATGGATTTCTAGCCCATCGCCTTAACCTCTCGGCCACAGCTACCACCAGCAAAAGAGGCAGGCAGCCCGGCCTCCGCCCCACGCCTCTGCAATGGCACCCCGTTGCCAGGTCCTCCAGCCCTGGCTGCACAGCCTGGGCCCCAGGCCCTGGCCCTCAAAAGCCCAGAGGCAAGGCAGCCCCGGGCGGAAGCAGGGCCAGCCAGCCCCTCCACTCGAGGCCAGCCCCAGCACACGTGGCACCAAGCCCCTGTGGGGGCCCTGGACAAAGCCTGGGCCAGGCCACCTGCCTTTGGCTCACGCCCTGCAAGGCCAGCTGTTCCCCAGCGTCCTTGCCATCCTGGCCAGGGAGGCAGCCTTGCTGGAAGGCTGCCTCTGGCCGCGCCAGCCACAAGAGCCCAGCACCCTCAGGCCGCTTGCCCGGGCACCTGCCCATCTGCTGCCCTCCCCAGCCCAGCCCAGCCCAGCCCAGCCCAGCCCAGCCCAAAGCAAGGGCTGCACAGCCTGCCCTGCCCAGGCCGGCAGCCCCGCCAAAGCAAGGCCAGCCCGGGGCTGGCGGGGCGGGTGTTTTCTGTCCTCTGGCCTTTCCCCGTTAGTATAGCGGTGAGTATCCCCGCCTGTCACGCGGGAGACCGGGGTTCAACTCCCTGACGGGGAGGCTCCCTTTTGCACAGCCCCCAGCTGGCTAGGGAGCCCCCTCCACGACCAAGCCTCCCGCCCGAGGCAGCGGCCTGGTTGCCGTGGCCCTGCGGAAGGTGCTGGCGGCTGCAAGGCGCCTGGAGCTGCTCCCGCGGGACCTCAGCTGGCCTCAAGGCCCAGGGCAGCCAGCATTGGCCCTTGCCGTCCCGCCGCCTGGGCCTCCGGGGCTGCTGACACAGGCCGCAGCACGCGGTGCCAAGGGGCAGGGGCCAGCTGGAGTGCCCCTGGGCCTGGGGCTCCAGGCAGGCGGGCCCCAGGAGGCAGGAAGCACACAAGAGCCAGTGCAGTGGGGGACAATTGGCACACACTCCCTTCCTGGGCCTTGGCTTTGGCTAGTGCCGCAACCCAGGGACCGTCTCCAAATTCCCCGCCTCTCTCGCTGCTTCCCTCTCGTCCCTCGGCGAAGCCTGCACGTGGCAGCGCGGCACTTGCGCAGGGGCCGAGGCAGGCGAGGGGCCCGCGGTGCGGCGCTCCCCTGCTGGGCGCGGCCTGCCGGCTTCATCTTTCCCAAGGCCAAAAGCCCAAGCAGCGCGCGGCCTGGGGCTTGCCCGCGCACCCAGGGAGCGAGCCTTGGCGCTCTGCTTCGGCCGGCACACTCCCTGACGCCTGTTGCGGGTGTCAAAGCAGGTCAGCCCCGGGAAGGTGGAGAAGGTGCAGGGCGCCGTCCCGCGCTCCTGCCTTGCCCAGGCTCCAGCTGCAAAAGGAGCCGGCTGCCACACAAGCACGAAGCCCAGCACGTAGCTGACAGGATTCGAACCTGTACAGCGAGACCCCAATGGATTGCTAGCCCATCGCCTTAACCTCTCGGCCACAGCTACCACCAGCAAAAGAGGCAGGCAGCCCGGCCTCCGCCCCACGCCTCTGCAATGGCACCCCGTTGCCAGGTCCTCCAGCCCTGGCTGCACAGCCTGGGCCCCAGGCCCTGGCCCTCAAAAGCCCAGAGGCAAGGCAGCCCCGGGCGGAAGCAGGGCCAGCCAGCCCCTCCACTCGAGGCCAGCCCCAGCACACGTGGCACCAAGCCCCTGTGGGGGCCCTGGACAAAGCCTGGGTCAGGCCACCTGCCTTCGGCTCACGCCCTGCAAGGCCAGCTGTTCCCCAGCGTCCTTGCCATCCTGGCCAGGGAGGCAGCCTTGCTGGGAGGCTGCCTCTGGCCACGCCAGCCACAAGAGCCCAGCACCCTCAGGCCGCTTGCCCGGGCACCTGCCCATCTGCTGCCCTCCCCAGCCCAGCCCAGCCCAGCCCAGCCCAGCCCAGCCCAGCCCAGCCCAGCCCAGCCCAAAGCAAGGGCTGCACAGCCTGCCCTGCCCAGGCCGGCAGCCCCGCCAAAGCAAGGCCAGCCCGGGGCTGGCGGGGCGGGTGGTTTCTGTCCTGCGGCCTTTCCCCGTTAGTATAGCGGTGAGTATCCCTGCCTGTCACGCGGGAGACCGGGGTTCAACTCCCCGACGGGGAGGCTCCCTTTTGCACAGCCCCCAGCTGGCTAGGGAGCCCCCTCCACGACCAAGCCTCCCGCCCGAGGCAGCGGCCTGGTTGCCGTGGCCCTGCGGAAGGTGCTGGCGGCTGCAAGGCGCCTGGAGCTGCTCCTGCGGGACCTCAGCTGGCCTCAAGGCCCAGGGCAGCCAGCATTGGCCCTTGCCGGCCCGCCGCCTGGGCCTCCGGGGCTGCTGACACAGGCCGCAGCACGCGGTGCCAAGGGGCAGGGGCCAGCTGGAGTGCCCCTGGGCCTGGGGCTCCAGGCAGGCGGGCCCCAGGAGGCAGGAAGCGCACAAGAGCCAGTGCAGTGGGGGACAATTGGCACACACTCCCTTCCTGGGCCTTGGCTTTGGCTAGTGCCGCAACCCAGGGACCGTCTCCAAATTCCCCGCCTCTCTCGCTGCTTCCCTCTCGTCCCTTTGCGAAGCCTGCACGTGGCAGCGCGGCACTTGCGCAGGGGCCGAGGCAGGCGAGGGGCCCGCGGTGCGGCGCTCCCCTGCTGGGCGCGGCCTGCCGGCTTCATCTTTCCCAAGGCCAAAAGCCCAAGCAGCGCGCAGCCTGGGGCTTGCCCGCGCACCCAGGGAGCGAGCCTTGGCGCTCTGCTTGGGCCGGCACACTCCCTGACGCCTGCTGCGGGTGTCAAAGCAGGTCAGCCCCGGGAAGGTGGAGAAGGTGCAGGGCGCC
Organism: Alligator mississippiensis; assembly: GCF_030867095.1. Lineage (NCBI taxonomy): Eukaryota > Metazoa > Chordata > Crocodylia > Alligatoridae > Alligator > Alligator mississippiensis. The sequence continues at coordinate 10,802,658 of NC_081838.1, forward strand.
GTCCCGCGCTCCTGCCTTGCCCAGGCTCCAGCTGCAAAAGGAGCCGGCTGCCACACAAGCACGAAGCCCAGCACGTAGCTGAGAGGATTCGAACCTGTGCAGGGAGACCCCAATGGATTTCGAGCCCATCGCCTTAACCTCTCGGCCACAGCTACCACCAGCAAAAGAGGCAGGCAGCCCGGCCTCCGCCCCTCGCCTCTGCAATGGCACCCCGTTGCCAGGTCCTCCAGCCCTGGCTGCACAGCCTGGGCCCCAGGCCCTGGCCCTCAAAAGCCCAGAGGCAAGGCAGCCCCGGGCGGAAGCAGGGCCAGCCAGCCCCTCCACTCGAGGCCAGCCCCAGCACACGTGGCACCAAGCCCCTGTGGGGGCCCTGGACAAAGCCTGGGCCAGGCCACCTGCCTTCGGCTCACGCCCTGCAAGGCCAGCTGTTCCCCAGCGTCCTTGCCATCCTGGCCAGGGAGGCAGCCTTGCTGGAAGGCTGCCTCTGGCCGCGCCAGCCACAAGAGCCCAGCACCCTCAGGCCGCTTGCCCGGGCACCTGCCCATCTGCTGCCCTCCCCAGCCCAGCCCAGCCCAGCCCAGCCCAGCCCAGCCCAAAGCAAGGGCTGCACAGCCTGCCCTGCCCAGGCCGGCAGCCCCGCCAAAGCAAGGCCAGCCCGGGGCTGGCGGGGCGGGTGGTTTCTATCCTGCGTCCTTTCCCCGTTAGTATAGCGGTGAGTATCCCCGCCTGTCACGCGGGAGACTGGGGTTCAACTCCCCGACGGGGAGGCTCCCTTTTGCACAGCCCCCAGCTGGCTAGGGAGCCCCCTCCACGACCAAGCCTCCCGCCCGAGGCAGCGGCCTGGTTGCCGTGGCCCTGCGGAAGGTGCTGGCGGCTGCAAGGCGCCTGGAGCTGCTCCCGCGGGACCTCAGCTGGCCTCAAGGCCCAGGGCAGCCAGCATTGGCCCTTGCCGGCCCGCCGCCTGGGCCTCCGGGGCTGCTGACACAGGCCGCAGCACGCGGTGCCAAGGGGCAGGGGCCAGCTGGAGTGCCCCTGGGCCTGGGGCTCCAGGCAGGCGGGCCCCAGGAGGCAGGAAGCGCACAAGAGCCAGTGCAGTGGGGGACAATTGGCACACACTCCCTTCCTGGGCCTTGGCTTTGGCTAGTGCCGCAACCCAGGGACCGTCTCCAAATTCCCCGCCTCTCTCGCTGCTTCCCTCTCGTCCCTCGGCGAAGCCTGCACGTGGCAGCGCGGCACTTGCGCAGGGGCCGAGGCAGGCGAGGGGCCCGCGGTGCGGCGCTCCCCTGCTGGGCGCGGCCTGCCGGCTTCATCTTTCCCAAGGCCAAAAGCCCAAGCAGCGCGCGGCCTGGGGCTTGCCCGCGCACCCAGGGAGCGAGCCTTGGCGCTCTGCTTGGGCCGGCACACTCCCTGACGCCTGCTGCGGGTGTCAAAGCAGGTCAGCCCCGGGAAGGTGGAGAAGGTGCAGGGCGCCGTCCCGCGCTCCTGCCTTGCCCAGGCTCCAGCTGCAAAAGGAGCCGGCTGCCACACAAGCACGAAGCCCAGCACGTAGCTGACAGGATTCGAACCTGTGCAGGGAGACCCCAATGGATTTCGAGCCCATCGCCTTAACCTCTCGGCCACAGCTACCACCAGCAAAAGAGGCAGGCAGCCCGGCCTCCGCCCCACGCCTCTGCAATGGCACCCCGTTGCCAGGTCCTCCAGCCCTGGCTGCACAGCCTGGGCCCCAGGCCCTGGCCCTCAAAAGCCCAGAGGCAAGGCAGCCCCGGGCGGAAGCAGGGCCAGCCAGCCCCTCCACTCGAGGCCAGCCCCAGCACACGTGGCACCAAGCCCCTGTGGGGGCCCTGGACAAAGCCTGGGCCAGGCCACCTGCCTTCGGCTCACGCCCTGCAAGGCCAGCTGTTCCCCAGCGTCCTTGCCATCCTGGCCAGGGAGGCAGCCTTGCTGGGAGGCTGCCTCTGGCCACGCCAGCCACAAGAGCCCAGCACCCTCAGGCCGCTTGCCCGGGCACCTGCCCATCTGCTGCCCTCCCCAGCCCAGCCCAGCCCAGCCCAGCCCAGCCCAGCCCAGCCCAAAGCAAGGGCTGCACAGCCTGCCCTGCCCAGGCCGGCAGCCCCGCCAAAGCAAGGCCAGCCCGGGGCTGGCGGGGCGGGTGTTTTCTGTCCTCTGGCCTTTCCCCGTTAGTATAGCGGTGAGTATCCCCGCCTGTCACGCGGGAGACCGGGGTTCAACTCCCTGACGGGGAGGCTCCCTTTTGCACAGCCCCCAGCTGGCTAGGGAGCCCCCTCCACGACCAAGCCTCCCGCCCGAGGCAGCGGCCTGGTTGCCGTGGCCCTGCGGAAGGTGCTGGCGGCTGCAAGGCGCCTGGAGCTGCTCCCGCGGGACCTCAGCTGGCCTCAAGGCCCAGGGCAGCCAGCATTGGCCCTTGCCGGCCCGCCGCCTGGGCCTCCGGGGCTGCTGACACAGGCCGCAGCACGCGGTGCCAAGGGGCAGGGGCCAGCTGGAGTGCCTCTGGGCCTGGGGCTCCAGGCAGGCGGGCCCCAGGAGGCAGGAAGCGCACAAGAGCCAGTGCAGTGGGGGACAATTGGCACACACTCCCTTCCTGGGCCTTGGCTTTGGCTAGTGCCGCAACCCAGGGACCGTCTCCAAATTCCCCGCCTCTCTCGCTGCTTCCCTCTCGTCCCTCGGCGAAGCCTGCACGTGGCAGCGCGGCACTTGCGCAGGGGCCGAGGCAGGCGAGGGGCCCGCGGTGCGGCGCTCCCCTGCTGGGCGCGGCCTGCCGGCTTCATCTTTCCCAAGGCCAAAAGCCCAAGCAGCGCGCGGCCTGGGGCTTGCCCGCGCACCCAGGGAGCGAGCCTTGGCGCTCTGCTTCGGCCGGCACACTCCCTAACGCCTGCTGCGGGTGTCAAAGCAGGTCAGCCCCGGGAAGGTGGAGAAGGTGCAGGGCGCCGTCCCGCGCTCCTGCCTTGCCCAGGCTCCAGGTGCGAAAGGAGCCGGCTGCCACACAAGCACGAAGCCCAGCACATAGCGGACAGAATTCGAACCTGTGCAGGGAGACCCCAATGGATTTCTAGCCCATCGCCTTAACCTCTCGGCCACAGCTACCACCAGCAAAAGAGGCAGGCAGCCCGGCCTCCGCCCCACGCCTCTGCAATGGCACCCCGTTGCCAGGTCCTCCAGCCCTGGCTGCACAGCCTGGGCCCCAGGCCCTGGCCCTCAAAAGCCCAGAGGCAAGGCAGCCCCGGGCGGAAGCAGGGCCAGCCAGCCCCTCCACTCGAGGCCAGCCCCAGCACACGTGGCACCAAGCCCCTGTGGGGGCCCTGGACAAAGCCTGGGCCAGGCCACCTGCCTTTGGCTCACGCCCTGCAAGGCCAGCTGTTCCCCAGCGTCCTTGCCATCCTGGCCAGGGAGGCAGCCTTGCTGGAAGGCTGCCTCTGGCTGCGCCAGCCACAAGAGCCCAGCACCCTCAGGCCGCTTGCCCGGGCACCTGCCCATCTGCTGCCCTCCCCAGCCCAGCCCAGCCCAGCCCAGCCCAGCCCAGCCCAGCCCAAAGCAAGGGCTGCACAGCCTGCCCTGCCCAGGCCGGCAGCCCCGCCAAAGCAAGGCCAGCCCGGGGCTGGCGGGGCGGGTGTTTTCTGTCCTCTGGCCTTTCCCCGTTAGTATAGCGGTGAGTATCCCCGCCTGTCACGCGGGAGACCGGGGTTCAACTCCCCGACGGGGAGGCTCCCTTTTGCACAGCCCCCAGCTGGCTAGGGAGCCCCCTCCACGACCAAGCCTCCCGCCCGAGGCAGCGGCCTGGTTGCCGTGGCCCTGCGGAAGGTGCTGGCGGCTGCAAGGCGCCTGGAGCTGCTCCCACGGGACCTCAGCTGGCCTCAAGGCCCAGGGCAGCCAGCATTGGCCCTTGCCGGCCCGCCGCCTGGGCCTCCGGGGCTGCTGACACAGGCCGCAGCACGCGGTGCCAAGGGGCAGGGGCCAGCTGGAGTGCCTCTGGGCCTGGGGCTCCAGGCAGGCGGGCCCCAGGAGGCAGGAAGCGCACAAGAGCCAGTGCAGTGGGGGACAATTGGCACACACTCCCTTCCTGGGCCTTGGCTTTGGCTAGTGCCGCAACCCAGGGACCGTCTCCAAATTCCCCGCCTCTCTCGCTGCTTCCCTCTCGTCCCTCGGCGAAGCCTGCACGTGGCAGCGCGGCACTTGCGCAGGGGCCGAGGCAGGCGAGGGGCCCGCGGTGCGGCGCTCCCCTGCTGGGCGCGGCCTGCCGGCTTCATCTTTCCCAAGGCCAAAAGCCCAAGCAGCGCGCGGCCTGGGGCTTGCCCGCGCACCCAGGGAGCGAGCCTTGGCGCTCTGCTTCGGCCGGCACACTCCCTAACGCCTGCTGCGGGTGTCAAAGCAGGTCAGCCCCGGGAAGGTGGAGAAGGTGCAGGGCGCCGTCTCGCGCTCCTGCCTTGCCCAGGCTCCAGGTGCGAAAGGAGCCGGCTGCCACACAAGCACGAAGCCCAGCACATAGCGGACAGAATTCGAACCTGTGCAGGGAGACCCCAATGGATTTCTAGCCCATCGCCTTAACCTCTCGGCCACAGCTACCACCAGCAAAAGAGGCAGGCAGCCCGGCCTCCGCCCCACGCCTCTGCAATGGCACCCCGTTGCCAGGTCCTCCAGCCCTGGCTGCACAGCCTGGGCCCCAGGCCCTGGCCCTCAAAAGCCCAGAGGCAAGGCAGCCCCGGGCGGAAGCAGGGCCAGCCAGCCCCTCCACTCGAGGCCAGCCCCAGCACACGTGGCACCAAGCCCCTGTGGGGGCCCTGGACAAAGCCTGGGCCAGGCCACCTGCCTTTGGCTCACGCCCTGCAAGGCCAGCTGTTCCCCAGCGTCCTTGCCATCCTGGCCAGGGAGGCAGCCTTGCTGGAAGGCTGCCTCTGGCCGCGCCAGCCACAAGAGCCCAGCACCCTCAGGCCGCTTGCCCGGGCACCTGCCCATCTGCTGCCCTCCCCAGCCCAGCCCAGCCCAGCCCAGCCCAGCCCAGCCCAAAGCAAGGGCTGCACAGCCTGCCCTGCCCAGGCCGGCAGCCCCGCCAAAGCAAGGCCAGCCCGGGGCTGGCGGGGCGGGTGTTTTCTGTCCTCTGGCCTTTCCCCGTTAGTATAGCGGTGAGTATCCCCGCCTGTCACGCGGGAGACCGGGGTTCAACTCCCCGACGGGGAGGCTCCCTTTTGCACAGCCCCCAGCTGGCTAGGGAGCCCCCTCCACGACCAAGCCTCCCGCCCGAGGCAGCGGCCTGGTTGCCGTGGCCCTGCGGAAGGTGCTGGCGGCTGCAAGGCGCCTGGAGCTGCTCCCGCGGGACCTCAGCTGGCCTCAAGGCCCAGGGCAGCCAGCATTGGCCCTTGCCGGCCCGCCGCCTGGGCCTCCGGGGCTGCTGACACAGGCCGCAGCACGCGGTGCCAAGGGGCAGGGGCCAGCTGGAGTGCCCCTGGGCCTGGGGCTCCAGGCAGGCGGGCCCCAGGAGGCAGGAAGCGCACAAGAGCCAGTGCAGTGGGGGACAATTGGCACACACTCCCTTCCTGGGCCTTGGCTTTGGCTAGTGCCGCAACCCAGGGACCGTCTCCAAATTCCCCGCCTCTCTCGCTGCTTCCCTCTCGTCCCTCGGCGAAGCCTGCACGTGGCAGCGCGGCACTTGCGCAGGGGCCGAGGCAGGCGAGGGGCCCGCGGTGCGGCGCTCCCCTGCTGGGCGCGGCCTGCCGGCTTCATCTTTCCCAAGGCCAAAAGCCCAAGCAGCGCGCGGCCTGGGGCTTGCCCGCGCACCCAGGGAGCGAGCCTTGGCGCTCTGCTTGGGCCGGCACACTCCCTGACGCCTGTTGCGGGTGTCAAAGCAGGTCAGCCCCGGGAAGGTGGAGAAGGTGCAGGGCGCCGTCCCGCGCTCCTGCCTTGCCCAGGCTCCAGCTGCAAAAGGAGCCGGCTGCCACACAAGCACGAAGCCCAGCACGTAGCTGACAGGATTCGAACCTGTACAGCGAGACCCCAATGGATTTCTAGCCCATCGCCTTAACCTCTCGGCCACAGCTACCACCAGCAAAAGAGGCAGGCAGCCCGGCCTCCGCCCCACGCCTCTGCAATGGCACCCCGTTGCCAGGTCCTCCAGCCCTGGCTGCACAGCCTGGGCCCCAGGCCCTGGCCCTCAAAAGCCCAGAGGCAAGGCAGCCCCGGGCGGAAGCAGGGCCAGCCAGCCCCTCCACTCGAGGCCAGCCCCAGCACACGTGGCACCAAGCCCCTGTGGGGGCCCTGGACAAAGCCTGGGTCAGGCCACCTGCCTTCGGCTCACGCCCTGCAAGGCCAGCTGTTCCCCAGCGTCCTTGCCATCCTGGCCAGGGAGGCAGCCTTGCTGGGAGGCTGCCTCTGGCCACGCCAGCCACAAGAGCCCAGCACCCTCAGGCCGCTTGCCCGGGCACCTGCCCATCTGCTGCCCTCCCCAGCCCAGCCCAGCCCAGCCCAGCCCAGCCCAGCCCAGCCCAGCCCAGCCCAAAGCAAGGGCTGCACAGCCTGCCCTGCCCAGGCCGGCAGCCCCGCCAAAGCAAGGCCAGCCCGGGGCTGGCGGGGCGGGTGGTTTCTGTCCTGCGGCCTTTCCCCGTTAGTATAGCGGTGAGTATCCCTGCCTGTCACGCGGGAGACCGGGGTTCAACTCCCCGACGGGGAGGCTCCCTTTTGCACAGCCCCCAGCTGGCTAGGGAGCCCCCTCCACGACCAAGCCTCCCGCCCGAGGCAGCGGCCTGGTTGCCGTGGCCCTGCGGAAGGTGCTGGCGGCTGCAAGGCGCCTGGAGCTGCTCCTGCGGGACCTCAGCTGGCCTCAAGGCCCAGGGCAGCCAGCATTGGCCCTTGCCGGCCCGCCGCCTGGGCCTCCGGGGCTGCTGACACAGGCCGCAGCACGCGGTGCCAAGGGGCAGGGGCCAGCTGGAGTGCCCCTGGGCCTGGGGCTCCAGGCAGGCGGGCCCCAGGAGGCAGGAAGCGCACAAGAGCCAGTGCAGTGGGGGACAATTGGCACACACTCCCTTCCTGGGCCTTGGCTTTGGCTAGTGCCGCAACCCAGGGACCGTCTCCAAATTCCCCGCCTCTCTCGCTGCTTCCCTCTCGTCCCTCGGCGAAGCCTGCACGTGGCAGCGCGGCACTTGCGCAGGGGCCGAGGCAGGCGAGGGGCCCGCGGTGCGGCGCTCCCCTGCTGGGCGCGGCCTGCCGGCTTCATCTTTCCCAAGGCCAAAAGCCCAAGCAGCGCGCAGCCTGGGGCTTGCCCGCGCACCCAGGGAGCGAGCCTTGGCGCTCTGCTTGGGCCGGCACACTCCCTGACGCCTGCTGCGGGTGTCAAAGCAGGTCAGCCCCGGGAAGGTGGAGAAGGTGCAGGGCGCCGTCCCGCGCTCCTGCCTTGCCCAGGCTCCAGCTGCAAAAGGAGCCGGCTGCCACACAAGCACGAAGCCCAGCACGTAGCTGAGAGGATTCGAACCTGTGCAGGGAGACCCCAATGGATTTCGAGCCCATCGCCTTAACCTCTCGGCCACAGCTACCACCAGCAAAAGAGGCAGGCAGCCCGGCCTCCGCCCCTCGCCTCTGCAATGGCACCCCGTTGCCAGGTCCTCCAGCCCTGGCTGCACAGCCTGGGCCCCAGGCCCTGGCCCTCAAAAGCCCAGAGGCAAGGCAGCCCCGGGCGGAAGCAGGGCCAGCCAGCCCCTCCACTCGAGGCCAGCCCCAGCACACGTGGCACCAAGCCCCTGTGGGGGCCCTGGACAAAGCCTGGGCCAGGCCACCTGCCTTCGGCTCACGCCCTGCAAGGCCAGCTGTTCCCCAGCGTCCTTGCCATCCTGGCCAGGGAGGCAGCCTTGCTGGAAGGCTGCCTCTGGCCGCGCCAGCCACAAGAGCCCAGCACCCTCAGGCCGCTTGCCCGGGCACCTGCCCATCTGCTGCCCTCCCCAGCCCAGCCCAGCCCAGCCCAGCCCAGCCCAGCCCAGCCCAGCCCAAAGCAAGGGCTGCACAGCCTGCCCTGCCCAGGCCGGCAGCCCCGCCAAAGCAAGGCCAGCCCGGGGCTGGCGGGGCGGGTGTTTTCTGTCCTCTGGCCTTTCCCCGTTAGTATAGCGGTGAGTATCCCCGCCTGTCACGCGGGAGACCGGGGTTCAACTCCCCAACGGGGAGGCTCCCTTTTGCACAGCCCCCAGCTGGCTAGGGAGCCCCCTCCACGACCAAGCCTCCCGCCCGAGGCAGCGGCCTGGTTGCCGTGGCCCTGCGGAAGGTGCTGGCGGCTGCAAGGCGCCTGGAGCTGCTCCCGCGGGACCTCAGCTGGCCTCAAGGCCCAGGGCAGCCAGCATTGGCCCTTGCCGGCCCGCCGCCTGGGCCTCCGGGGCTGCTGACACAGGCCGCAGCACGCGGTGCCAAGGGGCAGGGGCCAGCTGGAGTGCCTCTGGGCCTGGGGCTCCAGGCAGGCGGGCCCCAGGAGGCAGGAAGCGCACAAGAGCCAGTGCAGTGGGGGACAATTGGCACACACTCCCTTCCTGGGCCTTGGCTTTGGCTAGTGCCGCAACCCAGGGACCGTCTCCAAATTCCCCGCCTCTCTCGCTGCTTCCCTCTCGTCCCTCGGCGAAGCCTGCACGTGGCAGCGCGGCACTTGCGCAGGGGCCGAGGCAGGCGAGGGGCCCGCGGTGCGGCGCTCCCCTGCTGGGCGCGGCCTGCCGGCTTCATCTTTCCCAAGGCCAAAAGCCCAAGCAGCGCGCGGCCTGGGGCTTGCCCGCGCACCCAGGGAGCGAGCCTTGGCGCTCTGCTTCGGCCGGCACACTCCCTAACGCCTGCTGCGGGTGTCAAAGCAGGTCAGCCCCGGGAAGGTGGAGAAGGTGCAGGGCGCCGTCCCGCGCTCCTGCCTTGCCCAGGCTCCAGGTGCAAAAGGAGCCGGCTGCCACACAAGCACGAAGCCCAGCACATAGCGGACAGAATTCGAACCTGTGCAGGGAGACCCCAATGGATTTCTAGCCCATCGCCTTAACCTCTCGGCCACAGCTACCACCAGCAAAAGAGGCAGGCAGCCCGGCCTCCGCCCCACGCCTCTGCAATGGCACCCCGTTGCCAGGTCCTCCAGCCCTGGCTGCACAGCCTGGGCCCCAGGCCCTGGCCCTCAAAAGCCCAGAGGCAAGGCAGCCCCGGGCGGAAGCAGGGCCAGCCAGCCCCTCCACTCGAGGCCAGCCCCAGCACACGTGGCACCAAGCCCCTGTGGGGGCCCTGGACAAAGCCTGGGCCAGGCCACCTGCCTTTGGCTCACGCCCTGCAAGGCCAGCTGTTCCCCAGCGTCCTTGCCATCCTGGCCAGGGAGGCAGCCTTGCTGGAAGGCTGCCTCTGGCCGCGCCAGCCACAAGAGCCCAGCACCCTCAGGCCGCTTGCCCGGGCACCTGCCCATCTGCTGCCCTCCCCAGCCCAGCCCAGCCCAGCCCAGCCCAGCCCAGCCCAAAGCAAGGGCTGCACAGCCTGCCCTGCCCAGGCCGGCAGCCCCGCCAAAGCAAGGCCAGCCCGGGGCTGGCGGGGCGGGTGTTTTCTGTCCTCTGGCCTTTCCCCGTTAGTATAGCGGTGAGTATCCCCGCCTGTCACGCGGGAGACCGGGGTTCAACTCCCCGACGGGGAGGCTCCCTTTTGCACAGCCCCCAGCTGGCTAGGGAGCCCCCTCCACGACCAAGCCTCCCGCCCGAGGCAGCGGCCTGGTTGCCGTGGCCCTGCGGAAGGTGCTGGCGGCTGCAAGGCGCCTGGAGCTGCTCCCGCGGGACCTCAGCTGGCCTCAAGGCCCAGGGCAGCCAGCATTGGCCCTTGCCGGCCCGCCGCCTGGGCCTCCGGGGCTGCTGACACAGGCCGCAGCACGCGGTGCCAAGGGGCAGGGGCCAGCTGGAGTGCCCCTGGGCCTGGGGCTCCAGGCAGGCGGGCCCCAGGAGGCAGGAAGCGCACAAGAGCCAGTGCAGTGGGGGACAATTGGCACACACTCCCTTCCTGGGCCTTGGCTTTGGCTAGTGCCGCAACCCAGGGACCGTCTCCAAATTCCCCGCCTCTCTCGCTGCTTCCCTCTCGTCCCTCGGCGAAGCCTGCACGTGGCAGCGCGGCACTTGCGCAGGGGCCGAGGCAGGCGAGGGGCCCGCGGTGCGGCGCTCCCCTGCTGGGCGCGGCCTGCCGGCTTCATCTTTCCCAAGGCCAAAAGCCCAAGCAGAGCGCGGCCTGGGGCTTGCCCGCGCACCCAGGGAGCGAGCCTTGGCGCTCTGCTTGGGCCGGCACACTCCCTGACGCCTGTTGCGGGTGTCAAAGCAGGTCAGCCCCGGGAAGGTGGAGAAGGTGCAGGGCGCCGTCCCGCGCTCCTGCCTTGCCCAGGCTCCAGCTGCAAAAGGAGCCGGCTGCCACACAAGCACGAAGCCCAGCACGTAGCTGACAGGATTCGAACCTGTGCAGCGAGACCCCAATGGATTTCTAGCCCATCGCCTTAACCTCTCGGCCACAGCTACCACCAGCAAAAGAGGCAGGCAGCCCGGCCTCCGCCCCACGCCTCTGCAATGGCACCCCGTTGCCAGGTCCTCCAGCCCTGGCTGCACAGCCTGGGCCCCAGGCCCTGGCCCTCAAAAGCCCAGAGGCAAGGCAGCCCCGGGCGGAAGCAGGGCCAGCCAGCCCCTCCACTCGAGGCCAGCCCCAGCACACGTGGCACCAAGCCCCTGTGGGGGCCCTGGACAAAGCCTGGGCCAGGCCACCTGCCTTCGGCTCACGCCCTGCAAGGCCAGCTGTTCCCCAGCGTCCTTGCCATCCTGGCCAGGGAGGCAGCCTTGCTGGGAGGCTGCCTCTGGCCACGCCAGCCACAAGAGCCCAGCACCCTCAGGCCGCTTGCCCGGGCACCTGCCCATCTGCTGCCCTCCCCAGCCCAGCCCAGCCCAGCCCAGCCCAGCCCAGCCCAGCCCAGCCCAAAGCAAGGGCTGCACAGCCTGCCCTGCCCAGGCCGGCAGCCCCGCCAAAGCAAGGCCAGCCCGGGGCTGGCGGGGCGGGTGTTTTCTGTCCTCTGGCCTTTCCCCGTTAGTATAGCGGTGAGTATCCCCGCCTGTCACGCGGGAGACCGGGGTTCAACTCCCCGACGGGGAGGCTCCCTTTTGCACAGCCCCCAGCTGGCTAGGGAGCCCCCTCCACGACCAAGCCTCCCGCCCGAGGCAGCGGCCTGGTTGCCGTGGCCCTGCGGAAGGTGCTGGCGGCTGCAAGGCGCCTGGAGCTGCTCCCGCGGGACCTCAGCTGGCCTCAAGGCCCAGGGCAGCCAGCATTGGCCCTTGCCGGCCCGCCGCCTGGGCCTCCGGGGCTGCTGACACAGGCCGCAGCACACGGTGCCAAGGGGCAGGGGCCAGCTGGAGTGCCTCTGGGCCTGGGGCTCCAGGCAGGCGGGCCCCAGGAGGCAGGAAGCGCACAAGAGCCAGTGCAGTGGGGGACAATTGGCACACACTCCCTTCCTGGGCCTTGGCTTTGGCTAGTGCCGCAACCCAGGGACCGTCTCCAAATTCCCCGCCTCTCTCGCTGCTTCCCTCTCGTCCCTCGGCGAAGCCTGCACGTGGCAGCGCGGCACTTGCGCAGGGGCCGAGGCAGGCGAGGGGCCCGCGGTGCGGCGCTCCCCTGCTGGGCGCGGCCTGCCGGCTTCATCTTTCCCAAGGCCAAAAGCCCAAGCAGCGCGCGGCCTGGGGCTTGCCCGCGCACCCAGGGAGCGAGCCTTGGCGCTCTGCTTCGGCCGGCACACTCCCTAACGCCTGCTGCGGGTGTCAAAGCAGGTCAGCCCCGGGAAGGTGGAGAAGGTGCAGGGCGCCGTCCCGCGCTCCTGCCTTGCCCAGGCTCCAGGTGCGAAAGGAGCCGGCTGCCACACAAGCACGAAGCCCAGCACATAGCGGACAGAATTCGAACCTGTGCAGGGAGACCCCAATGGATTTCTAGCCCATCGCCTTAACCTCTCGGCCACAGCTACCACCAGCAAAAGAGGCAGGCAGCCCGGCCTCCGCCCCACGCCTCTGCAATGGCATCCCGTTGCCAGGTCCTCCAGCCCTGGCTGCACAGCCTGGGCCCCAGGCCCTGGCCCTCAAAAGCCCAGAGGCAAGGCAGCCCCGGGCGGAAGCAGGGCCAGCCAGCCCCTCCACTCGAGGCCAGCCCCAGCACACGTGGCACCAAGCCCCTGTGGGGGCCCTGGACAAAGCCTGGGCCAGGCCACCTGCCTTTGGCTCACGCCCTGCAAGGCCAGCTGTTCCCCAGCGTCCTTGCCATCCTGGCCAGGGAGGCAGCCTTGCTGGAAGGCTGCCTCTGGCCGCGCCAGCCACAAGAGCCCAGCACCCTCAGGCCGCTTGCCCAGGCACCTGCCCATCTGCTGCCCTCCCCAGCCCAGCCCAGCCCAGCCCAGCCCAGCCCAGCCCAAAGCAAGGGCTGCACAGCCTGCCCTGCCCAGGCCGGCAGCCCCGCCAAAGCAAGGCCAGCCCGGGGCTGGCGGGGCGGGTGTTTTCTGTCCTCTGGCCTTTCCCCGTTAGTATAGCGGTGAGTATCCCCGCCTGTCACGCGGGAGACCGGGGTTCAACTCCCCGACGGGGAGGCTCCCTTTTGCACAGCCCCCAGCTGGCTAGGGAGCCCCCTCCACGACCAAGCCTCCCGCCCGAGGCAGCGGCCTGGTTGCCGTGGCCCTGCGGAAGGTGCTGGCGGCTGCAAGGCGCCTGGAGCTGCTCCCGCGGGACCTCAGCTGGCCTCAAGGCCCAGGGCAGCCAGCATTGGCCCTTGCCGGCCCGCCGCCTGGGCCTCCGGGGCTGCTGACACAGGCCGCAGCACGCGGTGCCAAGGGGCAGGGGCCAGCTGGAGTGCCCCTGGGCCTGGGGCTCCAGGCAGGCGGGCCCCAGGAGGCAGGAAGCGCACAAGAGCCAGTGCAGTGGGGGACAATTGGCACACACTCCCTTCCTGGGCCTTGGCTTTGGCTAGTGCCGCAACCCAGGGACCGTCTCCAAATTCCCCGCCTCTCTCGCTGCTTCCCTCTCGTCCCTCGGCGAAGCCTGCACGTGGCAGCGCGGCACTTGCGCAGGGGCCGAGGCAGGCGAGGGGCCCGCGGTGCGGCGCTCCCCTGCTGGGCGCGGCCTGCCGGCTTCATCTTTCCCAAGGCCAAAAGCCCAAGCAGCGCGCGGCCTGGGGCTTGCCCGCGCACCCAGGGAGCGAGCCTTGGCGCTCTGCTTGGGCCGGCACACTCCCTGACGCCTGTTGCGGGTGTCAAAGCAGGTCAGCCCCGGGAAGGTGGAGAAGGTGCAGGGCGCCGTCCCGCGCTCCTGCCTTGCCCAGGCTCCAGCTGCAAAAGGAGCCGGCTGCCACACAAGCACGAAGCCCAGCACGTAGCTGACAGGATTCGAACCTGTGCAGCGAGACCCCAATGGATTTCTAGCCCATCGCCTTAACCTCTCGGCCACAGCTACCACCAGCAAAAGAGGCAGGCAGCCCGGCCTCCGCCCCACGCCTCTGCAATGGCACCCCGTTGCCAGGTCCTCCAGCCCTGGCTGCACAGCCTGGGCCCCAGGCCCTGGCCCTCAAAAGCCCAGAGGCAAGGCAGCCCCGGGCGGAAGCAGGGCCAGCCAGCCCCTCCACTCGAGGCCAGCCCCAGCACACGTGGCACCAAGCCCCTGTGGGGGCCCTGGACAAAGCCTGGGCCAGGCCACCTGCCTTCGGCTCACGCCCTGCAAGGCCAGCTGTTCCCCAGCGTCCTTGCCATCCTGGCCAGGGAGGCAGCCTTGCTGGGAGGCTGCCTCTGGCCACGCCAGCCACAAGAGCCCAGCACCCTCAGGCCGCTTGCCCGGGCACCTGCCCATCTGCTGCCCTCCCCAGCCCAGCCCAGCCCAGCCCAGCCCAGCCCAGCCCAGCCCAAAGCAAGGGCTGCACAGCCTGCCCTGCCCAGGCCGGCAGCCCCGCCAAAGCAAGGCCAGCCCGGGGCTGGCGGGGCGGGTGTTTTCTGTCCTCTGGCCTTTCCCCGTTAGTATAGCGGTGAGTATCCCCGCCTGTCACGCGGGAGACCGGGGTTCAACTCCCCGACGGGGAGGCTCCCTTTTGCACAGCCCCCAGCTGGCTAGGGAGCCCCCTCCACGACCAAGCCTCCCGCCCGAGGCAGCGGCCTGGTTGCCGTGGCCCTGCGGAAGGTGCTGGCGGCTGCAAGGCGCCTGGAGCTGCTCCCGCGGGACCTCAGCTGGCCTCAAGGCCCAGGGCAGCCAGCATTGGCCCTTGCCGGCCCGCCGCCTGGGCCTCCGGGGCTGCTGACACAGGCCGCAGCACACGGTGCCAAGTTGCAGGGGCCAGCTGGAGTGCCTCTGGGCCTGGGGCTCCAGGCAGGCGGGCCCCAGGAGGCAGGAAGCGCACAAGAGCCAGTGCAGTGGGGGACAATTGGCACACACTCCCTTCCTGGGCCTTGGCTTTGGCTAGTGCCGCAACCCAGGGACCGTCTCCAAATTCCCCGCCTCTCTCGCTGCTTCCCTCTCGTCCCTCGGCGAAGCCTGCACGTGGCAGCGCGGCACTTGCGCAGGGGCCGAGGCAGGCGAGGGGCCCGCGGTGCGGCGCTCCCCTGCTGGGCGCGGCCTGCCGGCTTCATCTTTCCCAAGGCCAAAAGCCCAAGCAGCGCGCGGCCTGGGGCTTGCCCGCGCACCCAGGGAGCGAGCCTTGGCGCTCTGCTTCGGCCGGCACACTCCCTAACGCCTGCTGCGGGTGTCAAAGCAGGTCAGCCCCGGGAAGGTGGAGAAGGTGCAGGGCGCCGTCCCGCGCTCCTGCCTTGCCCAGGCTCCAGGTGCGAAAGGAGCCGGCTGCCACACAAGCACGAAGCCCAGCACATAGCGGACAGAATTCGAACCTGTGCAGGGAGACCCCAATGGATTTCTAGCCCATCGCCTTAACCTCTCGGCCACAGCTACCACCAGCAAAAGAGGCAGGCAGCCCGGCCTCCGCCCCACGCCTCTGCAATGGCATCCCGTTGCCAGGTCCTCCAGCCCTGGCTGCACAGCCTGGGCCCCAGGCCCTGGCCCTCAAAAGCCCAGAGGCAAGGCAGCCCCGGGCGGAAGCAGGGCCAGCCAGCCCCTCCACTCGAGGCCAGCCCCAGCACACGTGGCACCAAGCCCCTGTGGGGGCCCTGGACAAAGCCTGGGCCAGGCCACCTGCCTTTGGCTCACGCCCTGCAAGGCCAGCTGTTCCCCAGCGTCCTTGCCATCCTGGCCAGGGAGGCAGCCTTGCTGGAAGGCTGCCTCTGGCCGCGCCAGCCACAAGAGCCCAGCACCCTCAGGCCGCTTGCCCAGGCACCTGCCCATCTGCTGCCCTCCCCAGCCCAGCCCAGCCCAGCCCAGCCCAGCCCAGCCCAAAGCAAGGGCTGCACAGCCTGCCCTGCCCAGGCCGGCAGCCCCGCCAAAGCAAGGCCAGCCCGGGGCTGGCGGGGCGGGTGTTTTCTGTCCTCTGGCCTTTCCCCGTTAGTATAGCGGTGAGTATCCCCGCCTGTCACGCGGGAGACCGGGGTTCAACTCCCCGACGGGGAGGCTCCCTTTTGCACAGCCCCCAGCTGGCTAGGGAGCCCCCTCCACGACCAAGCCTCCCGCCCGAGGCAGCGGCCTGGTTGCCGTGGCCCTGCGGAAGGTGCTGGCGGCTGCAAGGCGCCTGGAGCTGCTCCCGCGGGACCTCAGCTGGCCTCAAGGCCCAGGGCAGCCAGCATTGGCCCTTGCCGGCCCGCCGCCTGGGCCTCCGGGGCTGCTGACACAGGCCGCAGCACGCGGTGCCAAGGGGCAGGGGCCAGCTGGAGTGCCCCTGGGCCTGGGGCTCCAGGCAGGCGGGCCCCAGGAGGCAGGAAGCGCACAAGAGCCAGTGCAGTGGGGGACAATTGGCACACACTCCCTTCCTGGGCCTTGGCTTTGGCTAGTGCCGCAACCCAGGGACCGTCTCCAAATTCCCCGCCTCTCTCGCTGCTTCCCTCTCGTCCCTCGGCGAAGCCTGCACGTGGCAGCGCGGCACTTGCGCAGGGGCCGAGGCAGGCGAGGGGCCCGCGGTGCGGCGCTCCCCTGCTGGGCGCGGCCTGCCGGCTTCATCTTTCCCAAGGCCAAAAGCCCAAGCAGCGCGCGGCCTGGGGCTTGCCCGCGCACCCAGGGAGCGAGCCTTGGCGCTCTGCTTGGGCCGGCACACTCCCTGACGCCTGTTGCGGGTGTCAAAGCAGGTCAGCCCCGGGAAGGTGGAGAAGGTGCAGGGCGCCGTCCCGCGCTCCTGCCTTGCCCAGGCTCCAGCTGCAAAAGGAGCCGGCTGCCACACAAGCACGAAGCCCAGCACGTAGCTGACAGGATTCGAACCTGTGCAGCGAGACCCCAATGGATTTCTAGCCCATCGCCTTAACCTCTCGGCCACAGCTACCACCAGCAAAAGAGGCAGGCAGCCCGGCCTCCGCCCCACGCCTCTGCAATGGCACCCCGTTGCCAGGTCCTCCAGCCCTGGCTGCACAGCCTGGGCCCCAGGCCCTGGCCCTCAAAAGCCCAGAGGCAAGGCAGCCCCGGGCGGAAGCAGGGCCAGCCAGCCCCTCCACTCGAGGCCAGCCCCAGCACACGTGGCACCAAGCCCCTGTGGGGGCCCTGGACAAAGCCTGGGCCAGGCCACCTGCCTTCGGCTCACGCCCTGCAAGGCCAGCTGTTCCCCAGCGTCCTTGCCATCCTGGCCAGGGAGGCAGCCTTGCTGGGAGGCTGCCTCTGGCCACGCCAGCCACAAGAGCCCAGCACCCTCAGGCCGCTTGCCCGGGCACCTGCCCATCTGCTGCCCTCCCCAGCCCAGCCCAGCCCAGCCCAGCCCAGCCCAGCCCAGCCCAAAGCAAGGGCTGCACAGCCTGCCCTGCCCAGGCCGGCAGCCCCGCCAAAGCAAGGCCAGCCCGGGGCTGGCGGGGCGGGTGTTTTCTGTCCTCTGGCCTTTCCCCGTTAGTATAGCGGTGAGTATCCCCGCCTGTCACGCGGGAGACCGGGGTTCAACTCCCCGACGGGGAGGCTCCCTTTTGCACAGCCCCCAGCTGGCTAGGGAGCCCCCTCCACGACCAAGCCTCCCGCCCGAGGCAGCGGCCTGGTTGCCGTGGCCCTGCGGAAGGTGCTGGCGGCTGCAAGGCGCCTGGAGCTGCTCCCGCGGGACCTCAGCTGGCCTCAAGGCCCAGGGCAGCCAGCATTGGCCCTTGCCGGCCCGCCGCCTGGGCCTCCGGGGCTGCTGACACAGGCCGCAGCACACGGTGCCAAGGGGCAGGGGCCAGCTGGAGTGCCTCTGGGCCTGGGGCTCCAGGCAGGCGGGCCCCAGGAGGCAGGAAGCGCACAAGAGCCAGTGCAGTGGGGGACAATTGGCACACACTCCCTTCCTGGGCCTTGGCTTTGGCTAGTGCCGCAACCCAGGGACCGTCTCCAAATTCCCCGCCTCTCTCGCTGCTTCCCTCTCGTCCCTCGGCGAAGCCTGCACGTGGCAGCGCGGCACTTGCGCAGGGGCCGAGGCAGGCGAGGGGCCCGCGGTGCGGCGCTCCCCTGCTGGGCGCGGCCTGCCGGCTTCATCTTTCCCAAGGCCAAAAGCCCAAGCAGCGCGCGGCCTGGGGCTTGCCCGCGCACCCAGGGAGCGAGCCTTGGCGCTCTGCTTCGGCCGGCACACTCCCTAACGCCTGCTGCGGGTGTCAAAGCAGGTCAGCCCCGGGAAGGTGGAGAAGGTGCAGGGCGCCGTCCCGCGCTCCTGCCTTGCCCAGGCTCCAGGTGCGAAAGGAGCCGGCTGCCACACAAGCACGAAGCCCAGCACATAGCGGACAGAATTCGAACCTGTGCAGGGAGACCCCAATGGATTTCTAGCCCATCGCCTTAACCTCTCGGCCACAGCTACCACCAGCAAAAGAGGCAGGCAGCCCGGCCTCCGCCCCACGCCTCTGCAATGGCACCCCGTTGCCAGGTCCTCCAGCCCTGGCTGCACAGCCTGGGCCCCAGGCCCTGGCCCTCAAAAGCCCAGAGGCAAGGCAGCCCCGGGCGGAAGCAGGGCCAGCCAGCCCCTCCACTCGAGGCCAGCCCCAGCACACGTGGCACCAAGCCCCTGTGGGGGCCCTGGACAAAGCCTGGGCCAGGCCACCTGCCTTTGGCTCACGCCCTGCAAGGCCAGCTGTTCCCCAGCGTCCTTGCCATCCTGGCCAGGGAGGCAGCCTTGCTGGAAGGCTGCCTCTGGCCGCGCCAGCCACAAGAGCCCAGCACCCTCAGGCCGCTTGCCCAGGCACCTGCCCATCTGCTGCCCTCCCCAGCCCAGCCCAGCCCAGCCCAGCCCAGCCCAGCCCAAAGCAAGGGCTGCACAGCCTGCCCTGCCCAGGCCGGCAGCCCCGCCAAAGCAAGGCCAGCCCGGGGCTGGCGGGGCGGGTGTTTTCTGTCCTCTGGCCTTTCCCCGTTAGTATAGCGGTGAGTATCCCCGCCTGTCACGTGGGAGACCGGGGTTCAACTCCCCGACGGGGAGGCTCCCTTTTGCACAGCCCCCAGCTGGCTAGGGAGCCCCCTCCACGACCAAGCCTCCCGCCCGAGGCAGCGGCCTGGTTGCCGTGGCCCTGCGGAAGGTGCTGGCGGCTGCAAGGTGCCTGGAGCTGCTCCCGCGGGACCTCAGCTGGCCTCAAGGCCCAGGGCAGCCAGCATTGGCCCTTGCCGGCCCGCCGCCTGGGCCTCCGGGGCTGCTGACACAGGCCGCAGCACGCGGTGCCAAGGGGCAGGGGCCAGCTGGAGTGCCCCTGGGCCTGGGGCTCCAGGCAGGCGGGCCCCAGGAGGCAGGAAGCGCACAAGAGCCAGTGCAGTGGGGGACAATTGGCACACACTCCCTTCCTGGGCCTTGGCTTTGGCTAGTGCCGCAACCCAGGGACCGTCTCCAAATTCCCCGCCTCTCTCGCTGCTTCCCTCTCGTCCCTCGGCGAAGCCTGCACGTGGCAGCGCGGCACTTGCGCAGGGGCCGAGGCAGGCGAGGGGCCCGCGGTGCGGCGCTCCCCTGCTGGGCGCGGCCTGCCGGCTTCATCTTTCCCAAGGCCAAAAGCCCAAGCAGCGCGCGGCCTGGGGCTTGCCCGCGCACCCAGGGAGCGAGCCTTGGCGCTCTGCTTGGGCCGGCACACTCCCTGACGCCTGTTGCGGGTGTCAAAGCAGGTCAGCCCCGGGAAGGTGGAGAAGGTGCAGGGCGCCGTCCCGCGCTCCTGCCTTGCCCAGGCTCCAGCTGCAAAAGGAGCCGGCTGCCACACAAGCACGAAGCCCAGCACGTAGCTGACAGGATTCGAACCTGTACAGCGAGACCCCAATGGATTTCTAGCCCATCGCCTTAACCTCTCGGCCACAGCTACCACCAGCAAAAGAGGCAGGCAGCCCGGCCTCCGCCCCACGCCTCTGCAATGGCACCCCGTTGCCAGGTCCTCCAGCCCTGGCTGCACAGCCTGGGCCCCAGGCCCTGGCCCTCAAAAGCCCAGAGGCAAGGCAGCCCCGGGCGGAAGCAGGGCCAGCCAGCCCCTCCACTCGAGGCCAGCCCCAGCACACGTGGCACCAAGCCCCTGTGGGGGCCCTGGACAAAGCCTGGGCCAGGCCACCTGCCTTCGGCTCACGCCCTGCAAGGCCAGCTGTTCCCCAGCGTCCTTGCCATCCTGGCCAGGGAGGCAGCCTTGCTGGGAGGCTGCCTCTGGCCACGCCAGCCACAAGAGCCCAGCACCCTCAGGCCGCTTGCCCGGGCACCTGCCCATCTGCTGCCCTCCCCAGCCCAGCCCAGCCCAGCCCAGCCCAGCCCAGCCCAAAGCAAGGGCTGCACAGCCTGCCCTGCCCAGGCCGGCAGCCCCGCCAAAGCAAGGCCAGCCCGGGGCTGGCGGGGCGGGTGGTTTCTGTCCTGCGGCCTTTCCCCGTTAGTATAGCGGTGAGTATCCCTGCCTGTCACGCGGGAGACCAGGGTTCAACTCCCCGACGGGGAGGCTCCCTTTTGCACAGCCCCCAGCTGGCTAGGGAGCCCCCTCCACGACCAAGCCTCCCGCCCGAGGCAGCGGCCTGGTTGCCGTGGCCCTGCGGAAGGTGCTGGCGGCTGCAAGGCGCCTGGAGCTGCTCCTGCGGGACCTCAGCTGGCCTCAAGGCCCAGGGCAGCCAGCATTGGCCCTTGCCGGCCCGCCGCCTGGGCCTCCGGGGCTGCTGACACAGGCCGCAGCACGCGGTGCCAAGGGGCAGGGGCCAGCTGGAGTGCCCCTGGGCCTGGGGCTCCAGGCAGGCGGGCCCCAGGAGGCAGGAAGCGCACAAGAGCCAGTGCAGTGGGGGACAATTGGCACACACTCCCTTCCTGGGCCTTGGCTTTGGCTAGTGCCGCAACCCAGGGACCGTCTCCAAATTCCCCGCCTCTCTCGCTGCTTCCCTCTCGTCCCTCGGCGAAGCCTGCACGTGGCAGCGCGGCACTTGCGCAGGGGCCGAGGCAGGCGAGGGGCCCGCGGTGCGGCGCTCCCCTGCTGGGCGCGGCCTGCCGGCTTCATCTTTCCCAAGGCCAAAAGCCCAAGCAGCGCGCGGCCTGGGGCTTGCCCGCGCACCCAGGGAGCGAGCCTTGGCGCTCTGCTTGGGCCGGCACACTCCCTGACGCCTGCTGCGGGTGTCAAAGCAGGTCAGCCCCGGGAAGGTGGAGAAGGTGCAGGGCGCCGTCCCGCGCTCCTGCCTTGCCCAGGCTCCAGCTGCAAAAGGAGCCGGCTGCCACACAAGCACGAAGCCCAGCACGTAGCTGAGAGGATTCGAACCTGTGCAGGGAGACCCCAATGGATTTCGAGCCCATCGCCTTAACCTCTCGGCCACAGCTACCACCAGCAAAAGAGGCAGGCAGCCCGGCCTCCGCCCCACGCCTCTGCAATGGCACCCCGTTGCCAGGTCCTCCAGCCCTGGCTGCACAGCCTGGGCCCCAGGCCCTGGCCCTCAAAAGCCCAGAGGCAAGGCAGCCCCGGGCGGAAGCAGGGCCAGCCAGCCCCTCCACTCGAGGCCAGCCCCAGCACACGTGGCACCAAGCCCCTGTGGGGGCCCTGGACAAAGCCTGGGCCAGGCCACCTGCCTTCGGCTCACGCCCTGCAAGGCCAGCTGTTCCCCAGCGTCCTTGCCATCCTGGCCAGGGAGGCAGCCTTGCTGGAAGGCTGCCTCTGGCCGCGCCAGCCACAAGAGCCCAGCACCCTCAGGCCGCTTGCCCGGGCACCTGCCCATCTGCTGCCCTCCCCAGCCCAGCCCAGCCCAGCCCAGCCCAGCCCAGCCCAGCCCAGCCCAAAGCAAGGGCTGCACAGCCTGCCCTGCCCAGGCCGGCATCCCCGCCAAAGCAAGGCCAGCCCGGGGCTGGCGGGGCGGGTGTTTTCTGTTCTGCGGCCTTTCCCCGTTAGTATAGCGGTGAGTATCCCCGCCTGTCACGCGGGAGACCGGGGTTCAACTCCCCGACGGGGAGGCTCCCTTTTGCACAGCCCCCAGCTGGCTAGGGAGCCCCCTCCACGACCAAGCCTCCCGCCCGAGGCAGCGGCCTGGTTGCCGTGGCCCTGCGGAAGGTGCTGGCGGCTGCAAGGCGCCTGGAGCTGCTCCCGCGGGACCTCAGCTGGCCTCAAGGCCCAGGGCAGCCAGCATTGGCCCTTGCCGGCCCGCCGCCTGGGCCTCCGGGGCTGCTGACACAGGCCGCAGCACGCGGTGCCAAGGGGCAGGGGCCAGCTGGAGTGCCCCTGGGCCTGGGGCTCCAGGCAGGCGGGCCCCAGGAGGCAGGAAGCGCACAAGAGCCAGTGCAGTGGGGGACAATTGGCACACACTCCCTTCCTGGGCCTTGGCTTTGGCTAGTGCCGCAACCCAGGGACCGTCTCCAAATTCCCCGCCTCTCTCGCTGCTTCCCTCTCGTCCCTCGGCGAAGCCTGCACGTGGCAGCGCGGCACTTGCGCAGGGGCCGAGGCAGGCGAGGGGCCCGCGGTGCGGCGCTCCCCTGCTGGGCGCGGCCTGCCGGCTTCATCTTTCCCAAGGCCAAAAGCCCAAGCAGCGCGCGGCCTGGGGCTTGCCCGCGCACCCAGGGAGCGAGCCTTGGCGCTCTGCTTGGGCCGGCACACTCCCTGACGCCTGTTGCGGGTGTCAAAGCAGGTCAGCCCCGGGAAGGTGGAGAAGGTGCAGGGCGCCGTCCCGCGCTCCTGCCTTGCCCAGGCTCCAGCTGCAAAAGGAGCCGGCTGCCACACAAGCACGAAGCCCAGCACGTAGCTGACAGGATTCGAACCTGTGCAGCGAGACCCCAATGGATTTCTAGCCCATCGCCTTAACCTCTCGGCCACAGCTACCACCAGCAAAAGAGGCAGGCAGCCCGGCCTCCGCCCCACGCCTCTGCAATGGCACCCCGTTGCCAGGTCCTCCAGCCCTGGCTGCACAGCCTGGGCCCCAGGCCCTGGCCCTCAAAAGCCCAGAGGCAAGGCAGCCCCGGGCGGAAGCAGGGCCAGCCAGCCCCTCCACTCGAGGCCAGCCCCAGCACACGTGGCACCAAGCCCCTGTGGGGGCCCTGGACAAAGCCTGGGCCAGGCCACCTGCCTTCGGCTCACGCCCTGCAAGGCCAGCTGTTCCCCAGCGTCCTTGCCATCCTGGCCAGGGAGGCAGCCTTGCTGGGAGGCTGCCTCTGG
Organism: Alligator mississippiensis; assembly: GCF_030867095.1. Lineage (NCBI taxonomy): Eukaryota > Metazoa > Chordata > Crocodylia > Alligatoridae > Alligator > Alligator mississippiensis. Next base: position 10,825,276 of record NC_081838.1, read on the forward strand.
CCACGCCAGCCACAAGAGCCCAGCACCCTCAGGCCGCTTGCCCGGGCACCTGCCCATCTGCTGCCCTCCCCAGCCCAGCCCAGCCCAGCCCAGCCCAGCCCAGCCCAGCCCAAAGCAAGGGCTGCACAGCCTGCCCTGCCCAGGCCGGCAGCCCCGCCAAAGCAAGGCCAGCCCGGGGCTGGCGGGGCGGGTGTTTTCTGTCCTCTGGCCTTTCCCCGTTAGTATAGCGGTGAGTATCCCCGCCTGTCACGCGGGAGACCGGGGTTCAACTCCCCGACGGGGAGGCTCCCTTTTGCACAGCCCCCAGCTGGCTAGGGAGCCCCCTCCACGACCAAGCCTCCCGCCCGAGGCAGCGGCCTGGTTGCCGTGGCCCTGCGGAAGGTGCTGGCGGCTGCAAGGCGCCTGGAGCTGCTCCCGCGGGACCTCAGCTGGCCTCAAGGCCCAGGGCAGCCAGCATTGGCCCTTGCCGGCCCGCCGCCTGGGCCTCCGGGGCTGCTGACACAGGCCGCAGCACACGGTGCCAAGGGGCAGGGGCCAGCTGGAGTGCCTCTGGGCCTGGGGCTCCAGGCAGGCGGGCCCCAGGAGGCAGGAAGCGCACAAGAGCCAGTGCAGTGGGGGACAATTGGCACACACTCCCTTCCTGGGCCTTGGCTTTGGCTAGTGCCGCAACCCAGGGACCGTCTCCAAATTCCCCGCCTCTCTCGCTGCTTCCCTCTCGTCCCTCGGCGAAGCCTGCACGTGGCAGCGCGGCACTTGCGCAGGGGCCGAGGCAGGCGAGGGGCCCGCGGTGCGGCGCTCCCCTGCTGGGCGCGGCCTGCCGGCTTCATCTTTCCCAAGGCCAAAAGCCCAAGCAGCGCGCGGCCTGGGGCTTGCCCGCGCACCCAGGGAGCGAGCCTTGGCGCTCTGCTTCGGCCGGCACACTCCCTAACGCCTGCTGCGGGTGTCAAAGCAGGTCAGCCCCGGGAAGGTGGAGAAGGTGCAGGGCGCCGTCCCGCGCTCCTGCCTTGCCCAGGCTCCAGGTGCGAAAGGAGCCGGCTGCCACACAAGCACGAAGCCCAGCACATAGCGGACAGAATTCGAACCTGTGCAGGGAGACCCCAATGGATTTCTAGCCCATCGCCTTAACCTCTCGGCCACAGCTACCACCAGCAAAAGAGGCAGGCAGCCCGGCCTCCGCCCCACGCCTCTGCAATGGCATCCCGTTGCCAGGTCCTCCAGCCCTGGCTGCACAGCCTGGGCCCCAGGCCCTGGCCCTCAAAAGCCCAGAGGCAAGGCAGCCCCGGGCGGAAGCAGGGCCAGCCAGCCCCTCCACTCGAGGCCAGCCCCAGCACACGTGGCACCAAGCCCCTGTGGGGGCCCTGGACAAAGCCTGGGCCAGGCCACCTGCCTTTGGCTCACGCCCTGCAAGGCCAGCTGTTCCCCAGCGTCCTTGCCATCCTGGCCAGGGAGGCAGCCTTGCTGGAAGGCTGCCTCTGGCCGCGCCAGCCACAAGAGCCCAGCACCCTCAGGCCGCTTGCCCAGGCACCTGCCCATCTGCTGCCCTCCCCAGCCCAGCCCAGCCCAGCCCAGCCCAGCCCAGCCCAAAGCAAGGGCTGCACAGCCTGCCCTGCCCAGGCCGGCAGCCCCGCCAAAGCAAGGCCAGCCCGGGGCTGGCGGGGCGGGTGTTTTCTGTCCTCTGGCCTTTCCCCGTTAGTATAGCGGTGAGTATCCCCGCCTGTCACGCGGGAGACCGGGGTTCAACTCCCCGACGGGGAGGCTCCCTTTTGCACAGCCCCCAGCTGGCTAGGGAGCCCCCTCCACGACCAAGCCTCCCGCCCGAGGCAGCGGCCTGGTTGCCGTGGCCCTGCGGAAGGTGCTGGCGGCTGCAAGGCGCCTGGAGCTGCTCCCGCGGGACCTCAGCTGGCCTCAAGGCCCAGGGCAGCCAGCATTGGCCCTTGCCGGCCCGCCGCCTGGGCCTCCGGGGCTGCTGACACAGGCCGCAGCACGCGGTGCCAAGGGGCAGGGGCCAGCTGGAGTGCCCCTGGGCCTGGGGCTCCAGGCAGGCGGGCCCCAGGAGGCAGGAAGCGCACAAGAGCCAGTGCAGTGGGGGACAATTGGCACACACTCCCTTCCTGGGCCTTGGCTTTGGCTAGTGCCGCAACCCAGGGACCGTCTCCAAATTCCCCGCCTCTCTCGCTGCTTCCCTCTCGTCCCTCGGCGAAGCCTGCACGTGGCAGCGCGGCACTTGCGCAGGGGCCGAGGCAGGCGAGGGGCCCGCGGTGCGGCGCTCCCCTGCTGGGCGCGGCCTGCCGGCTTCATCTTTCCCAAGGCCAAAAGCCCAAGCAGCGCGCGGCCTGGGGCTTGCCCGCGCACCCAGGGAGCGAGCCTTGGCGCTCTGCTTGGGCCGGCACACTCCCTGACGCCTGTTGCGGGTGTCAAAGCAGGTCAGCCCCGGGAAGGTGGAGAAGGTGCAGGGCGCCGTCCCGCGCTCCTGCCTTGCCCAGGCTCCAGCTGCAAAAGGAGCCGGCTGCCACACAAGCACGAAGCCCAGCACGTAGCTGACAGGATTCGAACCTGTGCAGCGAGACCCCAATGGATTTCTAGCCCATCGCCTTAACCTCTCGGCCACAGCTACCACCAGCAAAAGAGGCAGGCAGCCCGGCCTCCGCCCCACGCCTCTGCAATGGCACCCCGTTGCCAGGTCCTCCAGCCCTGGCTGCACAGCCTGGGCCCCAGGCCCTGGCCCTCAAAAGCCCAGAGGCAAGGCAGCCCCGGGCGGAAGCAGGGCCAGCCAGCCCCTCCACTCGAGGCCAGCCCCAGCACACGTGGCACCAAGCCCCTGTGGGGGCCCTGGACAAAGCCTGGGCCAGGCCACCTGCCTTTGGCTCACGCCCTGCAAGGCCAGCTGTTCCCCAGCGTCCTTGCCATCCTGGCCAGGGAGGCAGCCTTGCTGGAAGGCTGCCTCTGGCCGCGCCAGCCACAAGAGCCCAGCACCCTCAGGCCGCTTGCCCAGGCACCTGCCCATCTGCTGCCCTCCCCAGCCCAGCCCAGCCCAGCCCAGCCCAGCCCAGCCCAAAGCAAGGGCTGCACAGCCTGCCCTGCCCAGGCCGGCAGCCCCGCCAAAGCAAGGCCAGCCCGGGGCTGGCGGGGCGGGTGTTTTCTGTCCTCTGGCCTTTCCCCGTTAGTATAGCGGTGAGTATCCCCGCCTGTCACGTGGGAGACCGGGGTTCAACTCCCCGACGGGGAGGCTCCCTTTTGCACAGCCCCCAGCTGGCTAGGGAGCCCCCTCCACGACCAAGCCTCCCGCCCGAGGCAGCGGCCTGGTTGCCGTGGCCCTGCGGAAGGTGCTGGCGGCTGCAAGGCGCCTGGAGCTGCTCCCGCGGGACCTCAGCTGGCCTCAAGGCCCAGGGCAGCCAGCATTGGCCCTTGCCGGCCCGCCGCCTGGGCCTCCGGGGCTGCTGACACAGGCCGCAGCACGCGGTGCCAAGGGGCAGGGGCCAGCTGGAGTGCCCCTGGGCCTGGGGCTCCAGGCAGGCGGGCCCCAGGAGGCAGGAAGCGCACAAGAGCCAGTGCAGTGGGGGACAATTGGCACACACTCCCTTCCTGGGCCTTGGCTTTGGCTAGTGCCGCAACCCAGGGACCGTCTCCAAATTCCCCGCCTCTCTCGCTGCTTCCCTCTCGTCCCTCGGCGAAGCCTGCACGTGGCAGCGCGGCACTTGCGCAGGGGCCGAGGCAGGCGAGGGGCCCGCGGTGCGGCGCTCCCCTGCTGGGCGCGGCCTGCCGGCTTCATCTTTCCCAAGGCCAAAAGCCCAAGCAGCGCGCGGCCTGGGGCTTGCCCGCGCACCCAGGGAGCGAGCCTTGGCGCTCTGCTTGGGCCGGCACACTCCCTGACGCCTGTTGCGGGTGTCAAAGCAGGTCAGCCCCGGGAAGGTGGAGAAGGTGCAGGGCGCCGTCCCGCGCTCCTGCCTTGCCCAGGCTCCAGCTGCAAAAGGAGCCGGCTGCCACACAAGCACGAAGCCCAGCACGTAGCTGACAGGATTCGAACCTGTACAGCGAGACCCCAATGGATTTCTAGCCCATCGCCTTAACCTCTCGGCCACAGCTACCACCAGCAAAAGAGGCAGGCAGCCCGGCCTCCGCCCCACGCCTCTGCAATGGCACCCCGTTGCCAGGTCCTCCAGCCCTGGCTGCACAGCCTGGGCCCCAGGCCCTGGCCCTCAAAAGCCCAGAGGCAAGGCAGCCCCGGGCGGAAGCAGGGCCAGCCAGCCCCTCCACTCGAGGCCAGCCCCAGCACACGTGGCACCAAGCCCCTGTGGGGGCCCTGGACAAAGCCTGGGCCAGGCCACCTGCCTTCGGCTCACGCCCTGCAAGGCCAGCTGTTCCCCAGCGTCCTTGCCATCCTGGCCAGGGAGGCAGCCTTGCTGGGAGGCTGCCTCTGGCCACGCCAGCCACAAGAGCCCAGCACCCTCAGGCCGCTTGCCCGGGCACCTGCCCATCTGCTGCCCTCCCCAGCCCAGCCCAGCCCAGCCCAGCCCAGCCCAGCCCAAAGCAAGGGCTGCACAGCCTGCCCTGCCCAGGCCGGCAGCCCCGCCAAAGCAAGGCCAGCCCGGGGCTGGCGGGGCGGGTGGTTTCTGTCCTGCGGCCTTTCCCCGTTAGTATAGCGGTGAGTATCCCTGCCTGTCACGCGGGAGACCAGGGTTCAACTCCCCGACGGGGAGGCTCCCTTTTGCACAGCCCCCAGCTGGCTAGGGAGCCCCCTCCACGACCAAGCCTCCCGCCCGAGGCAGCGGCCTGGTTGCCGTGGCCCTGCGGAAGGTGCTGGCGGCTGCAAGGCGCCTGGAGCTGCTCCTGCGGGACCTCAGCTGGCCTCAAGGCCCAGGGCAGCCAGCATTGGCCCTTGCCGGCCCGCCGCCTGGGCCTCCGGGGCTGCTGACACAGGCCGCAGCACGCGGTGCCAAGGGGCAGGGGCCAGCTGGAGTGCCCCTGGGCCTGGGGCTCCAGGCAGGCGGGCCCCAGGAGGCAGGAAGCGCACAAGAGCCAGTGCAGTGGGGGACAATTGGCACACACTCCCTTCCTGGGCCTTGGCTTTGGCTAGTGCCGCAACCCAGGGACCGTCTCCAAATTCCCCGCCTCTCTCGCTGCTTCCCTCTCGTCCCTCGGCGAAGCCTGCACGTGGCAGCGCGGCACTTGCGCAGGGGCCGAGGCAGGCGAGGGGCCCGCGGTGCGGCGCTCCCCTGCTGGGCGCGGCCTGCCGGCTTCATCTTTCCCAAGGCCAAAAGCCCAAGCAGCGCGCGGCCTGGGGCTTGCCCGCGCACCCAGGGAGCGAGCCTTGGCGCTCTGCTTGGGCCGGCACACTCCCTGACGCCTGCTGCGGGTGTCAAAGCAGGTCAGCCCCGGGAAGGTGGAGAAGGTGCAGGGCGCCGTCCCGCGCTCCTGCCTTGCCCAGGCTCCAGCTGCAAAAGGAGCCGGCTGCCACACAAGCACGAAGCCCAGCACGTAGCTGAGAGGATTCGAACCTGTGCAGGGAGACCCCAATGGATTTCGAGCCCATCGCCTTAACCTCTCGGCCACAGCTACCACCAGCAAAAGAGGCAGGCAGCCCGGCCTCCGCCCCACGCCTCTGCAATGGCACCCCGTTGCCAGGTCCTCCAGCCCTGGCTGCACAGCCTGGGCCCCAGGCCCTGGCCCTCAAAAGCCCAGAGGCAAGGCAGCCCCGGGCGGAAGCAGGGCCAGCCAGCCCCTCCACTCGAGGCCAGCCCCAGCACACGTGGCACCAAGCCCCTGTGGGGGCCCTGGACAAAGCCTGGGCCAGGCCACCTGCCTTCGGCTCACGCCCTGCAAGGCCAGCTGTTCCCCAGCGTCCTTGCCATCCTGGCCAGGGAGGCAGCCTTGCTGGAAGGCTGCCTCTGGCCGCGCCAGCCACAAGAGCCCAGCACCCTCAGGCCGCTTGCCCGGGCACCTGCCCATCTGCTGCCCTCCCCAGCCCAGCCCAGCCCAGCCCAGCCCAGCCCAGCCCAAAGCAAGGGCTGCACAGCCTGCCCTGCCCAGGCCGGCAGCCCCGCCAAAGCAAGGCCAGCCCGCGGCTGGCGGGGCGGGTGGTTTCGGTCCTGCGTCCTTTCCCCGTTAGTATAGCGGTGAGTATCCCCGCCTGTCACGCGGGAGACTGGGGTTCAACTCCCCGACGGGGAGGCTCCCTTTTGCACAGCCCCCAGCTGGCTAGGGAGCCCCCTCCACGACCAAGCCTCCCGCCCGAGGCAGCGGCCTGGTTGCCGTGGCCCTGCGGAAGGTGCTGGCGGCTGCAAGGCGCCTGGAGCTGCTCCCGCGGGACCTCAGCTGGCCTCAAGGCCCAGGGCAGCCAGCATTGGCCCTTGCCGGCCCGCCGCCTGGGCCTCCGGGGCTGCTGACACAGGCCGCAGCACGCGGTGCCAAGGGGCAGGGGCCAGCTGGAGTGCCCCTGGGCCTGGGGCTCCAGGCAGGCGGGCCCCAGGAGGCAGGAAGCGCACAAGAGCCAGTGCAGTGGGGGACAATTGGCACACACTCCCTTCCTGGGCCTTGGCTTTGGCTAGTGCCGCAACCCAGGGACCGTCTCCAAATTCCCCGCCTCTCTCGCTGCTTCCCTCTCGTCCCTCGGCGAAGCCTGCACGTGGCAGCGCGGCACTTGCGCAGGGGCCGAGGCAGGCGAGGGGCCCGCGGTGCGGCGCTCCCCTGCTGGGCGCGGCCTGCCGGCTTCATCTTTCCCAAGGCCAAAAGCCCAAGCAGCGCGCGGCCTGGGGCTTGCCCGCGCACCCAGGGAGCGAGCCTTGGCGCTCTGCTTGGGCCGGCACACTCCCTGACGCCTGCTGCGGGTGTCAAAGCAGGTCAGCCCCGGGAAGGTGGAGAAGGTGCAGGGCGCCGTCCCGCGCTCCTGCCTTGCCCAGGCTCCAGCTGCAAAAGGAGCCGGCTGCCACACAAGCACGAAGCCCAGCACGTAGCTGACAGGATTCGAACCTGTGCAGCGAGACCCCAATGGATTTCGAGCCCATCGCATTAACCTCTCGGCCACAGCTACCACCAGCAAAAGAGGCAGGCAGCCCGGCCTCCGCGCCACGCCTCTGCAATGAAACCCCGTTGCCAGGTCCTCCAGCCCTGGCTGCACAGCCTGGGCCCCAGGCCCTGGCCCTCAAAAGCCCAGAGGCAAGGCAGCCCCGGGCGGAAGCAGGGCCAGCCAGCCCCTCCACTCGAGGCCAGCCCCAGCACACGTGGCACCAAGCCCCTGTGGGGGCCCTGGACAAAGCCTGGGCCAGGCCACCTGCCTTCGGCTCACGCCCTGCAAGGCCAGCTGTTCCCCAGCGTCCTTGCCATCCTGGCCAGGGAGGCAGCCTTGCTGGGAGGCTGCCTCTGGCCACGCCAGCCACAAGAGCCCAGCACCCTCAGGCCGCTTGCCCGGGCACCTGCCCATCTGCTGCCCTCCCCAGCCCAGCCCAGCCCAGCCCAGCCCAGCCCAGCCCAGCCCAAAGCAAGGGCTGCACAGCCTGCCCTGCCCAGGCCGGCAGCCCCGCCAAAGCAAGGCCAGCCCGGGGCTGGCGGGGCGGGTGGTTTCTGTCCTGCGGCCTTTCCCCGTTAGTATAGCGGTGAGTATCCCCGCCTGTCACGCGGGAGACCGGGGTTCAACTCCCCGACGGGGAGGCTCCCTTTTGCACAGCCCCCAGCTGGCTAGGGAGCCCCCTCCACGACCAAGCCTCCCGCCCGAGGCAGCGGCCTGGTTGCCGTGGCCCTGCGGAAGGTGCTGGCGGCTGCAAGGCGCCTGGAGCTGCTCCCGCGGGACCTCAGCTGGCCTCAAGGCCCAGGGCAGCCAGCATTGGCCCTTGCCGGCCCGCCGCCTGGGCCTCCGGGGCTGCTGACACAGGCCGCAGCACGCGGTGCCAAGGGGCAGGGGCCAGCTTTAGTGCCCCTGGGCCTGGGGCTCCAGGCAGGCGGGCCCCAGGAGGCAGGAAGCGCACAAGAGCCAGTGCAGTGGGGGACAATTGGCACACACTCCCTTCCTGGGCCTTGGCTTTGGCTAGTGCCGCAACCCAGGGACCGTCTCCAAATTCCCCGCCTCTCTCGCTGCTTCCCTCTCGTCCCTCGGCGAAGCCTGCACGTGGCAGCGCGGCACTTGCGCAGGGGCCGAGGCAGGCGAGGGGCCCGCGGTGCGGCGCTCCCCTGCTGGGCGCGGCCTGCCGGCTTCATCTTTCCCAAGGCCAAAAGCCCAAGCAGCGCGCGGCCTGGGGCTTGCCCGCGCACCCAGGGAGCGAGCCTTGGCGCTCTGCTTGGGCCGGCACACTCCCTGACGCCTGCTGCGGGTGTCAAAGCAGGTCAGCCCCGGGAAGGTGGAGAAGGTGCAGGGCGCCGTCCCGCGCTCCTGCCTTGCCCAGGCTCCAGCTGCAAAAGGAGCCGGCTGCCACACAAGCACGAAGCCCAGCACGTAGCTGACAGGATTCGAACCTGTACAGGGAGACCCCAATGGATTTCTAGCCCATCGCCTTAACCTCTCGGCCACAGCTACCAGCAGCAAAAGAGGCAGGCAGCCCGGCCTCCGCCCCACGCCTCTGCAATGGCACCCCGTTGCCAGGTCCTCCAGCCCTGGCTGCACAGCCTGGGCCCCAGGCCCTGGCCCTCAAAAGCCCAGAGGCAAGGCAGCCCCGGGCGGAAGCAGGGCCAGCCAGCCCCTCCACTCGAGGCCAGCCCCAGCACACGTGGCACCAAGCCCCTGTGGGGGCCCTGGACAAAGCCTGGGCCAGGCCACCTGCCTTCGGCTCACGCCCTGCAAGGCCAGCTGTTCCCCAGAGTCCTTGCCATCCTGGCCAGGGAGGCAGCCTTGCTGGAAGGCTGCCTCTGGCCACGCCAGCCACAAGAGCCCAGCACCCTCAGGCCGCTTGCCCGGGCACCTGCCCATCTGCTGCCCTCCCCAGCCCAGCCCAGCCCAGCCCAGCCCAGCCCAGCCCAGCCCAGCCCAAAGCAAGGGCTGCACAGCCTGCCCTGCCCAGGCCGGCATCCCCGCCAAAGCAAGGCCAGCCCGGGGCTGGCGCGGCGGGTGTTTTCTGTCCTGTGGCCTTTCCCCGTTAGTATAGCGGTGCGTATCCCCGCCTGTCACGCGGGAGACCGGGGTTCAACTCCCCGACGGGGAGGCTCCCTTTTGCACAGCCCCCAGCTGGCTAGGGAGCCCCCTCCACGACCAAGCCTCCCGCCCGAGGCAGCGGCCTGGTTGCCGTGGCCCTGCGGAAGGTGCTGGCGGCTGCAAGGCGCCTGGAGCTGCTCCCGCGGGATCTCAGCTGGCCTCAAGGCCCAGGGCAGCCAGCATTGGCCCTTGCCGGCCCGCCGCCTGGGCCTCCGGGGCTGCTGACACAGGCCGCAGCACGCGGTGCCAAGGGGCAGGGGCCAGCTGGAGTGCCCCTGGGCCTGGGGCTCCAGGCAGGCGGGCCCCAGGAGGCAGGAAGCGCACAAGAGCCAGTGCAGTGGGGGACAATTGGCACACACTCCCTTCCTGGGCCTTGGCTTTGGCTAGTGCGCAACCCAGGGACCGTCTCCAAATTCCCCGCCTCTCTCGCTGCTTCCCTCTCGTCCCTCGGCGAAGCCTGCACGTGGCAGCGCGGCACTTGCGCAGGGGCCGAGGCAGGAGAGGGGCCCGCGGTGCGGCGCTCCCCTGCTGGGCGCGGCCTGCCGGCTTCATCTTTCCCAAGGCCAAAAGCCCAAGCAGCGCGCGGCCTGGGGCTTGCCCGCGCACCCAGGGAGCGAGCCTTGGCGCTCTGCTTGGGCCGGCACACTCCCTGACGCCTGCTGCGGGTGTCAAAGCAGGTCAGCCCCGGGAAGGTGGAGAAGGTGCAGGGCGCCGTCCCGCGCTCCTGCCTTGCCCAGGCTCCAGCTGCAAAAGGAGCCGGCTGCCACACAAGCACGAAGCCCAGCACGTAGCTGACAGGATTCGAACCTGTGCAGCGAGACCCCAATGGATTTCGAGCCCATCGCATTAACCTCTCGGCCACAGCTACCACCAGCAAAAGAGGCAGGCAGCCCGGCCTCCGCGCCACGCCTCTGCAATGAATCCCCGTTGCCAGGTCCTCCAGCCCTGGCTGCACAGCCTGGGCCCCAGGCCCTGGCCCTCAAAAGCCCAGAGGCAAGGCAGCCCCGGGCGGAAGCAGGGCCAGCCAGCCCCTCCACTCGAGGCCAGCCCCAGCACACGTGGCACCAAGCCCCTGTGGGGGCCCTGGACAAAGCCTGGGCCAGGCCACCTGCCTTCGGCTCACGCCCTGCAAGGCCAGCTGTTCCCCAGCGTCCTTGCCATCCTGGCCAGGGAGGCAGCCTTGCTGGGAGGCTGCCTCTGGCCACGCCAGCCACAAGAGCCCAGCACCCTCAGGCCGCTTGCCCGGGCACCTGCCCATCTGCTGCCCTCCCCAGCCCAGCCCAGCCCAGCCCAGCCCAAAGCAAGGGCTGCACAGCCTGCCCTGCCCAGGCCGGCAGCCCCGCCAAAGCAAGGCCAGCCCGGGGCTGGCGGGGCGGGTGGTTTCTGTCCTGCGGCCTTTCCCCGTTAGTATAGCGGTGAGTATCCCCGCCTGTCACGCGGGAGACCGGGGTTCAACTCCCCGACGGGGAGGCTCCCTTTTGCACAGCCCCCAGCTGGCTAGGGAGCCCCCTCCACGACCAAGCCTGCCGCCCGAGGCAGCGGCCTGGTTGCCGTGGCCCTGCGGAAGGTGCTGGCGGCTGCAAGGCGCCTGGAGCTGCTCCCGCGGGACCTCAGCTGGCCTCAAGGCCCAGGGCAGCCAGCATTGGCCCTTGCCGGCCCGCCGCCTGGGCCTCCGGGGCTGCTGACACAGGCCGCAGCACGCGGTGCCAAGGGGCAGGGGCCAGCTGGAGTGCCCCTGGGCCTGGGGCTCCAGGCAGGCGGGCCCCAGGAGGCAGGAAGCGCACAAGAGCCAGTGCAGTGGGGGACAATTGGCACACACTCCCTTCCTGGGCCTTGGCTTTGGCTAGTGCCGCAACCCAGGGACCGTCTCCAAATTCCCCGCCTCTCTCGCTGCTTCCCTCTCGTCCCTCGGCGAAGCCTGCACGTGGCAGCGCGGCACTTGCGCAGGGGCCGAGGCAGGCGAGGGGCCCGCGGTGCGGCGCTCCCCTGCTGGGCGCGGCCTGCCGGCTTCATCTTTCCCAAGGCCAAAAGCCCAAGCAGCGCGCGGCCTGGGGCTTGCCCGCGCACCCAGGGAGCGAGCCTTGGCGCTCTGCTTGGGCCGGCACACTCCCTGACGCCTGCTGCGGGTGTCAAAGCAGGTCAGCCCCGGGAAGGTGGAGAAGGTGCAGGGCGCCGTCCCGCGCTCCTGCCTTGCCCAGGCTCCAGCTGCAAAAGGAGCCGGCTGCCACACAAGCACGAAGCCCAGCACGTAGCTGACAGGATTCGAACCTGTGCAGCGAGACCCCAATGGATTTCGAGCCCATCGCATTAACCTCTCGGCCACAGCTACCACCAGCAAAAGAGGCAGGCAGCCCGGCCTCCGCGCCACGCCTCTGCAATGAAACCCCGTTGCCAGGTCCTCCAGCCCTGGCTGCACAGCCTGGGCCCCAGGCCCTGGCCCTCAAAAGCCCAGAGGCAAGGCAGCCCCGGGCGGAAGCAGGGCCAGCCAGCCCCTCCACTCGAGGCCAGCCCCAGCACACGTGGCACCAAGCCCCTGTGGGGGCCCTGGACAAAGCCTGGGCCAGGCCACCTGCCTTCGGCTCACGCCCTGCAAGGCCAGCTGTTCCCCAGCGTCCTTGCCATCCTGGCCAGGGAGGCAGCCTTGCTGGGAGGCTGCCTCTGGCCACGCCAGCCACAAGAGCCCAGCACCCTCAGGCCGCTTGCCCGGGCACCTGCCCATCTGCTGCCCTCCCCAGCCCAGCCCAGCCCAGCCCAGCCCAGCCCAGCCCAGCCCAAAGCAAGGGCTGCACAGCCTGCCCTGCCCAGGCCGGCAGCCCCGCCAAAGCAAGGCCAGCCCGGGGCTGGCGGGGCGGGTGGTTTCTGTCCTGCCGCCTTTCCCCGTTAGTATAGCGGTGAGTATCCCCGCCTGTCACGCGGGAGACCGGGGTTCAACTCCCCGACGGGGAGGCTCCCTTTTGCACAGCCCCCAGCTGGCTAGGGAGCCCCCTCCACGACCAAGCCTCCCGCCCGAGGCAGCGGCCTGGTTGCCGTGGCCCTGCGGAAGGTGCTGGCGGCTGCAAGGCGCCTGGAGCTGCTCCCGCGGGACCTCAGCTGGCCTCAAGGCCCAGGGCAGCCAGCATTGGCCCTTGCCGGCCCGCCGCCTGGGCCTCCGGGGCTGCTGACACAGGCCGCAGCACGCGGTGCCAAGGGGCAGGGGCCAGCTTTAGTGCCCCTGGGCCTGGGGCTCCAGGCAGGCGGGCCCCAGGAGGCAGGAAGCGCACAAGAGCCAGTGCAGTGGGGGACAATTGGCACACACTCCCTTCCTGGGCCTTGGCTTTGGCTAGTGCCGCAACCCAGGGACCGTCTCCAAATTCCCCGCCTCTCTCGCTGCTTCCCTCTCGTCCCTCGGCGAAGCCTGCACGTGGCAGCGCGGCACTTGCGCAGGGGCCGAGGCAGGCGAGGGGCCCGCGGTGCGGCGCTCCCCTGCTGGGCGCGGCCTGCCGGCTTCATCTTTCCCAAGGCCAAAAGCCCAAGCAGCGCGCGGCCTGGGGCTTGCCCGCGCACCCAGGGAGCGAGCCTTGGCGCTCTGCTTGGGCCGGCACACTCCCTGACGCCTGCTGCGGGTGTCAAAGCAGGTCAGCCCCGGGAAGGTGGAGAAGGTGCAGGGCGCCGTCCCGCGCTCCTGCCTTGCCCAGGCTCCAGCTGCAAAAGGAGCCGGCTGCCACACAAGCACGAAGCCCAGCACGTAGCTGACAGGATTCGAACCTGTACAGGGAGACCCCAATGGATTTCTAGCCCATCGCCTTAACCTCTCGGCCACAGCTACCAGCAGCAAAAGAGGCAGGCAGCCCGGCCTCCGCCCCACGCCTCTGCAATGGCACCCCGTTGCCAGGTCCTCCAGCCCTGGCTGCACAGCCTGGGCCCCAGGCCCTGGCCCTCAAAAGCCCAGAGGCAAGGCAGCCCCGGGCGGAAGCAGGGCCAGCCAGCCCCTCCACTCGAGGCCAGCCCCAGCACACGTGGCACCAAGCCCCTGTGGGGGCCCTGGACAAAGCCTGGGCCAGGCCACCTGCCTTCGGCTCACGCCCTGCAAGGCCAGCTGTTCCCCAGAGTCCTTGCCATCCTGGCCAGGGAGGCAGCCTTGCTGGAAGGCTGCCTCTGGCCACGCCAGCCACAAGAGCCCAGCACCCTCAGGCCGCTTGCCCGGGCACCTGCCCATCTGCTGCCCTCCCCAGCCCAGCCCAGCCCAGCCCAGCCCAGCCCAGCCCAGCCCAGCCCAAAGCAAGGGCTGCACAGCCTGCCCTGCCCAGGCCGGCATCCCCGCCAAAGCAAGGCCAGCCCGGGGCTGGCGCGGCGGGTGTTTTCTGTCCTGTGGCCTTTCCCCGTTAGTATAGCGGTGCGTATCCCCGCCTGTCACGCGGGAGACCGGGGTTCAACTCCCCGACGGGGAGGCTCCCTTTTGCACAGCCCCCAGCTGGCTAGGGAGCCCCCTCCACGACCAAGCCTCCCGCCCGAGGCAGCGGCCTGGTTGCCGTGGCCCTGCGGAAGGTGCTGGCGGCTGCAAGGCGCCTGGAGCTGCTCCCGCGGGATCTCAGCTGGCCTCAAGGCCCAGGGCAGCCAGCATTGGCCCTTGCCGGCCCGCCGCCTGGGCCTCCGGGGCTGCTGACACAGGCCGCAGCACGCGGTGCCAAGGGGCAGGGGCCAGCTGGAGTGCCCCTGGGCCTGGGGCTCCAGGCAGGCGGGCCCCAGGAGGCAGGAAGCGCACAAGAGCCAGTGCAGTGGGGGACAATTGGCACACACTCCCTTCCTGGGCCTTGGCTTTGGCTAGTGCGCAACCCAGGGACCGTCTCCAAATTCCCCGCCTCTCTCGCTGCTTCCCTCTCGTCCCTCGGCGAAGCCTGCACGTGGCAGCGCGGCACTTGCGCAGGGGCCGAGGCAGGCGAGGGGCCCGCGGTGCGGCGCTCCCCTGCTGGGCGCGGCCTGCCGGCTTCATCTTTCCCAAGGCCAAAAGCCCAAGCAGCGCGCGGCCTGGGGCTTGCCCGCGCACCCAGGGAGCGAGCCTTGGCGCTCTGCTTGGGCCGGCACACTCCCTGACGCCTGCTGCGGGTGTCAAAGCAGGTCAGCCCCGGGAAGGTGGAGAAGGTGCAGGGCGCCGTCCCGCGCTCCTGCCTTGCCCAGGCTCCAGCTGCAAAAGGAGCCGGCTGCCACACAAGCACGAAGCCCAGCACGTAGCTGACAGGATTCGAACCTGTGCAGCGAGACCCCAATGGATTTCGAGCCCATCGCATTAACCTCTCGGCCACAGCTACCACCAGCAAAAGAGGCAGGCAGCCCGGCCTCCGCGCCACGCCTCTGCAATGAAACCCCGTTGCCAGGTCCTCCAGCCCTGGCTGCACAGCCTGGGCCCCAGGCCCTGGCCCTCAAAAGCCCAGAGGCAAGGCAGCCCCGGGCGGAAGCAGGGCCAGCCAGCCCCTCCACTCGAGGCCAGCCCCAGCACACGTGGCACCAAGCCCCTGTGGGGGCCCTGGACAAAGCCTGGGCCAGGCCACCTGCCTTCGGCTCACGCCCTGCAAGGCCAGCTGTTCCCCAGCGTCCTTGCCATCCTGGCCAGGGAGGCAGCCTTGCTGGGAGGCTGCCTCTGGCCACGCCAGCCACAAGAGCCCAGCACCCTCAGGCCGCTTGCCCGGGCACCTGCCCATCTGCTGCCCTCCCCAGCCCAGCCCAGCCCAGCCCAGCCCAGCCCAGCCCAGCCCAAAGCAAGGGCTGCACAGCCTGCCCTGCCCAGGCCGGCAGCCCCGCCAAAGCAAGGCCAGCCCGGGGCTGGCGGGGCGGGTGGTTTCTGTCCTGCGGCCTTTCCCCGTTAGTATAGCGGTGAGTATCCCCGCCTGTCACGCGGGAGACCGGGGTTCAACTCCCCGACGGGGAGGCTCCCTTTTGCACAGCCCCCAGCTGGCTAGGGAGCCCCCTCCACGACCAAGCCTGCCGCCCGAGGCAGCGGCCTGGTTGCCGTGGCCCTGCGGAAGGTGCTGGCGGCTGCAAGGCGCCTGGAGCTGCTCCCGCGGGACCTCAGCTGGCCTCAAGGCCCAGGGCAGCCAGCATTGGCCCTTGCCGGCCCGCCGCCTGGGCCTCCGGGGCTGCTGACACAGGCCGCAGCACGCGGTGCCAAGGGGCAGGGGCCAGCTGGAGTGCCCCTGGGCCTGGGGCTCCAGGCAGGCGGGCCCCAGGAGGCAGGAAGCGCACAAGAGCCAGTGCAGTGGGGGACAATTGGCACACACTCCCTTCCTGGGCCTTGGCTTTGGCTAGTGCCGCAACCCAGGGACCGTCTCCAAATTCCCCGCCTCTCTCGCTGCTTCCCTCTCGTCCCTCGGCGAAGCCTGCACGTGGCAGCGCGGCACTTGCGCAGGGGCCGAGGCAGGCGAGGGGCCCGCGGTGCGGCGCTCCCCTGCTGGGCGCGGCCTGCCGGCTTCATCTTTCCCAAGGCCAAAAGCCCAAGCAGCGCGCGGCCTGGGGCTTGCCCGCGCACCCAGGGAGCGAGCCTTGGCGCTCTGCTTGGGCCGGCACACTCCCTGACGCCTGCTGCGGGTGTCAAAGCAGGTCAGCCCCGGGAAGGTGGAGAAGGTGCAGGGCGCCGTCCCGCGCTCCTGCCTTGCCCAGGCTCCAGCTGCAAAAGGAGCCGGCTGCCACACAAGCACGAAGCCCAGCACGTAGCTGACAGGATTCGAACCTGTACAGGGAGACCCCAATGGATTTCTAGCCCATCGCCTTAACCTCTCGGCCACAGCTACCAGCAGCAAAAGAGGCAGGCAGCCCGGCCTCCGCCCCACGCCTCTGCAATGGCACCCCGTTGCCAGGTCCTCCAGCCCTGGCTGCACAGCCTGGGCCCCAGGCCCTGGCCCTCAAAAGCCCAGAGGCAAGGCAGCCCCGGGCGGAAGCAGGGCCAGCCAGCCCCTCCACTCGAGGCCAGCCCCAGCACACGTGGCACCAAGCCCCTGTGGGGGCCCTGGACAAAGCCTGGGCCAGGCCACCTGCCTTCGGCTCACGCCCTGCAAGGCCAGCTGTTCCCCAGAGTCCTTGCCATCCTGGCCAGGGAGGCAGCCTTGCTGGAAGGCTGCCTCTGGCCACGCCAGCCACAAGAGCCCAGCACCCTCAGGCCGCTTGCCCGGGCACCTGCCCATCTGCTGCCCTCCCCAGCCCAGCCCAGCCCAGCCCAGCCCAGCCCAGCCCAGCCCAAAGCAAGGGCTGCACAGCCTGCCCTGCCCAGGCCGGCATCCCCGCCAAAGCAAGGCCAGCCCGGGGCTGGCGCGGCGGGTGATTTCTGTCCTGTGGCCTTTCCCCGTTAGTATAGCGGTGCGTATCCCCGCCTGTCACGCGGGAGACCGGGGTTCAACTCCCCGACGGGGAGGCTCCCTTTTGCACAGCCCCCAGCTGGCTAGGGAGCCCCCTCCACGACCAAGCCTCCCGCCCGAGGCAGCGGCCTGGTTGCCGTGGCCCTGCGGAAGGTGCTGGCGGCTGCAAGGCGCCTGGAGCTGCTCCCGCGGGACCTCAGCTGGCCTCAAGGCCCAGGGCAGCCAGCATTGGCCCTTGCCGGCCCGCCGCCTGGGCCTCCGGGGCTGCTGACACAGGCCGCAGCACGCGGTGCCAAGGGGCAGGGGCCAGCTGGAGTGCCCCTGGGCCTGGGGCTCCAGGCAGGCGGGCCCCAGGAGGCAGGAAGCGCACAAGAGCCAGTGCAGTGGGGGACAATTGGCACACACTCCCTTCCTGGGCCTTGGCTTTGGCTAGTGCCGCAACCCAGGGACCGTCTCCAAATTCCCCGCCTCTCTCGCTGCTTCCCTCTCGTCCCTCGGCGAAGCCTGCACGTGGCAGCGCGGCACTTGCGCAGGGGCCGAGGCAGGCGAGGGGCCCGCGGTGCGGCGCTCCCCTGCTGGGCGCGGCCTGCCGGCTTCATCTTTCCCAAGGCCAAAAGCCCAAGCAGCGCGCGGCCTGGGGCTTGCCCGCGCACCCAGGGAGCGAGTCTTGGCGCTCTGCTTGGGCCGGCACACTCCCTGACGCCTGCTGCGGGTGTCAAAGCAGGTCAGCCCCGGGAAGGTGGAGAAGGTGCAGGGCGCCGTCCCGCGCTCCTGCCTTGCCCAGGCTCCAGCTGCAAAAGGAGCCGGCTGCCACACAAGCACGAAGCCCAGCACGTAGCTGACAGGATTCGAACCTGTACAGGGAGACCCCAATGGATTTCTAGCCCATCGCCTTAACCTCTCGGCCACAGCTACCAGCAGCAAAAGAGGCAGGCAGCCCGGCCTCCGCCCCACGCCTCTGCAATGGCACCCCGTTGCCAGGTCCTCCAGCCCTGGCTGCACAGCCTGGGCCCCAGGCCCTGGCCCTCAAAAGCCCAGAGGCAAGGCAGCCCCGGGCGGAAGCAGGGCCAGCCAGCCCCTCCACTCGAGGCCAGCCCCAGCACACGTGGCACCAAGCCCCTGTGGGGGCCCTGGACAAAGCCTGGGCCAGGCCACCTGCCTTCGGCTCACGCCCTGCAAGGCCAGCTGTTCCCCAGAGTCCTTGCCATCCTGGCCAGGGAGGCAGCCTTGCTGGAAGGCTGCCTCTGGCCACGCCAGCCACAAGAGCCCAGCACCCTCAGGCCGCTTGCCCGGGCACCTGCCCATCTGCTGCCCTCCCCAGCCCAGCCCAGCCCAGCCCAGCCCAGCCGAGCCCAGCCCAAAGCAAGGGCTGCACAGCCTGCCCTGCCCAGGCCGGCATCCCCGCCAAAGCAAGGCCAGCCCGGGGCTGGCGCGGCGGGTGTTTTCTGTCCTGTGGCCTTTCCCCGTTAGTATAGCGGTGCGTATCCCCGCCTGTCACGCGGGAGACCGGGGTTCAACTCCCCGACGGGGAGGCTCCCTTTTGCACAGCCCCCAGCTGGCTAGGGAGCCCCCTCCACGACCAAGCCTCCCGCCCGAGGCAGCGGCCTGGTTGCCGTGGCCCTGCGGAAGGTGCTGGCGGCTGCAAGGCGCCTGGAGCTGCTCCCGCGGGATCTCACCTGGCCTCAAGGCCCAGGGCAGCCAGCATTGGCCCTTGCCGGCCCGCCGCCTGGGCCTCCGGGGCTGCTGACACAGGCCGCAGCACGCGGTGCCAAGGGGCAGGGGCCAGCTGGAGTGCCCCTGGGCCTGGGGCTCCAGGCAGGCGGGCCCCAGGAGGCAGGAAGCGCACAAGAGCCAGTGCAGTGGGGGACAATTGGCACACACTCCCTTCCTGGGCCTTGGCTTTGGCTAGTGCGCAACCCAGGGACCGTCTCCAAATTCCCCGCCTCTCTCGCTGCTTCCCTCTCGTCCCTCGGCGAAGCCTGCACGTGGCAGCGCGGCACTTGCGCAGGGGCCGAGGCAGGCGAGGGGCCCGCGGTGCGGCGCTCCCCTGCTGGGTTCGGGCTGCCGGCTTCATCTTTCCCAAGGCCAAAAGCCCAAGCAGCGCGCGGCCTGGGGCTTGCCCGCGCACCCAGGGAGCGAGCCTTGGCGCTCTGCTTGGGCCGGCACACTCCCTGACGCCTGCTGCGGGTGTCAAAGCAGGTCAGCCACGGGAAGGTGGAGAAGGTGCAGGGCGCCGTCCCGCGCTCCTGCCTTGCCCAGGCTACAGCTGCAAAAGGAGCCGGCTGCCACACAAGCACGAAGCCCAGCACGTAGCTGACAGGATTCGAACCTGTGCAGCGAGACCCCAATGGATTTCGAGCCCATCGCATTAACCTCTCGGCCACAGCTACCACCAGCAAAAGAGGCAGGCAGCCCGGCCTCCGCGCCACGCCTCTGCAATGAAACCCCGTTGCCAGGTCCTCCAGCCCTGGCTGCACAGCCTGGGCCCCAGGCCCTGGCCCTCAAAAGCCCAGAGGCAAGGCAGCCCCGGGCGGAAGCAGGGCCAGCCAGCCCCTCCACTCGAGGCCAGCCCCAGCACACGTGGCACCAAGCCCCTGTGGGGGCCCTGGACAAAGCCTGGGCCAGGCCACCTGCCTTCGGCTCACGCCCTGCAAGGCCAGCTGTTCCCCAGCGTCCTTGCCATCCTGGCCAGGGAGGCAGCCTTGCTGGGAGGCTGCCTCTGGCCACGCCAGCCACAAGAGCCCAGCACCCTCAGGCCGCTTGCCCGGGCACCTGCCCATCTGCTGCCCTCCCCAGCCCAGCCCAGCCCAGCCCAGCCCAGCCCAGCCCAAAGCAAGGGCTGCACAGCCTGCCCTGCCCAGGCCGGCATCCCCGCCAAAGCAAGGCCAGCCCGGGGCTGGCGGGGCGGGTGGTTTCTGTCCTGCGGCCTTTCCCCGTTAATATAGCGGTGAGTATCCCCGCCTGTCACGCGGGAGACCGGGTTTCAACTCCCCGACGGGGAGGCTCCCTTTTGCACAGCCCCCAGCTGGCTAGGGAGCCCCCTCCACGACCAAGCCTCCCGCCCGAGGCAGCGGCCTGGTTGCCGTGGCCCTGCGGAAGGTGCTGGCGGCTGCAAGGCGCCTGGAGCTGCTCCCGCGGGACCTCAGCTGGCCTCAAGGCCCAGGGCAGCCAGCATTGGCCCTTGCCGGCCCGCCGCCTGGGCCTCCGGGGCTGCTGACACAGGCCGCAGCACGCGGTGCCAAGGGGCAGGGGCCAGCTGGAGTGCCCCTGGGCCTGGGGCTCCAGGCAGGCGGGCCCCAGGAGGCAGGAAGCGCACAAGAGCCAGTGCAGTGGGGGACAATTGGCACACACTCCCTTCCTGGGCCTTGGCTTTGGCTAGTGCCGCAACCCAGGGACCGTCTCCAAATTCCCCGCCTCTCTCGCTGCTTCCCTCTCGTCCCTCGGCGAAGCCTGCACGTGGCAGCGCGGCACTTGCGCAGGGGCCGAGGCAGGCGAGGGGCCCGCGGTGCGGCGCTCCCCTGCTGGGCGCGGCCTGCCGGCTTCATCTTTCCCAAGGCCAAAAGCCCAAGCAGCGCGCGGCCTGGGGCTTGCCCGCGCACCCAGGGAGCGAGCCTTGGCGCTCTGCTTGGGCCGGCACACTCCCTGACGCCTGCTGCGGGTGTCAAAGCAGGTCAGCCCCGGGAAGGTGGAGAAGGTGCAGGGCGCCGTCCCGCGCTCCTGCCTTGCCCAGGCTCCAGCTGCAAAAGGAGCCGGCTGCCACACAAGCACGAAGCCCAGCACGTAGCTGACAGGATTCGAACCTGTACAGGGAGACCCCAATGGATTTCTAGCCCATCGCCTTAACCTCTCGGCCACAGCTACCAGCAGCAAAAGAGGCAGGCAGCCCGGCCTCCGCCCCACGCCTCTGCAATGGCACCCCGTTGCCAGGTCCTCCAGCCCTGGCTGCACAGCCTGGGCCCCAGGCCCTGGCCCTCAAAAGCCCAGAGGCTAGGCAGCCCCGGGCGGAAGCAGGGCCAGCCAGCCCCTCCACTCGAGGCCAGCCCCAGCACACGTGGCACCAAGCCCCTGTGGGGGCCCTGGACAAAGCCTGGGCCAGGCCACCTGCCTTCGGCTCACGCCCTGCAAGGCCAGCTGTTCCCCAGAGTCCTTGCCATCCTGGCCAGGGAGGCAGCCTTGCTGGAAGGCTGCCTCTGGCCACGCCAGCCACAAGAGCCCAGCACCCTCAGGCCGCTTGCCCGGGCACCTGCCCATCTGCTGCCCTCCCCAGCCCAGCCCAGCCCAGCCCAGCCCAGCCCAAAGCAAGGGCTGCACAGCCTGCCCTGCCCAGGCCGGCATCCCCGCCAAAGCAAGGCCAGCCCGGGGCTGGCGCGGCGGGTGTTTTCTGTCCTGTGGCCTTTCCCCGTTAGTATAGCGGTGCGTATCCCCGCCTGTCACGCGGGAGACCGGGGTTCAACTCCCCGACGGGGAGGCTCCCTTTTGCACAGCCCCCAGCTGGCTAGGGAGCCCCCTCCACGACCAAGCCTCCCGCCCGAGGCAGCGGCCTGGTTGCCGTGGCCCTGCGGAAGGTGCTGGCGGCTGCAAGGCGCCTGGAGCTGCTCCCGCGGGACCTCAGCTGGCCTCAAGGCCCAGGGCAGCCAGCATTGGCCCTTGCCGGCCCGCCGCCTGGGCCTCCGGGGCTGCTGACACAGGCCGCAGCACGCGGTGCCAAGGGGCAGGGGCCAGCTGGAGTGCCCCTGGGCCTGGGGCTCCAGGCAGGCGGGCCCCAGGAGGCAGGAAGCGCACAAGAGCCAGTGCAGTGGGGGACAATTGGCACACACTCCCTTCCTGGGCCTTGGCTTTGGCTAGTGCGCAACCCAGGGACCGTCTCCAAATTCCCCGCCTCTCTCGCTGCTTCCCTCTCGTCCCTCGGCGAAGCCTGCACGTGGCAGCGCGGCACTTGCGCAGGGGCCGAGGCAGGCGAGGGGCCCGCGGTGCGGCGCTCCCCTGCTGGGCGCGGCCTGCCGGCTTCATCTTTCCCAAGGCCAAAAGCCCAAGCAGCGCGCGGCCTGGGGCTTGCCCGCGCACCCAGGGAGCGAGCCTTGGCGCTCTGCTTGGGCCGGCACACTCCCTGACGCCTGCTGCGGGTGTCAAAGCAGGTCAGCCCCGGGAAGGTGGAGAAGGTGCAGGGCGCCGTCCCGCGCTCCTGCCTTGCCCAGGCTCCAGCTGCAAAAGGAGCCGGCTGCCACACAAGCACGAAGCCCAGCACGTAGCTGACAGGATTCGAACCTGTGCAGGGAGACCCCGATGGATTTCGAGCCCATCGCCTTAACCTCTCGGCCACAGCTACCACCAGCAAAAGAGGCAGGCAGCCCGGCCTCCGCCCCACGCCTCTGCAATGGCACCCCGTTGCCAGGTCCTCCAGCCCTGGCTGCACAGCCTGGGCCCCAGGCCCTGGCCCTCAAAAGCCCAGAGGCAAGGCAGCCCCGGGCGGAAGCAGGGCCAGCCAGCCCCTCCACTCGAGGCCAGCCCCAGCACACGTGGCACCAAGCCCCTGTGGGGGCCCTGGACAAAGCCTGGGCCAGGCCACCTGCCTTCGGCTCACGCCCTGCAAGGCCAGCTGTTCCCCAGCGTCCTTGCCATCCTGGCCAGGGAGGCAGCCTTGCTGGGAGGCTGCCTCTGGCCACGCCAGCCACAAGAGCCCAGCACCCTCAGGCCGCTTGCCCGGGCACCTGCCCATCTGCTGCCCTCCCCAGCCCAGCCCAGCCCAGCCCAGCCCAGCCCAGCCCAAAGCAAGGGCTGCACAGCCTGCCCTGCCCAGGCCGGCATCCCCGCCAAAGCAAGGCCAGCCCGGGGCTGGCGGGGCGGGTGTTTTCTGTCCTGTGGCCTTTCCCCGTTAGTATAGCGGTGCGTATCCCCGCCTGTCACGCGGGAGACCGGGGTTCAACTCCCCGACGGGGAGGCTCCCTTTTGCACAGCCCCCAGCTGGCTAGGGAGCCCCCTCCACGACCAAGCCTCCCGCCCGAGGCAGCGGCCTGGTTGCCGTGGCCCTGCGGAAGGTGCTGGCGGCTGCAAGGCGCCTGGAGCTGCTCCCGCGGGACCTCAGCTGGCCTCAAGGCCCAGGGCAGCCAGCATTGGCCCTTGCCGGCCCGCCGCCTGGGCCTCCGGGGCTGCTGACACAGGCCGCAGCACGCGGTGCCAAGGGGCAGGGGCCAGCTGGAGTGCCCCTGGGCCTGGGGCTCCAGGCAGGCGGGCCCCAGGAGGCAGGAAGCGCACAAGAGCCAGTGCAGTGGGGGACAATTGGCACACACTCCCTTCCTGGGCCTTGGCTTTGGCTAGTGCCGCAACCCAGGGACCGTCTCCAAATTCCCCGCCTCTCTCGCTGCTTCCCTCTCGTCCCTCGGCGAAGCCTGCACGTGGCAGCGCGGCACTTGCGCAGGGGCCGAGGCAGGCGAGGGGCCCGCGGTGCGGCGCTCCCCTGCTGGGCGCGGCCTGCCGGCTTCATCTTTCCCAAGGCCAAAAGCCCAAGCAGCGCGCGGCCTGGGGCTTGCCCGCGCACCCAGGGAGCGAGCCTTGGCGCTCTGCTTGGGCCGGCACACTCCCTGACGCCTGCTGCGGGTGTCAAAGCAGGTCAGCCCCGGGAAGGTGGAGAAGGTGCAGGGCGCCGTCCCGCGCTCCTGCCTTGCCCAGGCTCCAGCTGCAAAAGGAGCCGGCTGCCACACAAGCACGAAGCCCAGCACGTAGCTGACAGGATTCGAACCTGTGCAGGGAGACCCCAATGGATTTCGAGACCATCGCCTTAACCTCTCGGCCACAGCTACCACCAGCAAAAGAGGCAGGCAGCCCGGCCTCCGCCCCACGCCTCTGCAATGGCACCCCGTTGCCAGGTCCTCCAGCCCTGGCTGCACAGCCTGGGCCCCAGGCCCTGGCCCTCAAAAGCCCAGAGGCAAGGCAGCCCCGGGCGGAAGCAGGGCCAGCCAGCCCCTCCACTCGAGGCCAGCCCCAGCACACGTGGCACCAAGCCCCTGTGGGGGCCCTGGACAAAGCCTGGGCCAGGCCACCTGCCTTCGGCTCACGCCCTGCAAGGCCAGCTGTTCCCCAGCGTCCTTGCCATCCTGGCCAGGGAGGCAGCCTTGCTGGGAGGCTGCCTCTGGCCACGCCAGCCACAAGAGCCCAGCACCCTCAGGCCGCTTGCCCGGGCACCTGCCCATCTGCTGCCCTCCCCAGCCCAGCCCAGCCCAGCCCAGCCCAGCCCAAAGCAAGGGCTGCACAGCCTGCCCTGCCCAGGCCGGCAGCCCCGCCAAAGCAAGGCCAGCCCGGGGCTGGCGGGGCGGGTGTTTTCTGTCCTGTGGCCTTTCCCCGTTAGTATAGCGGTGCGTATCCCCGCCTGTCACGCGGGAGACCGGGGTTCAACTCCCCGACGGGGAGGCTCCCTTTTGCACAGCCCCCAGCTGGCTAGGGAGCCCCCTCCACGACCAAGCCTCCCGCCCGAGGCAGCGGCCTGGTTGCCGTGGCCCTGCGGAAGGTGCTGGCGGCTGCAAGGCGCCTGGAGCTGCTCCCGCGGGACCTCAGCTGGCCTCAAGGCCCAGGGCAGCCAGCATTGGCCCTTGCCGGCCCGCCGCCTGGGCCTCCGGGGCTGCTGACACAGGCCGCAGCACGCGGTGCCAAGGGGCAGGGGCCAGCTGGAGTGCCCCTGGGCCTGGGGCTCCAGGCAGGCGGGCCCCAGGAGGCAGGAAGCGCACAAGGGCCAGTGCAGTGGGGGACAATTGGCACACACTCCCTTCCTGGGCCTTGGCTTTGGCTAGTGCCGCAACCCAGGGACCGTCTCCAAATTCCCCGCCTCTCTCGCTGCTTCCCTCTCGTCCCTCGGCGAAGCCTGCACGTGGCAGCGCGGCACTTGCGCAGGGGCCGAGGCAGGCGAGGGGCCCGCGGTGCGGCGCTCCCCTGCTGGGCGCGGCCTGCCGGCTTCATCTTTCCCAAGGCCAAAAGCCCAAGCAGCGCGCGGCCTGGGGCTTGCCCGCGCACCCAGGGAGCGAGCCTTGGCGCTCTGCTTGGGCCGGCACACTCCCTGACGCCTGCTGCGGGTGTCAAAGCAGGTCAGCCCCGGGAAGGTGGAGAAGGTGCAGGGCGCCGTCCCGCGCTCCTGCCTTGCCCAGGCTCCAGCTGCAAAAGGAGCCGGCTGCCACACAAGCACGAAGCCCAGCACGTAGCTGACAGGATTCGAACCTGTGCAGGGAGACCCCAATGGATTTCTAGCCCATCGCCTTAACCTCTCGGCCACAGCTACCACCAGCAAAAGAGGCAGGCAGCCCGGCCTCCGCCCCACGCCTCTGCAATGGCACCCCGTTGCCAGGTCCTCCAGCCCTGGCTGCACAGCCTGGGCCCCAGGCCCTGGCCCTCAAAAGCCCAGAGGCAAGGCAGCCCCGGGCGGAAGCAGGGCCAGCCAGCCCCTCCACTCGAGGCCAGCCCCAGCACACGTGGCACCAAGCCCCTGTGGGGGCCCTGGACAAAGCCTGGGCCAGGCCACCTGCCTTCGGCTCACGCCCTGCAAGGCCAGCTGTTCCCCAGCGTCCTTGCCATCCTGGCCAGGGAGGCAGCCTTGCTGGGAGGCTGCCTCTGGCCACGCCAGCCACAAGAGCCCAGCACCCTCAGGCCGCTTGCCCGGGCACCTGCCCATCTGCTGCCCTCCCCAGCCCAGCCCAGCCCAGCCCAGCCCAGCCCAGCGCAGCCCAAAGCAAGGGCTGCACAGCCTGCCCTGCCCAGGCCGGCAGCCCCGCCAAAGCAAGGCCAGCCCGGGGCTGGCGGGGCGGGTGTTTTCTGTCCTGTGGCTTTTCCCCGTTAGTATAGCGGTGCGTATCCCCGCCTGTCACGCGGGAGACCGGGGTTCAACTCCCCGACGGGGAGTCTCCCTTTTGCACAGCCCCCAGCTGGCTAGGGAGCCCCCTCCACGACCAAGCCTCCCGCCCGAGGCAGCGGCCTGGTTGCCGTGGCCCTGCGGAAGGTGCTGGCGGCTGCAAGGCGCCTGGAGCTGCTCCCGCGGGACCTCAGCTGGCCTCAAGGCCCAGGGCAGCCAGCATTGGCCCTTGCTGGCCCGCCGCCTGGGCCTCCGGGGCTGCTGACACAGGCCGCAGCACGCGGTGCCAAGGGGCAGGGGCCAGCTGGAGTGCCCCTGGGCCTGGGGCTCCAGGCAGGCGGGCCCCAGGAGGCAGGAAGCGCACAAGAGCCAGTGCAGTGGGGGACAATTGGCACACACTCCCTTCCTGGGCCTTGGCTTTGGCTAGTGCCGCAACCCAGGGACCGTCTCCAAATTCCCCGCCTCTCTCGCTGCTTCCCTCTCGTCCCTCGGCGAAGCCTGCACGTGGCAGCGCGGCACTTGCGCAGGGGCCGAGGCAGGCGAGGGGCCCGCGGTGCGGCGCTCCCCTGCTGGGTTCGGGCTGCCGGCTTCATCTTTCCCAAGGCCAAAAGCCCAAGCAGCGCGCGGCCTGGGGCTTGCCCGCGCACCCAGGGAGCGAGCCTTGGCGCTCTGCTTGGGCCGGCACACTCCCTGACGCCTGCTGCGGGTGTCAAAGCAGGTCAGCCCCGGGAAGGTGGAGAAGGTGCAGGGCGCCGTCCCGCGCTCCTGCCTTGCCCAGGCTCCAGCTGCAAAAGGAGCCGGCTGCCACACAAGCACGAAGCCCAGCACATAGCTGACAGGATTCGAACCTGTGCAGGGAGACCCCGATGGATTTCGAGCCCATCGCCTTAACCTCTCGGCCACAGCTACCACCAGCAAAAGAGGCAGGCAGCCCGGCCTCCGCCCCACGCCTCTGCAATGGCACCCCGTTGCCAGGTCCTCCAGCCCTGGCTGCACAGCCTGGGCCCCAGGCCCTGGCCCTCAAAAGCCCAGAGGCAAGGCAGCCCCGGGCGGAAGCAGGGCCAGCCAGCCCCTCCACTCGAGGCCAGCCCCAGCACACGTGGCACCAAGCCCCTGTGGGGGCCCTGGACAAAGCCTGGGCCAGGCCACCTGCCTTCGGCTCACGCCCTGCAAGGCCAGCTGTTCCCCAGCGTCCTTGCCATCCTGGCCAGGGAGGCAGCCTTGCTGGGAGGCTGCCTCTGGCCACGCCAGCCACAAGAGCCCAGCACCCTCAGGCCGCTTGCCCGGGCACCTGCCCATCTGCTGCCCTCCCCAGCCCAGCCCAGCCCAGCCCAGCCCAGCCCAGCCCAAAGCAAGGGCTGCACAGCCTGCCCTGCCCAGGCCGGCATCCCCGCCAAAGCAAGGCCAGCCCGGGGCTGGCGGGGCGGGTGTTTTCTGTCCTGTGGCCTTTCCCCGTTAGTATAGCGGTGCGTATCCCCGCCTGTCACGCGGGAGACCGGGGTTCAACTCCCCGACGGGGAGGCTCCCTTTTGCACAGCCCCCAGCTGGCTAGGGAGCCCCCTCCACGACCAAGCCTCCCGCCCGAGGCAGCGGCCTGGTTGCCGTGGCCCTGCGGAAGGTGCTGGCGGCTGCAAGGCGCCTGGAGCTGCTCCCGCGGGACCTCAGCTGGCCTCAAGGCCCAGGGCAGCCAGCATTGGCCCTTGCCGGCCCGCCGCCTGGGCCTCCGGGGCTGCTGACACAGGCCGCAGCACGCGGTGCCAAGGGGCAGGGGCCAGCTGGAGTGCCCCTGGGCCTGGGGCTCCAGGCAGGCGGGCCCCAGGAGGCAGGAAGCGCACAAGAGCCAGTGCAGTGGGGGACAATTGGCACACACTCCCTTCCTGGGCCTTGGCTTTGGCTAGTGCCGCAACCCAGGGACCGTCTCCAAATTCCCCGCCTCTCTCGCTGCTTCCCTCTCGTCCCTCGGCGAAGCCTGCACGTGGCAGCGCGGCACTTGCGCAGGGGCCGAGGCAGGCGAGGGGCCCGCGGTGCGGCGCTCCCCTGCTGGGCGCGGCCTGCCGGCTTCATCTTTCCCAAGGCCAAAAGCCCAAGCAGCGCGCGGCCTGGGGCTTGCCCGCGCACCCAGGGAGCGAGCCTTGGCGCTCTGCTTGGGCCGGCACACTCCCTGACGCCTGCTGCGGGTGTCAAAGCAGGTCAGCCCCGGGAAGGTGGAGAAGGTGCAGGGCGCCGTCCCGCGCTCCTGCCTTGCCCAGGCTCCAGCTGCAAAAGGAGCCGGCTGCCACACAAGCACGAAGCCCAGCACGTAGCTGACAGGATTCGAACCTGTGCAGGGAGACCCCAATGGATTTCGAGCCCATCGCCTTAACCTCTCGGCCACAGCTACCACCAGCAAAAGAGGCAGGCAGCCCGGCCTCCGCCCCACGCCTCTGCAATGGCACCCCGTTGCCAGGTCCTCCAGCCCTGGCTGCACAGCCTGGGCCCCAGGCCCTGGCCCTCAAAAGCCCAGAGGCAAGGCAGCCCCGGGCGGAAGCAGGGCCAGCCAGCCCCTCCACTCGAGGCCAGCCCCAGCACACGTGGCACCAAGCCCCTGTGGGGGCCCTGGACAAAGCCTGGGCCAGGCCACCTGCCTTCGGCTCACGCCCTGCAAGGCCAGCTGTTCCCCAGCGTCCTTGCCATCCTGGCCAGGGAGGCAGCCTTGCTGGAAGGCTGCCTCTGGCCGCGCCAGCCACAAGAGCCCAGCACCCTCAGGCCGCTTGCCCGGGCACCTGCCCATCTGCTGCCCTCCCCAGCCCAGCCCAGCCCAGCCCAGCCCAGCCCAGCCCAGCCCAAAGCAAGGGCTGCACAGCCTGCCCTGCCCAGGCCGGCATCCCCGCCAAAGCAAGGCCAGCCCGGGGCTGGCGGGGCGGGTGTTTTCGGTCCTGTGGCCTTTCCCCGTTAGTATAGCGGTGAGTATCCCCGCCTGTCACGCGGGAGACCGGGGTTCAACTCCCCGACGGGGAGGCTCCCTTTTGCACAGCCCCCAGCTGGCTAGGGAGCCCCCTCCACGACCAAGCCTCCCGCCCGAGACAGCGGCCTGGTTGCCGTGGCCCTTCGGAAGGTGCTGGCGGCTGCAAGGCGCCTGGAGCTGCTCCCGCGGGACCTCAGCTGGCCTCAAGGCCCAGGGCAGCCAGCATTGGCCCTTGCCGGCCCGCCGCCTGGGCCTCCGGGGCTGCTGACACAGGCCGCAGCACGCGGTGCCAAGGGGCAGGGGCCAGCTGGAGTGCCCCTGGGCCTGGGGCTCCAGGCAGGCGGGCCCCAGGAGGCAGGAAGCGCACAAGAGCCAGTGCAGTGGGGGACAATTGGCACACACTCCCTTCCTGGGCCTTGGCTTTGGCTAGTGGCGCAACCCAGGGACCGTCTCCAAATTCCCCGCCTCTCTCGCTGCTTCCCTCTCGTCCCTCGGCGAAGCCTGCACGTGGCAGCGCGGCACTTGCGCAGGGGCCGAGGCAGGCGAGGGGCCCGCGGTGCGGCGCTCCCCTGCTGGGCGCGGCCTGCCGGCTTCATCTTTCCCAAGGCCAAAAGCCCAAGCAGCGCGCGGCCTGGGGCTTGCCCGCGCACCCAGGGAGCGAGCCTTGGCGCTCTGCTTGGGCCGGCACACTCCCTGACGCCTGCTGCGGGTGTCAAAGCAGGTCAGCCCCGGGAAGGTGGAGAAGGTGCAGGGCGCCGTCCCGCGCTCCTGTCTTGCCCAGGCTCCAGCTGCAAAAGGAGCCGGCTGCCACACAAGCACGAAGCCCAGCACGTAGCTGACAGGATTCGAACCTGTGCAGGGAGACCCCAATGGATTTCTAGCCCATCGCCTTAACCTCTCGGCCACAGCTACCACCAGCAAAAGAGGCAGGCAGCCCGGCCTCCGCGCCACGCCTCTGCAATGGCACCCCGTTGCCAGGTCCTCCAGCCCTGGCTGCACAGCCTGGGCCCCAGGCCCTGGCCCTCAAAAGCCCAGAGGCAAGGCAGCCCCGGGCGGAAGCAGGGCCAGCCAGCCCCTCCACTCGAGGTCAGCCCCAGCACACGTGGCACCAAGCCCCTGTGGGGGCCCTGGACAAAGCCTGGGCCAGGCCACCTGCCTTCGGCTCACGCCCTGCAAGGCCAGCTGTTCCCCAGCGTCCTTGCCATCCTGGCCAGGGAGGCAACCTTGCTGGAAGGCTGCCTCTGGCCACGCCAGCCACAAGAGCCCAGCACCCTCAGGCCGCTTGCCCGGGCACCTGCCCATCTGCTGCCCTCCCCAGCCCAGCCCAGCCCAGCCCAGCCCAGCCCAGCCCAGCCCAGCCCAAAGCAAGGGCTGCACAGCCTGCCCTGCCCAGGCCGGCATCCCCGCCAAAGCAAGGCCAGCCCGGGGCTGGCGGGGCGGGTGTTTTCGGTCCTGTGGCCTTTCCCCGTTAGTATAGCGGTGAGTATCCCCGCCTGTCACGCGGGAGACCGGGGTTCAACTCCCCGACGGGGAGGCTCCCTTTTGCACAGCCCCCAGCTGGCTAGGGAGCCCCCTCCACGACCAAGCCTCCCGCCCGAGACAGCGGCCTGGTTGCCGTGGCCCTTCGGAAGGTGCTGGCGGCTGCAAGGCGCCTGGAGCTGCTCCCGCGGGACCTCAGCTGGCCTCAAGGCCCAGGGCAGCCAGCATTGGCCCTTGCCGGCCCGCCGCCTGGGCCTCCGGGGCTGCTGACACAGGCCGCAGCACGCGGTGCCAAGGGGCAGGGGCCAGCTGGAGTGCCCCTGGGCCTGGGGCTCCAGGCAGGCGGGCCCCAGGAGGCAGGAAGCGCACAAGAGCCAGTGCAGTGGGGGACAATTGGCACACACTCCCTTCCTGGGCCTTGGCTTTGGCTAGTGGCGCAACCCAGGGACCGTCTCCAAATTCCCCGCCTCTCTCGCTGCTTCCCTCTCGTCCCTCGGCGAAGCCTGTACGTGGCAGCGCGGCACTTGCGCAGGGGCCGAGGCAGGCGAGGGGCCCGCGGTGCGGCGCTCCCCTGCTGGGCGCGGCCTGCCGGCTTCATCTTTCCCAAGGCCAAAAGCCCAAGCAGCGCGCGGCCTGGGGCTTGCCCGCGCACCCAGGGAGCGAGCCTTGGCGCTCTGCTTGGGCCGGCACACTCCCTGACGCCTGCTGCGGGTGTCAAAGCAGGTCAGCCCCGGGAAGGTGGAGAAGGTGCAGGGCGCCGTCCCGCGCTCCTGCCTTGCCCAGGCTCCAGCTGCAAAAGGAGCCGGCTGCCACACAAGCACGAAGCCCAGCACGTAGCTGACAGGATTCGAACCTGTGCAGGGAGACCCCAATGGATTTCGAGACCATCGCCTTAACCTCTCGGCCACAGCTACCACCAGCAAAAGAGGCAGGCAGCCCGGCCTCCGCCCCACGCCTCTGCAATGGCACCCCGTTGCCAGGTCCTCCAGCCCTGGCTGCACAGCCTGGGCCCCAGGCCCTGGCCCTCAAAAGCCCAGAGGCAAGGCAGCCCCGGGCGGAAGCAGGGCCAGCCAGCCCCTCCACTCGAGGCCAGCCCCAGCACACGTGGCACCAAGCCCCTGTGGGGGCCCTGGACAAAGCCTGGGCCAGGCCACCTGCCTTCGGCTCACGCCCTGCAAGGCCAGCTGTTCCCCAGCGTCCTTGCCATCCTGGCCAGGGAGGCAGCCTTGCTGGGAGGCTGCCTCTGGCCACGCCAGCCACAAGAGCCCAGCACCCTCAGGCCGCTTGCCCGGGCACCTGCCCATCTGCTGCCCTCCCCAGCCCAGCCCAACCCAGCCCAGCCCAGCCCAGCCCAGCCCAGCCCAAAGCAAGGGCTGCTCAGCCTGCCCTGCCCAGGCCGGCAGCCCCGCCAAAGCAAGGCCAGCCCGGGGCTGGCGGGGCGGGTGTTTTCTGTCCTGTGGCCTTTCCCCGTTAGTATAGCGGTGCGTATCCCCGCCTGTCACGCGGGAGACCGGGGTTCAACTCCCCGACGGGGAGGCTCCCTTTTGCACAGCCCCCAGCTGGCTAGGGAGCCCCCTCCACGACCAAGCCTCCCGCCCGAGGCAGCGGCCTGGTTGCCGTGGCCCTGCGGAAGGTGCTGGCGGCTGCAAGGCGCCTGGAGCTGCTCCCGCGGGACCTCAGCTGGCCTCAAGGCCCAGGGCAGCCAGCATTGGCCCTTGCCGGCCCGCCGCCTGGGCCTCCGGGGCTGCTGACACAGGCCGCAGCACGCGGTGCCAAGGGGCAGGGGCCAGCTGGAGTGCCCCTGGGCCTGGGGCTCCAGGCAGGCGGGCCCCAGGAGGCAGGAAGCGCACAAGGGCCAGTGCAGTGGGGGACAATTGGCACACACTCCCTTCCTGGGCCTTGGCTTTGGCTAGTGCCGCAACCCAGGGACCGTCTCCAAATTCCCCGCCTCTCTCGCTGCTTCCCTCTCGTCCCTCGGCGAAGCCTGCACGTGGCAGCGCGGCACTTGCGCAGGGGCCGAGGCAGGCGAGGGGCCCGCGGTGCGGCGCTCCCCTGCTGGGCGCGGCCTGCCGGCTTCATCTTTCCCAAGGCCAAAAGCCCAAGCAGCGCGCGGCCTGGGGCTTGCCCGCGCACCCAGGGAGCGAGCCTTGGCGCTCTGCTTGGGCCGGCACACTCCCTGACGCCTGCTGCGGGTGTCAAAGCAGGTCAGCCCCGGGAAGGTGGAGAAGGTGCAGGGCGCCGTCCCGCGCTCCTGCCTTGCCCAGGCTCCAGCTGCAAAAGGAGCCGGCTGCCACACAAGCACGAAGCCCAGCACGTAGCTGACAGGATTCGAACCTGTGCAGGGAGACCCCAATGGATTTCTAGCCCATCGCCTTAACCTCTCGGCCACAGCTACCACCAGCAAAAGAGGCAGGCAGCCCGGCCTCCGCCCCACGCCTCTGCAATGGCACCCCGTTGCCAGGTCCTCCAGCCCTGGCTGCACAGCCTGGGCCCCAGGCCCTGGCCCTCAAAAGCCCAGAGGCAAGGCAGCCCCGGGCGGAAGCAGGGCCAGCCAGCCCCTCCACTCGAGGCCAGCCCCAGCACACGTGGCACCAAGCCCCTGTGGGGGCCCTGGACAAAGCCTGGGCCAGGCCACCTGCCTTCGGCTCACGCCCTGCAAGGCCAGCTGTTCCCCAGCGTCCTTGCCATCCTGGCCAGGGAGGCAGCCTTGCTGGGAGGCTGCCTCTGGCCACGCCAGCCACAAGAGCCCAGCACCCTCAGGCCGCTTGCCCGGGCACCTGCCCATCTGCTGCCCTCCCCAGCCCAGCCCAGCCCAGCCCAGCCCAGCCCAGCCCAGCGCAGACCAAAGCAAGGGCTGCACAGCCTGCCCTGCCCAGGCCGGCAGCCCCGCCAAAGCAAGGCCAGCCCGGGGCTGGCGGGGCGGGTGTTTTCTGTCCTCTGGCCTTTCCCCGTTAGTATAGCGGTGCGTATCCCCGCCTGTCACGCGGGAGACCGGGGTTCAACTCCCCGACGGGGAGTCTCCCTTTTGCACAGCCCCCAGCTGGCTAGGGAGCCCCCTCCACGACCAAGCCTCCCGCCCGAGGCAGCGGCCTGGTTGCCGTGGCCCTGCGGAAGGTGCTGGCGGCTGCAAGGCGCCTGGAGCTGCTCCCGCGGGACCTCAGCTGGCCTCAAGGCCCAGGGCAGCCAGCATTGGCCCTTGCCGGCCCGCCGCCTGGGCCTCCGGGGCTGCTGACACAGGCCGCAGCACGCGGTGCCAAGGGGCAGGGGCCAGCTGGAGTGCCCCTGGGCCTGGGGCTCCAGGCAGGCGGGCCCCAGGAGGCAGGAAGCGCACAAGAGCCAGTGCAGTGGGGGACAATTGGCACACACTCCCTTCCTGGGCCTTGGCTTTGGCTAGTGCCGCAACCCAGGGACCGTCTCCAAATTCCCCGCCTCTCTCGCTGCTTCCCTCTCGTCCCTCGGCGAAGCCTGCACGTGGCAGCGCGGCACTTGCGCAGGGGCCAAGGCAGGCGAGGGGCCCGCGGTGCGGCGCTCCCCTGCTGGGCGCGGCCTGCCGGCTTCATCTTTCCCAAGGCCAAAAGCCCAAGCAGCGCGCGGCCTGGGGCTTGCCCGCGCACCCAGGGAGCGAGCCTTGGCGCTCTGCTTGGGCCGGCACACTCCCTGACGCCTGCTGCGGGTGTCAAAGCAGGTCAGCCCCGGGAAGGTGGAGAAGGTGCAGGGCGCCGTCCCGCGCTCCTGCCTTGCCCAGGCTCCAGCTGCAAAAGGAGCCGGCTGCCACACAAGCACGAAGCCCAGCACGTAGCTGACAGGATTCGAACCTGTGCAGGGAGACCCCAATGGATTTCTAGCCCATCGCCTTAACCTCTCGGCCACAGCTACCACCAGCAAAAGAGGCAGGCAGCCCGGCCTCCGCCCCACGCCTCTGCAATGGCACCCCGTTGCCAGGTCCTCCAGCCCTGGCTGCACAGCCTGGGCCCCAGGCCCTGGCCCTCAAAAGCCCAGAGGCAAGGCAGCCCCGGGCGGAAGCAGGGCCAGCCAGCCCCTCCACTCGAGGCCAGCCCCAGCACACGTGGCACCAAGCCCCTGTGGGGGCCCTGGACAAAGCCTGGGCCAGGCCACCTGCCTTCGGCTCACGCCCTGCAAGGCCAGCTGTTCCCCAGCGTCCTTGCCATCCTGGCCAGGGAGGCAGCCTTGCTGGGAGGCTGCCTCTGGCCACGCCAGCCACAAGAGCCCAGCACCCTCAGGCCGCTTGCCCGGGCACCTGCCCATCTGCTGCCCTCCCCTCCCCAGCCCAGCCCAGCCCAGCCCAGCCCAGCCCAAAGCAAGGGCTGCACAGCCTGCCCTGCCCAGGCCGGCAGCCCCGCCAAAGCAAGGCCAGCCCGGGGCTGGCGGGGCGGGTGGTTTCTGTCCTGCGGCCTTTCCCCGTTAGTATAGCGGTGAGTATCCCCGCCTGTCACGCGGGAGACCGGGGTTCAACTCCCCGACGGGGAGGCTCCCTTTTGCACAGCCCCCAGCTGGCTAGGGAGCCCCCTCCACGACAAAGCCTCCCGCCCGAGGCAGCGGCCTGGTTGC
Organism: Alligator mississippiensis; assembly: GCF_030867095.1. NCBI lineage: Eukaryota > Metazoa > Chordata > Crocodylia > Alligatoridae > Alligator > Alligator mississippiensis. Next base: position 10,859,535 of record NC_081838.1, read on the forward strand.
CGTGGCCCTGCGGAAGGTGCTGGCGGCTGCAAGGCGCCTGGAGCTGCTCCCGCGGGACCTCAGCTGGCCTCAAGGCCCAGGGCAGCCAGCATTGGCCCTTGCCGGCCCGCCGCCTGGGCCTCCGGGGCTGCTGACACAGGCCGCAGCACGCGGTGCCAAGGGGCAGGGGCCAGCTGGAGTGCCCCTGGGCCTGGGGCTCCAGGCAGGCGGGCCCCAGGAGGCAGGAAGCGCACAAGAGCCAGTGCAGTGGGGGACAATTGGCACACACTCCCTTCCTGGGCCTTGGCTTTGGCTAGTGCCGCAACCCAGGGACCGTCTCCAAATTCCCCGCCTCTCTCGCTGCTTCCCTCTCGTCCCTCGGCGAAGCCTGCACGTGGCAGCGCGGCACTTGCGCAGGGGCCGAGGCAGGCGAGGGGCCCGCGGTGCGGCGCTCCCCTGCTGGGCGCGGCCTGCCGGCTTCATCTTTCCCAAGGCCAAAAGCCCAAGCAGCGCGCGGCCTGGGGCTTGCCCGCGCACCCAGGGAGCGAGCCTTGGCGCTCTGCTTGGGCCGGCACACTCCCTGACGCCTGCTGCGGGGGTCAAAGCAGGTCAGCCCCGGGAAGGTGGAGAAGGTGCAGGGCGCCGTCCCGCGCTCCTGCCTTGCCCAGGCTCCAGCTGCAAAAGGAGCCGGCTGCCACACAAGCACGAAGCCCAGCACGTAGCTGACAGGATTCGAACCTGTGCAGGGAGACCCCAATGGATTTCTAGCCCATCGCCTTAACCTCTCGGCCACAGCTACCACCAGCAAAAGAGGCAGGCAGCCCGGCCTCCGCGCCACGCCTCTGCAATGGCACCCCGTTGCCAGGTCCTCCAGCCCTGGCTGCACAGCCTGGGCCCCAGGCCCTGGCCCTCAAAAGCCTAGAGGCAAGGCAGCCCCGGGCGGAAGCAGGGCCAGCCAGCCCCTCCACTTGAGGCCAGCCCCAGCACACATGGCACCAAGCCCCTGTGGGGGCCCTGGACAAAGCCTGGGTCAGGCCACCTGCCTTCGGCTCACGCCCTGCAAGGCCAGCTGTTCCCCAGCGTCCTTGCCATCCTGGCCAGGGAGGCAGCCTTGCTGGAAGGCTGCCTCTGGCCGCGCCAGCCACAAGAGCCCAGCACCCTCAGGCCGCTTGCCCGGGCACCTGCCCATCTGCTGCCCTCCCCAGCCCAGCCCAGCCCAGCCCAGCCCAGCCCAAAGCAAGGGCTGCACAGCCTGCCCTGCCCAGGCCGGCAGCCCCGCCAAAGCAAGGCCAGCCCGGGGCTGGCGGGGCGGGTGGTTTCTGTCCTGCGGCCTTTCCCCGTTAGTATAGCGGTGCGTATCCCCGCCTGTCACGCGGGAGACCGGGGTTCAACTCCCCGACGGGGAGGCTCCCTTTTGCACAGCCCCCAGCTGGCTAGGGAGCCCCCTCCACGACCAAGCCTCCCGCCCGAGGCAGCGGCCTGGTTGCCGTGGCCCTGCGGAAGGTGCTGGCGGCTGCAAGGCGCCTGGAGCTGCTCCCGCGGGACCTCAGCTGGCCTCAAGGCCCAGGGCAGCCAGCATTGGCCCTTGCCGGCCCGCCGCCTGGGCCTCCGGGGCTGCTGACACAGGCCGCAGCACGCGGTGCCAAGGGGCAGGGGCCAGCTGGAGTGCCCCTGGGCCTGGGGCTCCAGGCAGGCGGGCCCCAGGAGGCAGGAAGCGCACAAGAGCCAGTGCAGTGGGGGACAATTGGCACACACTCCCTTCCTGGGCCTTGGCTTTGGCTAGTGCCGCAACCCAGGGACCGTCTCCAAATTCCCCGCCTCTCTCGCTGCTTCCCTCTCGTCCCTCGGCGAAGCCTGCACGTGGCAGCGCGGCACTTGCGCAGGGGCCGAGGCAGGCGAGGGGCCCGCGGTGCGGCGCTCCCCTGCTGGGCGCGGCCTGCCGGCTTCATCTTTCCCAAGGCCAAAAGCCCAAGCAGCGCGCGGCCTGGGGCTTGCCCGCGCACCCAGGGAGCGAGCCTTGGCGCTCTGCTTGGGCCGGCACACTCCCTGACGCCTGCTGCGGGGGTCAAAGCAGGTCAGCCCCGGGAAGGTGGAGAAGGTGCAGGGCGCCGTCCCGCGCTCCTGCCTTGCCCAGGCTCCAGCTGCAAAAGGAGCCGGCTGCCACACAAGCACGAAGCCCAGCACGTAGCTGACAGGATTCGAACCTGTGCAGGGAGACCCCAATGGATTTCTAGCCCATCGCCTTAACCTCTCGGCCACAGCTACCACCAGCAAAAGAGGCAGGCAGCCCGGCCTCCGCGCCACGCCTCTGCAATGGCACCCCGTTGCCAGGTCCTCCAGCCCTGGCTGCACAGCCTGGGCCCCAGGCCCTGGCCCTCAAAAGCCCAGAGGCAAGGCAGCCCCGGGCGGAAGCAGGGCCAGCCAGCCCCTCCACTCGAGGCCAGCCCCAGCACACATGGCACCAAGCCCCTGTGGGGGCCCTGGACAAAGCCTGGGTCAGGCCACCTGCCTTCGGCTCACGCCCTGCAAGGCCAGCTGTTCCCCAGCGTCCTTGCCATCCTGGCCAGGGAGGCAGCCTTGCTGGAAGGCTGCCTCTGGCCGCGCCAGCCACAAGAGCCCAGCACCCTCAGGCCGCTTGCCCGGGCACCTGCCCATCTGCTGCCCTCCCCAGCCCAGCCCAGCCCAGCCCAGCCCAGCCCAAAGCAAGGGCTGCACAGCCTGCCCTGCCCAGGTCGGCAGCCCCGCCAAAGCAAGGCCAGCCCGGGGCTGGCGGGGCGGGTGGTTTCTGTCCTGCGGCCTTTCCCCGTTAGTATAGCGGTGAGTATCCCCGCCTGTCACGCGGGAGACCGGGGTTCAACTCCCCGACGGGGAGGCTCCCTTTTGCACAGCCCCCAGCTGGCTAGGGAGCCCCCTCCACGACCAAGCCTCCCGCCCGAGGCAGCGGCCTGGTTGCCGTGGCCCTGCGGAAGGTGCTGGCGGCTGCAAGGCGCCTGGAGCTGCTCCCGCGGGACCTCAGCTGGCCTCAAGGCCCAGGGCAGCCAGCATTGGCCCTTGCCGGCCCGCCGCCTGGGCCTCCGGGGCTGCTGACACAGGCCGCAGCACGCGGTGCCAAGGGGCAGGGGCCAGCTGGAGTGCCCCTGGGCCTGGGGCTCCAGGCAGGCGGGCCCCAGGAGGCAGGAAGCGCACAAGAGCCAGTGCAGTGGGGGACAATTGGCACACACTCCCTTCCTGGGCCTTGGCTTTGGCTAGTGCCGCAACCCAGGGACCGTCTCCAAATTCCCCGCCTCTCTCGCTGCTTCCCTCTCGTCCCTCGGCGAAGCCTGCATGTGGCAGCGCAGCACTTGCGCAGGGGCCGAGGCAGGCGAGGGGCCCGCGGTGCGGCGCTCCCCTGCTGGGCGCGGCCTGCCGGCTTCATCTTTCCCAAGGCCAAAAGCCCAAGCAGCGCGCGGCCTGGGGCTTGCCCGCGCACCCAGGGAGCGAGCCTTGGCGCTCTGCTTGGGCCGGCACACTCCCTGACGCCTGCTGCGGGTGTCAAAGCAGGTCAGCCCCGGGAAGGTGGAGAAGGTGCAGGGCGCCGTCCCGCGCTCCTGCCTTGCCCAGGCTCCAGCTGCAAAAGGAGCCGGCTGCCACACAAGCACGAAGCCCAGCACGTAGCTGACAGGACTCGAACCTGTGCAGGGAGACCCCAATGGATTTCAAGCCCATCGCCTTAACCTCTCGGCCACAGCTACCACCAGCAAAAGAGGCAGGCAGCCCGGCCTCCGCCCCACGCCTCTGCAATGGCACCCCGTTGCCAGGTCCTCCAGCCCTGGCTGCACAGCCTGGGCCCCAGGCCCTGGCCCTCAAAAGCCCAGAGGCAAGGCAGCCCCGGGCGGAAGCAGGGCCAGCCAGCCCCTCCACTCGAGGCCAGCCCCAGCACACGTGGCACCAAGCCCCTGTGGGGGCCCTGGACAAAGCCTGGGCCAGGCCACCTGCCTTCGGCTCACGCCCTGCAAGGCCAGCTGTTCCCCAGCGTCCTTGCCATCCTGGCCAGGGAGGCAGCCTTGCTGGGAGGCTGCCTCTGGCCACGCCAGCCACAAGAGCCCAGCACCCTCAGGCCGCTTGCCCGGGCACCTGCCCATCTGCTGCCCTCCCCAGCCCAGCCCAGCCCAGCCCAGCCCAGCCCAGCCCAGCCCAAAGCAAGGGCTGCACAGCCTGCCCTGCCCAGGCCGGCAGCCCCGCCAAAGCAAGGCCAGCCCGGGGCTGGCGGGGCGGGTGTTTTCTGTCCTGTGGCCTTTCCCCGTTAGTATAGCGGTGCGTATCCCCGCCTGTCACGCGGGAGACCGGGATTCAACTCCCCGACGGGGCTGCTCCCTTTTGCACAGCCCCCAGCTGGCTAGGGAGCCCCCTCCACGACCAAGCCTCCCGCCCGAGGCAGCGGCCTGGTTGCCGTGGCCCTGCGGAAGGTGCTGGCGGCTGCAAGGCGCCTGGAGCTGCTCCCGCGGGACCTCAGCTGGCCTCAAGGCCCAGGGCAGCCAGCATTGGCCCTTGCCGGCCCGCCGCCTGGGCCTCCGGGGCTGCTGACACAGGCCGCAGCACGCGGTGCCAAGGGGCAGGGGCCAGCTGGAGTGCCCCTGGGCCTGGGGCTCCAGGCAGGCGGGCCCCAGGAGGCAGGAAGCGCACAAGAGCCAGTGCAGTGGGGGACAATTGGCACACACTCCCTTCCTGGGCCTTGGCTTTGGCTAGTGCCGCAACCCAGGGACCGTCTCCAAATTCCCCGCCTCTCTCGCTGCTTCCCTCTCGTCCCTCGGCGAAGCCTGCACGTGGCAGCGCGGCACTTGCGCAGGGGCCGAGGCAGGCGAGGGGCCCGCGGTGCGGCGCTCCCCTGCTGGGCGCGGCCTGCCGGCTTCATCTTTCCCAAGGCCAAAAGCCCAAGCAGCGCGCGGCCTGGGGCTTGCCCGCGCACCCAGGGAGCGAGCCTTGGCGCTCTGCTTGGGCCGGCACACTCCCTGACGCCTGCTGCGGGGGTCAAAGCAGGTCAGCCCCGGGAAGGTGGAGAAGGTGCAGGGCGCCGTCCCGCGCTCCTGCCTTGCCCAGGCTCCAGCTGCAAAAGGAGCCGGCTGCCACACAAGCACGAAGCCCAGCACGTAGCTGACAGGATTCGAACCTGTGCAGGGAGACCCCAATGGATTTCTAGCCCATCGCCTTAACCTCTCGGCCACAGCTACCACCAGCAAAAGAGGCAGGCAGCCCGGCCTCCGCGCCACGCCTCTGCAATGGCACCCCGTTGCCAGGTCCTCCAGCCCTGGCTGCACAGCCTGGGCCCCAGGCCCTGGCCCTCAAAAGCCCAGAGGCAAGGCAGCCCCGGGCGGAAGCAGGGCCAGCCAGCCCCTCCACTCGAGGCCAGCCCCAGCACACATGGCACCAAGCCCCTGTGGGGGCCCTGGACAAAGCCTGGGTCAGGCCACCTGCCTTCGGCTCACGCCCTGCAAGGCCAGCTGTTCCCCAGCGTCCTTGCCATCCTGGCCAGGGAGGCAGCCTTGCTGGAAGGCTGCCTCTGGCCGCGCCAGCCACAAGAGCCCAGCACCCTCAGGCCGCTTGCCCGGGCACCTGCCCATCTGCTGCCCTCCCCAGCCCAGCCCAGCCCAGCCCAGCCCAGCCCAGCCCAGCCCAAAGCAAGGGCTGCACAGCCTGCCCTGCCCAGGTCGGCAGCCCCGCCAAAGCAAGGCCAGCCCGGGGCTGGCGGGGCGGGTGGTTTCTGTCCTGCGGCCTTTCCCCGTTAGTATAGCGGTGCGTATCCCCGCCTGTCACGCGGGAGACCGGGGTTCAACTCCCCGACGGGGAGGCTCCCTTTTGCACAGCCCCCAGCTGGCTAGGGAGCCCCCTCCACGACCAAGCCTCCCGCCCGAGGCAGCGGCCTGGTTGCCGTGGCCCTGCGGAAGGTGCTGGCGGCTGCAAGGCGCCTGGAGCTGCTCCCGCGGGACCTCAGCTGGCCTCAAGGCCCAGGGCAGCCAGCATTGGCCCTTGCCGGCCCGCCGCCTGGGCCTCCGGGGCTGCTGACACAGGCCGCAGCACGCGGTGCCAAGGGGCAGGGGCCAGCTGGAGTGCCCCTGGGCCTGGGGCTCCAGGCAGGCGGGCCCCAGGAGGCAGGAAGCGCACAAGAGCCAGTGCAGTGGGGGACAATTGGCACACACTCCCTTCCTGGGCCTTGGCTTTGGCTAGTGCCGCAACCCAGGGACCGTCTCCAAATTCCCCGCCTCTCTCGCTGCTTCCCTCTCGTCCCTCGGCGAAGCCTGCACGTGGCAGCGCAGCACTTGCGCAGGGGCCGAGGCAGGCGAGGGGCCCGCGGTGCGGCGCTCCCCTGCTGGGCGCGGCCTGCCGGCTTCATCTTTCCCAAGGCCAAAAGCCCAAGCAGCGCGCGGCCTGGGGCTTGCCCGCGCACCCAGGGAGCGAGCCTTGGCGCTCTGCTTGGGCCGGCACACTCCCTGACGCCTGCTGCGGGTGTCAAAGCAGGTCAGCCCCGGGAAGGTGGAGAAGGTGCAGGGCGCCGTCCCGCGCTCCTGCCTTGCCCAGGCTCCAGCTGCAAAAGGAGCCGGCTGCCACACAAGCACGAAGCCCAGCACGTAGCTGACAGGATTCGAACCTGTGCAGGGAGACCCCAATGGATTTCAAGCCCATCGCCTTAACCTCTCGGCCACAGCTACCACCAGCAAAAGAGGCAGGCAGCCCGGCCTCCGCCCCACGCCTCTGCAATGGCACCCCGTTGCCAGGTCCTCCAGCCCTGGCTGCACAGCCTGGGCCCCAGGCCCTGGCCCTCAAAAGCCCAGAGGCAAGGCAGCCCCGGGCGGAAGCAGGGCCAGCCAGCCCCTCCACTCGAGGCCAGCCCCAGCACACGTGGCACCAAGCCCCTGTGGGGGCCCTGGACAAAGCCTGGGCCAGGCCACCTGCCTTCGGCTCACGCCCTGCAAGGCCAGCTGTTCCCCAGCGTCCTTGCCATCCTGGCCAGGGAGGCAGCCTTGCTGGGAGGCTGCCTCTGGCCACGCCAGCCACAAGAGCCCAGCACCCTCAGGCCGCTTGCCCGGGCACCTGCCCATCTGCTGCCCTCCCCAGCCCAGCCCAGCCCAAAGCAAGGGCTGCACAGCCTGCCCTGCCCAGGCCGGCAGCCCCGCCAAAGCAAGGCCAGCCCGGGGCTGGCGCGGCGGGTGTTTTCTGTCCTGTGGCCTTTCCCCGTTAGTATAGCGGTGCGTATCCCCGCCTGTCACGCGGGAGACCGGGGTTCAACTCCCCGACGGGGAGGCTCCCTTTTGCACAGCCCCCAGCTGGCTAGGGAGCCCCCTCCACGACCAAGCCTCCCGCCCGAGGCAGCGGCCTGGTTGCCGTGGCCCTGCGGAAGGTGCTGGCGGCTGCAAGGCGCCTGGAGCTGCTCCCGCGGGACCTCAGCTGGCCTCAAGGCCCAGGGCAGCCAGCATTTGCCCTTGCCGGCCCGCCGCCTGGGCCTCCGGGGCTGCTGACACAGGCCGCAGCACGCGGTGCCAAGGGGCAGGGGCCAGCTGGAGTGCCCCTGGGCCTGGGGCTCCAGGCAGGCGGGCCCCAGGAGGCAGGAAGCGCACAAGAGCCAGTGCAGTGGGGGACAATTGGCACACACTCCCTTCCTGGGCCTTGGCTTTGGCTAGTGCCGCAACCCAGGGACCGTCTCCAAATTCCCCGCCTCTCTCGCTGCTTCCCTCTCGTCCCTCGGCGAAGCCTGCACGTGGCAGCGCGGCACTTGCGCAGGGGCCGAGGCAGGCGAGGGGCCCGCGGTGCGGCGCTCCCCTGCTGGGCGCGGCCTGCCGGCTTCATCTTTCCCAAGGCCAAAAGCCCAAGCAGCGCGCGGCCTGGGGCTTGCCCGCGCACCCAGGGAGCGAGCCTTGGCGCTCTGCTTGGGCCGGCACACTCCCTGACGCCTGCTGCGGGTGTCAAAGCAGGTCAGCCCCGGGAAGGTGGAGAAGGTGCAGGGCGCCGTCCCGCGCTCCTGCCTTGCCCAGGCTCCAGCTGCAAAAGGAGCCGGCTGCCACACAAGCACGAAGCCCAGCACGTAGCTGACAGGATTCGAACCTGTGCAGGGAGACCCCAATGGATTTCGAGACCATCGCCTTAACCTCTCGGCCACAGCTACCACCAGCAAAAGAGGCAGGCAGCCCGGCCTCCGCCCCACGCCTCTGCAATGGCACCCCGTTGCCAGGTCCTCCAGCCCTGGCTGCACAGCCTGGGCCCCAGGCCCTGGCCCTCAAAAGCCCAGAGGCAAGGCAGCCCCGGGCGGAAGCAGGGCCAGCCAGCCCCTCCACTCGAGGCCAGCCCCAGCACACGTGGCACCAAGCCCCTGTGGGGGCCCTGGACAAAGCCTGGGTCAGGCCACCTGCCTTCGGCTCACGCCCTGCAAGGCCAGCTGTTCCCCAGCGTCCTTGCCATCCTGGCCAGGGAGGCAGCCTTGCTGGAAGGCTGCCTCTGGCCGCGCCAGCCACAAGAGCCCAGCACCCTCAGGCCGCTTGCCCGGGCACCTGCCCATCTGCTGCCCTCCCCAGCCCAGCCCAGCCCAGCCCAGCCCAGCCCAAAGCAAGGGCTGCACAGCCTGCCCTGCCCAGGCCGGCAGCCCCGCCAAAGCAAGGCCAGCCCGGGGCTGGCGGGGCGGGTGGTTTCTGTCCTGCGGCCTTTCCCCGTTAGTATAGCGGTGAGTATCCCCGCCTGTCACGCGGGAGACCGGGGTTCAACTCCCCGACGGGGAGGCTCCCTTTTGCACAGCCCCCAGCTGGCTAGGGAGCCCCCTCCACGACCAAGCCTCCCGCCCGAGGCAGCGGCCTGGTTGCCGTGGCCCTGCGGAAGGTGCTGGCGGCTGCAAGGCGCCTGGAGCTGCTCCCGCGGGACCTCAGCTGGCCTCAAGGCCCAGGGCAGCCAGCATTGGCCCTTGCCGGCCCGCCGCCTGGGCCTCCGGGGCTGCTGACACAGGCCGCAGCACGTGGTGCCAAGGGGCAGGGGCCAGCTGGAGTGCCCCTGGGCCTGGGGCTCCAGGCAGGCGGGCCCCAGGAGGCAGGAAGCGCACAAGAGCCAGTGCAGTGGGGGACAATTGGCACACACTCCCTTCCTGGGCCTTGGCTTTGGCTAGTGCCGCAACCCAGGGACCGTCTCCAAATTCCCCGCCTCTCTCGCTGCTTCCCTCTCGTCCCTCGGCGAAGCCTGCACGTGGCAGCGCGGCACTTGCGCAGGGGCCGAGGCAGGCGAGGGGCCCGCGGTGCGGCGCTCCCCTGCTGGGCGCGGCCTGCCGGCTTCATCTTTCCCAAGGCCAAAAGCCCAAGCAGCGCGCGGCCTGGGGCTTGCCCGCGCACCCAGGGAGCGAGCCTTGGCGCTCTGCTTGGGCCGGCACACTCCCTGACGCCTGCTGCGGGTGTCAAAGCAGGTCAGCCCCGGGAAGGTGGAGAAGGTGCAGGGCGCCGTCCCGCGCTCCTGCCTTGCCCAGGCTCCAGCTGCAAAAGGAGCCGGCTGCCACACAAGCACGAAGCCCAGCACGTAGCTGACAGGATTCGAACCTGTGCAGGGAGACCCCAATGGATTTCTAGCCCATCGCCTTAACCTCTCGGCCACAGCTACCACCAGCAAAAGAGGCAGGCAGCCCGGCCTCCGCGCCACGCCTCTGCAATGGCACCCCGTTGCCAGGTCCTCCAGCCCTGGCTGCACAGCCTGGGCCCCAGGCCCTGGCCCTCAAAAGCCCAGAGGCAAGGCAGCCCCAGGCGGAAGCAGGGCCAGCCAGCCCCTCCACTCGAGGCCAGCCCCAGCACACATGGCACCAAGCCCCTGTGGGGGCCCTGGACAAAGCCTGGGTCAGGCCACCTGCCTTCGGCTCACGCCCTGCAAGGCCAGCTGTTCCCCAGCGTCCTTGCCATCCTGGCCAGGGAGGCAGCCTTGCTGGAAGGCTGCCTCTGGCCGCGCCAGCCACAAGAGCCCAGCACCCTCAGGCCGCTTGCCCGGGCACCTGCCCATCTGCTGCCCTCCCCAGCCCAGCCCAGCCCAGCCCAGCCCAGCCCAGCCCAAAGCAAGGGCTGCACAGCCTGCCCTGCCCAGGTCGGCAGCCCCGCCAAAGCAAGGCCAGCCCGGGGCTGGCGGGGCGGGTGGTTTCTGTCCTGCGGCCTTTCCCCGTTAGTATAGCGGTGAGTATCCCCGCCTGTCACGCGGGAGACCGGGGTTCAACTCCCCGACGGGGAGGCTCCCTTTTGCACAGCCCCCAGCTGGCTAGGGAGCCCCCTCCACGACCAAGCCTCCCGCCCGAGGCAGCGGCCTGGTTGCCGTGGCCCTGCGGAAGGTGCTGGCGGCTGCAAGGCGCCTGGAGCTGCTCCCGCGGGACCTCAGCTGGCCTCAAGGCCCAGGGCAGCCAGCATTGGCCCTTGCCGGCCCGCCGCCTGGGCCTCCGGGGCTGCTGACACAGGCCGCAGCACGTGGTGCCAAGGGGCAGGGGCCAGCTGGAGTGCCCCTGGGCCTGGGGCTCCAGGCAGGCGGGCCCCAGGAGGCAGGAAGCGCACAAGAGCCAGTGCAGTGGGGGACAATTGGCACACACTCCCTTCCTGGGCCTTGGCTTTGGCTAGTGGCGCAACCCAGGGACCGTCTCCAAATTCCCCGCCTCTCTCGCTGCTTCCCTCTCGTCCCTCGGCGAAGCCTGCACGTGGCAGCGCGGCACTTGCGCAGGGGCCGAGGCAGGCGAGGGGCCCGCGGTGCGGCGCTCCCCTGCTGGGCGCGGCCTGCCGGCTTCATCTTTCCCAAGGCCAAAAGCCCAAGCAGCGCGCGGCCTGGGGCTTGCCCGCGCACCCAGGGAGCGAGCCTTGGCGCTCTGCTTGGGCCGGCACACTCCCTGACGCCTGCTGCGGGTGTCAAAGCAGGTCAGCCCCGGGAAGGTGGAGAAGGTGCAGGGCGCCGTCCCGCGCTCCTGCCTTGCCCAGGCTCCAGCTGCAAAAGGAGCCGGCTGCCACACAAGCACGAAGCCCAGCACGTAGCTGACAGGATTCGAACCTGTGCAGGGAGACCCCAATGGATTTCGAGACCATCGCCTTAACCTCTCGGCCACAGCTACCACCAGCAAAAGAGGCAGGCAGCCCGGCCTCCGCCCCACGCCTCTGCAATGGCACCCCGTTGCCAGGTCCTCCAGCCCTGGCTGCACAGCCTGGGCCCCAGGCCCTGGCCCTCAAAAGCCCAGAGGCAAGGCAGCCCCGGGCGGAAGCAGGGCCAGCCAGCCCCTCCACTCGAGGCCAGCCCCAGCACACGTGGCACCAAGCCCCTGTGGGGGCCCTGGACAAAGCCTGGGCCAGGCCACCTGCCTTCGGCTCACGCCCTGCAAGGCCAGCTGTTCCCCAGCGTCCTTGCCATCCTGGCCAGGGAGGCAGCCTTGCTGGGAGGCTGCCTCTGGCCACGCCAGCCACAAGAGCCCAGCACCCTCAGGCCGCTTGCCCGGGCACCTGCCCATCTGCTGCCCTCCCCAGCCCAGCCCAGCCCAAAGCAAGGGCTGCACAGCCTGCCCTGCCCAGGCCGGCAGCCCCGCCAAAGCAAGGCCAGCCCGGGGCTGGCGCGGCGGGTGTTTTCTGTCCTGTGGCCTTTCCCCGTTAGTATAGCGGTGCGTATCCCCGCCTGTCACGCGGGAGACCGGGGTTCAACTCCCCGACGGGGAGGCTCCCTTTTGCACAGCCCCCAGCTGGCTAGGGAGCCCCCTCCACGACCAAGCCTCCCGCCCGAGGCAGCGGCCTGGTTGCCGTGGCCCTGCGGAAGGTGCTGGCGGCTGCAAGGCGCCTGGAGCTGCTCCCGCGGGACCTCAGCTGGCCTCAAGGCCCAGGGCAGCCAGCATTTGCCCTTGCCGGCCCGCCGCCTGGGCCTCCGGGGCTGCTGACACAGGCCGCAGCACGCGGTGCCAAGGGGCAGGGGCCAGCTGGAGTGCCCCTGGGCCTGGGGCTCCAGGCAGGCGGGCCCCAGGAGGCAGGAAGCGCACAAGAGCCAGTGCAGTGGGGGACAATTGGCACACACTCCCTTCCTGGGCCTTGGCTTTGGCTAGTGCCGCAACCCAGGGACCGTCTCCAAATTCCCCGCCTCTCTCGCTGCTTCCCTCTCGTCCCTCGGCGAAGCCTGCACGTGGCAGCGCGGCACTTGCGCAGGGGCCGAGGCAGGCGAGGGGCCCGCGGTGCGGCGCTCCCCTGCTGGGCGCGGCCTGCCGGCTTCATCTTTCCCAAGGCCAAAAGCCCAAGCAGCGCGCGGCCTGGGGCTTGCCCGCGCACCCAGGGAGCGAGCCTTGGCGCTCTGCTTGGGCCGGCACACTCCCTGACGCCTGCTGCGGGTGTCAAAGCAGGTCAGCCCCGGGAAGGTGGAGAAGGTGCAGGGCGCCGTCCCGCGCTCCTGCCTTGCCCAGGCTCCAGCTGCAAAAGGAGCCGGCTGCCACACAAGCACGAAGCCCAGCACGTAGCTGACAGGATTCGAACCTGTGCAGGGAGACCCCAATGGATTTCGAGACCATCGCCTTAACCTCTCGGCCACAGCTACCACCAGCAAAAGAGGCAGGCAGCCCGGCCTCCGCCCCACGCCTCTGCAATGGCACCCCGTTGCCAGGTCCTCCAGCCCTGGCTGCACAGCCTGGGCCCCAGGCCCTGGCCCTCAAAAGCCCAGAGGCAAGGCAGCCCCGGGCGGAAGCAGGGCCAGCCAGCCCCTCCACTCGAGGCCAGCCCCAGCACACGTGGCACCAAGCCCCTGTGGGGGCCCTGGACAAAGCCTGGGTCAGGCCACCTGCCTTCGGCTCACGCCCTGCAAGGCCAGCTGTTCCCCAGCGTCCTTGCCATCCTGGCCAGGGAGGCAGCCTTGCTGGAAGGCTGCCTCTGGCCGCGCCAGCCACAAGAGCCCAGCACCCTCAGGCCGCTTGCCCGGGCACCTGCCCATCTGCTGCCCTCCCCAGCCCAGCCCAGCCCAGCCCAGCCCAGCCCAGCCCAGCGCAGACCAAAGCAAGGGCTGCACAGCCTGCCCTGCCCAGGCCGGCAGCCCCGCCAAAGCAAGGCCAGCCCGGGGCTGGCGGGGCGGGTGTTTTCTGTCCTGTGGCCTTTCCCCGTTAGTATAGCGGTGCGTATCCCCGCCTGTCACGCGGGAGACCGGGGTTCAACTCCCCGACGGGGAGTCTCCCTTTTGCACAGCCCCCAGCTGGCTAGGGAGCCCCCTCCACGACCAAGCCTCCCGCCCGAGGCAGCGGCCTGGTTGCCGTGGCCCTGCGGAAGGTGCTGGCGGCTGCAAGGCGCCTGGAGCTGCTCCCGCGGGACCTCAGCTGGCCTCAAGGCCCAGGGCAGCCAGCATTGGCCCTTGCCGGCCCGCCGCCTGGGCCTCCGGGGCTGCTGACACAGGCCGCAGCACGCGGTGCCAAGGGGCAGGGGCCAGCTGGAGTGCCCCTGGGCCTGGGGCTCCAGGCAGGCGGGCCCCAGGAGGCAGGAAGCGCACAAGGGCCAGTGCAGTGGGGGACAATTGGCACACACTCCCTTCCTGGGCCTTGGCTTTGGCTAGTGCCGCAACCCAGGGACCGTCTCCAAATTCCCCGCCTCTCTCGCTGCTTCCCTCTCGTCCCTCGGCGAAGCCTGCACGTGGCAGCGCGGCACTTGCGCAGGGGCCGAGGCAGGCGAGGGGCCCGCGGTGCGGCGCTCCCCTGCTGGGCGCGGCCTGCCGGCTTCATCTTTCCCAAGGCCAAAAGCCCAAGCAGCGCGCGGCCTGGGGCTTGCCCGCGCACCCAGGGAGCGAGCCTTGGCGCTCTGCTTGGGCCGGCACACTCCCTGACGCCTGCTGCGGGTGTCAAAGCAGGTCAGCCCCGGGAAGGTGGAGAAGGTGCAGGGCGCCGTCCCGCGCTCCTGCCTTGCCCAGGCTCCAGCTGCAAAAGGAGCCGGCTGCCACACAAGCACGAAGCCCAGCACGTAGCTGACAGGATTCGAACCTGTGCAGGGAGACCCCAATGGATTTCTAGCCCATCGCCTTAACCTCTCGGCCACAGCTACCACCAGCAAAAGAGGCAGGCAGCCCGGCCTCCGCCCCACGCCTCTGCAATGGCACCCCGTTGCCAGGTCCTCCAGCCCTGGCTGCACAGCCTGGGCCCCAGGCCCTGGCCCTCAAAAGCCCAGAGGCAAGGCAGCCCCGGGCGGAAGCAGGGCCAGCCAGCCCCTCCACTCGAGGCCAGCCCCAGCACACGTGGCACCAAGCCCCTGTGGGGGCCCTGGACAAAGCCTGGGCCAGGCCACCTGCCTTCGGCTCACGCCCTGCAAGGCCAGCTGTTCCCCAGCGTCCTTGCCATCCTGGCCAGGGAGGCAGCCTTGCTGGGAGGCTGCCTCTGGCCACGCCAGCCACAAGAGCCCAGCACCCTCAGGCCGCTTGCCCGGGCACCTGCCCATCTGCTGCCCTCCCCAGCCCAGCCCAGCCCAGCCCAGCCCAGCCCAGACCAGCGCAGACCAAAGCAAGGGCTGCACAGCCTGCCCTGCCCAGGCCGGCAGCCCCGCCAAAGCAAGGCCAGCCCGGGGCTGGCGGGGCGGGTGTTTTCTGTCCTGTGGCCTTTCCCCGTTAGTATAGCGGTGCGTATCCCCGCCTGTCACGCGGGAGACCGGGGTTCAACTCCCCGACGGGGAGTCTCCCTTTTGCACAGCCCCCAGCTGGCTAGGGAGCCCCCTCCACGACCAAGCCTCCCGCCCGAGGCAGCGGCCTGGTTGCCGTGGCCCTGCGGAAGGTGCTGGCGGCTGCAAGGCGCCTGGAGCTGCTCCCGCGGGACCTCAGCTGGCCTCAAGGCCCAGGGCAGCCAGCATTGGCCCTTGCCGGCCCGCCGCCTGGGCCTCCGGGGCTGCTGACACAGGCCGCAGCACGCGGTGCCAAGGGGCAGGGGCCAGCTGGAGTGCCCCTGGGCCTGGGGCTCCAGGCAGGCGGGCCCCAGGAGGCAGGAAGCGCACAAGAGCCAGTGCAGTGGGGGACAATTGGCACACACTCCCTTCCTGGGCCTTGGCTTTGGCTAGTGCCGCAACCCAGGGACCGTCTCCAAATTCCCCGCCTCTCTCGCTGCTTCCCTCTCGTCCCTCGGCGAAGCCTGCACGTGGCAGCGCGGCACTTGCGCAGGGGCCAAGGCAGGCGAGGGGCCCGCGGTGCGGCGCTCCCCTGCTGGGCGCGGCCTGCCGGCTTCATCTTTCCCAAGGCCAAAAGCCCAAGCAGCGCGCGGCCTGGGGCTTGCCCGCGCACCCAGGGAGCGAGCCTTGGCGCTCTGCTTGGGCCGGCACACTCCCTGACGCCTGCTGCGGGTGTCAAAGCAGGTCAGCCCCGGGAAGGTGGAGAAGGTGCAGGGCGCCGTCCCGCGCTCCTGCCTTGCCCAGGCTCCAGCTGCAAAAGGAGCCGGCTGCCACACAAGCACGAAGCCCAGCACGTAGCTGACAGGATTCGAACCTGTGCAGGGAGACCCCAATGGATTTCTAGCCCATCGCCTTAACCTCTCGGCCACAGCTACCACCAGCAAAAGAGGCAGGCAGCCCGGCCTCCGCCCCACGCCTCTGCAATGGCACCCCGTTGCCAGGTCCTCCAGCCCTGGCTGCACAGCCTGGGCCCCAGGCCCTGGCCCTCAAAAGCCCAGAGGCAAGGCAGCCCCGGGCGGAAGCAGGGCCAGCCAGCCCCTCCACTCGAGGCCAGCCCCAGCACACGTGGCACCAAGCCCCTGTGGGGGCCCTGGACAAAGCCTGGGCCAGGCCACCTGCCTTCGGCTCACGCCCTGCAAGGCCAGCTGTTCCCCAGCGTCCTTGCCATCCTGGCCAGGGAGGCAGCCTTGCTGGGAGGCTGCCTCTGGCCACGCCAGCCACAAGAGCCCAGCACCCTCAGGCCGCTTGCCCGGGCACCTGCCCATCTGCTGCCCTCCCCTCCCCAGCCCAGCCCAGCCCAGCCCAGCCCAGCCCAAAGCAAGGGCTGCACAGCCTGCCCTGCCCAGGCCGGCAGCCCCGCCAAAGCAAGGCCAGCCCGGGGCTGGCGGGGCGGGTGGTTTCTGTCCTGCGGCCTTTCCCCGTTAGTATAGCGGTGAGTATCCCTGCCTGTCACGCGGGAGACCGCGGTTCAACTCCCCGACGGGGAGGCTCCCTTTTGCACAGCCCCCAGCTGGCTAGGGAGCCCCCTCCACGACAAAGCCTCCCGCCCGAGGCAGCGGCCTGGTTGCCGTGGCCCTGCGGAAGGTGCTGGCGGCTGCAAGGCGCCTGGAGCTGCTCCCGCGGGACCTCAGCTGGCCTCAAGGCCCAGGGCAGCCAGCATTGGCCCTTGCCGGCCCGCCGCCTGGGCCTCCGGGGCTGCTGACACAGGCCGCAGCACGCGGTGCCAAGGGGCAGGGGCCAGCTGGAGTGCCCCTGGGCCTGGGGCTCCAGGCAGGCGGGCCCCAGGAGGCAGGAAGCGCACAAGAGCCAGTGCAGTGGGGGACAATTGGCACACACTCCCTTCCTGGGCCTTGGCTTTGGCTAGTGCCGCAACCCAGGGACCGTCTCCAAATTCCCCGCCTCTCTCGCTGCTTCCCTCTCGTCCCTCGGCGAAGCCTGCACGTGGCAGCGCGGCACTTGCGCAGGGGCCGAGGCAGGCGAGGGGCCCGCGGTGCGGCGCTCCCCTGCTGGGCGCGGCCTGCCGGCTTCATCTTTCCCAAGGCCAAAAGCCCAAGCAGCGCGCGGCCTGGGGCTTGCCCGCGCACCCAGGGAGCGAGCCTTGGCGCTCTGCTTGGGCCGGCACACTCCCTGACGCCTGCTGCGGGGGTCAAAGCAGGTCAGCCCCGGGAAGGTGGAGAAGGTGCAGGGCGCCGTCCCGCGCTCCTGCCTTGCCCAGGCTCCAGCTGCAAAAGGAGCCGGCTGCCACACAAGCACGAAGCCCAGCACGTAGCTGACAGGATTCGAACCTGTGCAGGGAGACCCCAATGGATTTCTAGCCCATCGCCTTAACCTCTCGGCCACAGCTACCACCAGCAAAAGAGGCAGGCAGCCCGGCCTCCGCGCCACGCCTCTGCAATGGCACCCCGTTGCCAGGTCCTCCAGCCCTGGCTGCACAGCCTGGGCCCCAGGCCCTGGCCCTCAAAAGCCTAGAGGCAAGGCAGCCCCGGGCGGAAGCAGGGCCAGCCAGCCCCTCCACTTGAGGCCAGCCCCAGCACACATGGCACCAAGCCCCTGTGGGGGCCCTGGACAAAGCCTGGGTCAGGCCACCTGCCTTCGGCTCACGCCCTGCAAGGCCAGCTGTTCCCCAGCGTCCTTGCCATCCTGGCCAGGGAGGCAGCCTTGCTGGAAGGCTGCCTCTGGCCGCGCCAGCCACAAGAGCCCAGCACCCTCAGGCCGCTTGCCCGGGCACCTGCCCATCTGCTGCCCTCCCCAGCCCAGCCCAGCCCAGCCCAGCCCAGCCCAAAGCAAGGGCTGCACAGCCTGCCCTGCCCAGGCCGGCAGCCCCGCCAAAGCAAGGCCAGCCCGGGGCTGGCGGGGCGGGTGGTTTCTGTCCTGCGGCCTTTCCCCGTTAGTATAGCGGTGCGTATCCCCGCCTGTCACGCGGGAGACCGGGGTTCAACTCCCCGACGGGGAGGCTCCCTTTTGCACAGCCCCCAGCTGGCTAGGGAGCCCCCTCCACGACCAAGCCTCCCGCCCGAGGCAGCGGCCTGGTTGCCGTGGCCCTGCGGAAGGTGCTGGCGGCTGCAAGGCGCCTGGAGCTGCTCCCGCGGGACCTCAGCTGGCCTCAAGGCCCAGGGCAGCCAGCATTGGCCCTTGCCGGCCCGCCGCCTGGGCCTCCGGGGCTGCTGACACAGGCCGCAGCACGCGGTGCCAAGGGGCAGGGGCCAGCTGGAGTGCCCCTGGGCCTGGGGCTCCAGGCAGGCGGGCCCCAGGAGGCAGGAAGCGCACAAGAGCCAGTGCAGTGGGGGACAATTGGCACACACTCCCTTCCTGGGCCTTGGCTTTGGCTAGTGCCGCAACCCAGGGACCGTCTCCAAATTCCCCGCCTCTCTCGCTGCTTCCCTCTCGTCCCTCGGCGAAGCCTGCACGTGGCAGCGCGGCACTTGCGCAGGGGCCGAGGCAGGCGAGGGGCCCGCGGTGCGGCGCTCCCCTGCTGGGCGCGGCCTGCCGGCTTCATCTTTCCCAAGGCCAAAAGCCCAAGCAGCGCGCGGCCTGGGGCTTGCCCGCGCACCCAGGGAGCGAGCCTTGGCGCTCTGCTTGGGCCGGCACACTCCCTGACGCCTGCTGCGGGGGTCAAAGCAGGTCAGCCCCGGGAAGGTGGAGAAGGTGCAGGGCGCCGTCCCGCGCTCCTGCCTTGCCCAGGCTCCAGCTGCAAAAGGAGCCGGCTGCCACACAAGCACGAAGCCCAGCACGTAGCTGACAGGATTCGAACCTGTGCAGGGAGACCCCAATGGATTTCTAGCCCATCGCCTTAACCTCTCGGCCACAGCTACCACCAGCAAAAGAGGCAGGCAGCCCGGCCTCCGCGCCACGCCTCTGCAATGGCACCCCGTTGCCAGGTCCTCCAGCCCTGGCTGCACAGCCTGGGCCCCAGGCCCTGGCCCTCAAAAGCCCAGAGGCAAGGCAGCCCCGGGCGGAAGCAGGGCCAGCCAGCCCCTCCACTCGAGGCCAGCCCCAGCACACATGGCACCAAGCCCCTGTGGGGGCCCTGGACAAAGCCTGGGTCAGGCCACCTGCCTTCGGCTCACGCCCTGCAAGGCCAGCTGTTCCCCAGCGTCCTTGCCATCCTGGCCAGGGAGGCAGCCTTGCTGGAAGGCTGCCTCTGGCCGCGCCAGCCACAAGAGCCCAGCACCCTCAGGCCGCTTGCCCGGGCACCTGCCCATCTGCTGCCCTCCCCAGCCCAGCCCAGCCCAGCCCAGCCCAGCCCAAAGCAAGGGCTGCACAGCCTGCCCTGCCCAGGTCGGCAGCCCCGCCAAAGCAAGGCCAGCCCGGGGCTGGCGGGGCGGGTGGTTTCTGTCCTGCGGCCTTTCCCCGTTAGTATAGCGGTGAGTATCCCCGCCTGTCACGCGGGAGACCGGGGTTCAACTCCCCGACGGGGAGGCTCCCTTTTGCACAGCCCCCAGCTGGCTAGGGAGCCCCCTCCACGACCAAGCCTCCCGCCCGAGGCAGCGGCCTGGTTGCCGTGGCCCTGCGGAAGGTGCTGGCGGCTGCAAGGCGCCTGGAGCTGCTCCCGCGGGACCTCAGCTGGCCTCAAGGCCCAGGGCAGCCAGCATTGGCCCTTGCCGGCCCGCCGCCTGGGCCTCCGGGGCTGCTGACACAGGCCGCAGCACGTGGTGCCAAGGGGCAGGGGCCAGCTGGAGTGCCCCTGGGCCTGGGGCTCCAGGCAGGCGGGCCCCAGGAGGCAGGAAGCGCACAAGAGCCAGTGCAGTGGGGGACAATTGGCACACACTCCCTTCCTGGGCCTTGGCTTTGGCTAGTGCCGCAACCCAGGGACCGTCTCCAAATTCCCCGCCTCTCTCGCTGCTTCCCTCTCGTCCCTCGGCGAAGCCTGCATGTGGCAGCGCAGCACTTGCGCAGGGGCCGAGGCAGGCGAGGGGCCCGCGGTGCGGCGCTCCCCTGCTGGGCGCGGCCTGCCGGCTTCATCTTTCCCAAGGCCAAAAGCCCAAGCAGCGCGCGGCCTGGGGCTTGCCCGCGCACCCAGGGAGCGAGCCTTGGCGCTCTGCTTGGGCCGGCACACTCCCTGACGCCTGCTGCGGGTGTCAAAGCAGGTCAGCCCCGGGAAGGTGGAGAAGGTGCAGGGCGCCGTCCCGCGCTCCTGCCTTGCCCAGGCTCCAGCTGCAAAAGGAGCCGGCTGCCACACAAGCACGAAGCCCAGCACGTAGCTGACAGGACTCGAACCTGTGCAGGGAGACCCCAATGGATTTCAAGCCCATCGCCTTAACCTCTCGGCCACAGCTACCACCAGCAAAAGAGGCAGGCAGCCCGGCCTCCGCCCCACGCCTCTGCAATGGCACCCCGTTGCCAGGTCCTCCAGCCCTGGCTGCACAGCCTGGGCCCCAGGCCCTGGCCCTCAAAAGCCCAGAGGCAAGGCAGCCCCGGGCGGAAGCAGGGCCAGCCAGCCCCTCCACTCGAGGCCAGCCCCAGCACACGTGGCACCAAGCCCCTGTGGGGGCCCTGGACAAAGCCTGGGCCAGGCCACCTGCCTTCGGCTCACGCCCTGCAAGGCCAGCTGTTCCCCAGCGTCCTTGCCATCCTGGCCAGGGAGGCAGCCTTGCTGGGAGGCTGCCTCTGGCCACGCCAGCCACAAGAGCCCAGCACCCTCAGGCCGCTTGCCCGGGCACCTGCCCATCTGCTGCCCTCCCCAGCCCAGCCCAGCCCAGCCCAGCCCAGCCCAGCCCAGCCCAAAGCAAGGGCTGCACAGCCTGCCCTGCCCAGGCCGGCAGCCCCGCCAAAGCAAGGCCAGCCCGGGGCTGGCGGGGCGGGTGTTTTCTGTCCTGTGGCCTTTCCCCGTTAGTATAGCGGTGCGTATCCCCGCCTGTCACGCGGGAGACCGGGATTCAACTCCCCGACGGGGAGGCTCCCTTTTGCACAGCCCCCAGCTGGCTAGGGAGCCCCCTCCACGACCAAGCCTCCCGCCCGAGGCAGCGGCCTGGTTGCCGTGGCCCTGCGGAAGGTGCTGGCGGCTGCAAGGCGCCTGGAGCTGCTCCCGCGGGACCTCAGCTGGCCTCAAGGCCCAGGGCAGCCAGCATTGGCCCTTGCCGGCCCGCCGCCTGGGCCTCCGGGGCTGCTGACACAGGCCGCAGCACGCGGTGCCAAGGGGCAGGGGCCAGCTGGAGTGCCCCTGGGCCTGGGGCTCCAGGCAGGCGGGCCCCAGGAGGCAGGAAGCGCACAAGAGCCAGTGCAGTGGGGGACAATTGGCACACACTCCCTTCCTGGGCCTTGGCTTTGGCTAGTGCCGCAACCCAGGGACCGTCTCCAAATTCCCCGCCTCTCTCGCTGCTTCCCTCTCGTCCCTCGGCGAAGCCTGCACGTGGCAGCGCGGCACTTGCGCAGGGGCCGAGGCAGGCGAGGGGCCCGCGGTGCGGCGCTCCCCTGCTGGGCGCGGCCTGCCGGCTTCATCTTTCCCAAGGCCAAAAGCCCAAGCAGCGCGCGGCCTGGGGCTTGCCCGCGCACCCAGGGAGCGAGCCTTGGCGCTCTGCTTGGGCCGGCACACTCCCTGACGCCTGCTGCGGGGGTCAAAGCAGGTCAGCCCCGGGAAGGTGGAGAAGGTGCAGGGCGCCGTCCCGCGCTCCTGCCTTGCCCAGGCTCCAGCTGCAAAAGGAGCCGGCTGCCACACAAGCACGAAGCCCAGCACGTAGCTGACAGGATTCGAACCTGTGCAGGGAGACCCCAATGGATTTCTAGCCCATCGCCTTAACCTCTCGGCCACAGCTACCACCAGCAAAAGAGGCAGGCAGCCCGGCCTCCGCGCCACGCCTCTGCAATGGCACCCCGTTGCCAGGTCCTCCAGCCCTGGCTGCACAGCCTGGGCCCCAGGCCCTGGCCCTCAAAAGCCCAGAGGCAAGGCAGCCCCGGGCGGAAGCAGGGCCAGCCAGCCCCTCCACTCGAGGCCAGCCCCAGCACACATGGCACCAAGCCCCTGTGGGGGCCCTGGACAAAGCCTGGGTCAGGCCACCTGCCTTCGGCTCACGCCCTGCAAGGCCAGCTGTTCCCCAGCGTCCTTGCCATCCTGGCCAGGGAGGCAGCCTTGCTGGAAGGCTGCCTCTGGCCGCGCCAGCCACAAGAGCCCAGCACCCTCAGGCCGCTTGCCCGGGCACCTGCCCATCTGCTGCCCTCCCCAGCCCAGCCCAGCCCAGCCCAGCCCAGCCCAGCCCAGCCCAAAGCAAGGGCTGCACAGCCTGCCCTGCCCAGGTCGGCAGCCCCGCCAAAGCAAGGCCAGCCCGGGGCTGGCGGGGCGGGTGGTTTCTGTCCTGCGGCCTTTCCCCGTTAGTATAGCGGTGCGTATCCCCGCCTGTCACGCGGGAGACCGGGGTTCAACTCCCCGACGGGGAGGCTCCCTTTTGCACAGCCCCCAGCTGGCTAGGGAGCCCCCTCCACGACCAAGCCTCCCGCCCGAGGCAGCGGCCTGGTTGCCGTGGCCCTGCGGAAGGTGCTGGCGGCTGCAAGGCGCCTGGAGCTGCTCCCGCGGGACCTCAGCTGGCCTCAAGGCCCAGGGCAGCCAGCATTGGCCCTTGCCGGCCCGCCGCCTGGGCCTCCGGGGCTGCTGACACAGGCCGCAGCACGCGGTGCCAAGGGGCAGGGGCCAGCTGGAGTGCCCCTGGGCCTGGGGCTCCAGGCAGGCGGGCCCCAGGAGGCAGGAAGCGCACAAGAGCCAGTGCAGTGGGGGACAATTGGCACACACTCCCTTCCTGGGCCTTGGCTTTGGCTAGTGCCGCAACCCAGGGACCGTCTCCAAATTCCCCGCCTCTCTCGCTGCTTCCCTCTCGTCCCTCGGCGAAGCCTGCACGTGGCAGCGCAGCACTTGCGCAGGGGCCGAGGCAGGCGAGGGGCCCGCGGTGCGGCGCTCCCCTGCTGGGCGCGGCCTGCCGGCTTCATCTTTCCCAAGGCCAAAAGCCCAAGCAGCGCGCGGCCTGGGGCTTGCCCGCGCACCCAGGGAGCGAGCCTTGGCGCTCTGCTTGGGCCGGCACACTCCCTGACGCCTGCTGCGGGTGTCAAAGCAGGTCAGCCCCGGGAAGGTGGAGAAGGTGCAGGGCGCCGTCCCGCGCTCCTGCCTTGCCCAGGCTCCAGCTGCAAAAGGAGCCGGCTGCCACACAAGCACGAAGCCCAGCACGTAGCTGACAGGATTCGAACCTGTGCAGGGAGACCCCAATGGATTTCAAGCCCATCGCCTTAACCTCTCGGCCACAGCTACCACCAGCAAAAGAGGCAGGCAGCCCGGCCTCCGCCCCACGCCTCTGCAATGGCACCCCGTTGCCAGGTCCTCCAGCCCTGGCTGCACAGCCTGGGCCCCAGGCCCTGGCCCTCAAAAGCCCAGAGGCAAGGCAGCCCCGGGCGGAAGCAGGGCCAGCCAGCCCCTCCACTCGAGGCCAGCCCCAGCACACGTGGCACCAAGCCCCTGTGGGGGCCCTGGACAAAGCCTGGGCCAGGCCACCTGCCTTCGGCTCACGCCCTGCAAGGCCAGCTGTTCCCCAGCGTCCTTGCCATCCTGGCCAGGGAGGCAGCCTTGCTGGGAGGCTGCCTCTGGCCACGCCAGCCACAAGAGCCCAGCACCCTCAGGCCGCTTGCCCGGGCACCTGCCCATCTGCTGCCCTCCCCAGCCCAGCCCAGCCCAAAGCAAGGGCTGCACAGCCTGCCCTGCCCAGGCCGGCAGCCCCGCCAAAGCAAGGCCAGCCCGGGGCTGGCGCGGCGGGTGTTTTCTGTCCTGTGGCCTTTCCCCGTTAGTATAGCGGTGCGTATCCCCGCCTGTCACGCGGGAGACCGGGGTTCAACTCCCCGACGGGGAGGCTCCCTTTTGCACAGCCCCCAGCTGGCTAGGGAGCCCCCTCCACGACCAAGCCTCCCGCCCGAGGCAGCGGCCTGGTTGCCGTGGCCCTGCGGAAGGTGCTGGCGGCTGCAAGGCGCCTGGAGCTGCTCCCGCGGGACCTCAGCTGGCCTCAAGGCCCAGGGCAGCCAGCATTTGCCCTTGCCGGCCCGCCGCCTGGGCCTCCGGGGCTGCTGACACAGGCCGCAGCACGCGGTGCCAAGGGGCAGGGGCCAGCTGGAGTGCCCCTGGGCCTGGGGCTCCAGGCAGGCGGGCCCCAGGAGGCAGGAAGCGCACAAGAGCCAGTGCAGTGGGGGACAATTGGCACACACTCCCTTCCTGGGCCTTGGCTTTGGCTAGTGCCGCAACCCAGGGACCGTCTCCAAATTCCCCGCCTCTCTCGCTGCTTCCCTCTCGTCCCTCGGCGAAGCCTGCACGTGGCAGCGCGGCACTTGCGCAGGGGCCGAGGCAGGCGAGGGGCCCGCGGTGCGGCGCTCCCCTGCTGGGCGCGGCCTGCCGGCTTCATCTTTCCCAAGGCCAAAAGCCCAAGCAGCGCGCGGCCTGGGGCTTGCCCGCGCACCCAGGGAGCGAGCCTTGGCGCTCTGCTTGGGCCGGCACACTCCCTGACGCCTGCTGCGGGTGTCAAAGCAGGTCAGCCCCGGGAAGGTGGAGAAGGTGCAGGGCGCCGTCCCGCGCTCCTGCCTTGCCCAGGCTCCAGCTGCAAAAGGAGCCGGCTGCCACACAAGCACGAAGCCCAGCACGTAGCTGACAGGATTCGAACCTGTGCAGGGAGACCCCAATGGATTTCGAGACCATCGCCTTAACCTCTCGGCCACAGCTACCACCAGCAAAAGAGGCAGGCAGCCCGGCCTCCGCCCCACGCCTCTGCAATGGCACCCCGTTGCCAGGTCCTCCAGCCCTGGCTGCACAGCCTGGGCCCCAGGCCCTGGCCCTCAAAAGCCCAGAGGCAAGGCAGCCCCGGGCGGAAGCAGGGCCAGCCAGCCCCTCCACTCGAGGCCAGCCCCAGCACACGTGGCACCAAGCCCCTGTGGGGGCCCTGGACAAAGCCTGGGTCAGGCCACCTGCCTTCGGCTCACGCCCTGCAAGGCCAGCTGTTCCCCAGCGTCCTTGCCATCCTGGCCAGGGAGGCAGCCTTGCTGGAAGGCTGCCTCTGGCCGCGCCAGCCACAAGAGCCCAGCACCCTCAGGCCGCTTGCCCGGGCACCTGCCCATCTGCTGCCCTCCCCAGCCCAGCCCAGCCCAGCCCAGCCCAGCCCAAAGCAAGGGCTGCACAGCCTGCCCTGCCCAGGTCGGCAGCCCCGCCAAAGCAAGGCCAGCCCGGGGCTGGCGGGGCGGGTGGTTTCTGTCCTGCGGCCTTTCCCCGTTAGTATAGCGGTGAGTATCCCCGCCTGTCACGCGGGAGACCGGGGTTCAACTCCCCGACGGGGAGGCTCCCTTTTGCACAGCCCCCAGCTGGCTAGGGAGCCCCCTCCACGACCAAGCCTCCCGCCCGAGGCAGCGGCCTGGTTGCCGTGGCCCTGCGGAAGGTGCTGGCGGCTGCAAGGCGCCTGGAGCTGCTCCCGCGGGACCTCAGCTGGCCTCAAGGCCCAGGGCAGCCAGCATTGGCCCTTGCCGGCCCGCCGCCTGGGCCTCCGGGGCTGCTGACACAGGCCGCAGCACGTGGTGCCAAGGGGCAGGGGCCAGCTGGAGTGCCCCTGGGCCTGGGGCTCCAGGCAGGCGGGCCCCAGGAGGCAGGAAGCGCACAAGAGCCAGTGCAGTGGGGGACAATTGGCACACACTCCCTTCCTGGGCCTTGGCTTTGGCTAGTGCCGCAACCCAGGGACCGTCTCCAAATTCCCCGCCTCTCTCGCTGCTTCCCTCTCGTCCCTCGGCGAAGCCTGCATGTGGCAGCGCGGCACTTGCGCAGGGGCCGAGGCAGGCGAGGGGCCCGCGGTGCGGCGCTCCCCTGCTGGGCGCGGCCTGCCGGCTTCATCTTTCCCAAGGCCAAAAGCCCAAGCAGCGCGCGGCCTGGGGCTTGCCCGCGCACCCAGGGAGCGAGCCTTGGCGCTCTGCTTGGGCCGGCACACTCCCTGACGCCTGCTGCGGGTGTCAAAGCAGGTCAGCCCCGGGAAGGTGGAGAAGGTGCAGGGCGCCGTCCCGCGCTCCTGCCTTGCCCAGGCTCCAGCTGCAAAAGGATCCAGCTGCCACACAAGCACGAAGCCCAGCACGTAGCTGACAGGATTCGAACCTGTGCAGGGAGACCCCAATGGATTTCAAGCCCATCGCCTTAACCTCTCGGCCACAGCTACCACCAGCAAAAGAGGCAGGCAGCCCGGCCTCCGCCCCACGCCTCTGCAATGGCACCCCGTTGCCAGGTCCTCCAGCCCTGGCTGCACAGCCTGGGCCCCAGGCCCTGGCCCTCAAAAGCCCAGAGGCAAGGCAGCCCCGGGCGGAAGCAGGGCCAGCCAGCCCCTCCACTCGAGGCCAGCCCCAGCACACGTGGCACCAAGCCCCTGTGGGGGCCCTGGACAAAGCCTGGGCCAGGCCACCTGCCTTCGGCTCACGCCCTGCAAGGCCAGCTGTTCCCCAGCGTCCTTGCCATCCTGGCCAGGGAGGCAGCCTTGCTGGGAGGCTGCCTCTGGCCACGCCAGCCACAAGAGCCCAGCACCCTCAGGCCGCTTGCCCGGGCACCTGCCCATCTGCTGCCCTCCCCAGCCCAGCCCAGCCCAGCCCAGCCCAGCCCAGCCCAAAGCAAGGGCTGCACAGCCTGCCCTGCCCAGGCCGACAGCCCCGCCAAAGCAAGGCCAGCCCGGGGCTGGCGCGGCGGGTGTTTTCTGTCCTGTGGCCTTTCCCCGTTAGTATAGCGGTGCGTATCCCCGCCTGTCACGCGGGAGACCGGGGTTCAACTCCCCGACGGGGAGGCTCCCTTTTGCACAGCCCCCAGCTGGCTAGGGAGCCCCCTCCACGACCAAGCCTCCCGCCCGAGGCAGCGGCCTGGTTGCCGTGGCCCTGCGGAAGGTGCTGGCGGCTGCAAGGCGCCTGGAGCTGCTCCCGCGGGACCTCAGCTGGCCTCAAGGCCCAGGGCAGCCAGCATTGGCCCTTGCCGGCCCGCCGCCTGGGCCTCCGGGGCTGCTGACACAGGCCGCAGCACGCGGTGCCAAGGGGCAGGGGCCAGCTGGAGTGCCCCTGGGCCTGGGGCTCCAGGCAGGCGGGCCCCAGGAGGCAGGAAGCGCACAAGAGCCAGTGCAGTGGGGGACAATTGGCACACACTCCCTTCCTGGGCCTTGGCTTTGGCTAGTGCCGCAACCCAGGGACCGTCTCCAAATTCCCCGCCTCTCTCGCTGCTTCCCTCTCGTCCCTCGGCGAAGCCTGCACGTGGCAGCGCGGTACTTGCGCAGGGGCCGAGGCAGGCGAGGGGCCCGCGGTGCGGCGCTCCCCTGCTGGGCGCGGCCTGCCGGCTTCATCTTTCCCAAGGCCAAAAGCCCAAGCAGCGCGCGGCCTGGGGCTTGCCCGCGCACCCAGGGAGCGAGCCTTGGCGCTCTGCTTGGGCCGGCACACTCCCTGACGCCTGCTGCGGGTGTCAAAGCAGGTCAGCCCCGGGAAGGTGGAGAAGGTGCAGGGCGCCGTCCCGCGCTCCTGCCTTGCCCAGGCTCCAGCTGCAAAAGGAGCCGGCTGCCACACAAGCACGAAGCCCAGCACGTAGCTGACAGGATTCGAACCTGTGCAGGGAGACCCCAATGGATTTCGAGACCATCGCCTTAACCTCTCGGCCACAGCTACCACCAGCAAAAGAGGCAGGCAGCCCGGCCTCCGCCCCACGCCTCTGCAATGGCACCCCGTTGCCAGGTCCTCCAGCCCTGGCTGCACAGCCTGGGCCCCAGGCCCTGGCCCTCAAAAGCCCAGAGGCAAGGCAGCCCCGGGCGGAAGCAGGGCCAGCCAGCCCCTCCACTCGAGGCCAGCCCCAGCACACGTGGCACCAAGCCCCTGTGGGGGCCCTGG
Source organism: Alligator mississippiensis (assembly GCF_030867095.1). Taxonomy (NCBI): domain Eukaryota; kingdom Metazoa; phylum Chordata; order Crocodylia; family Alligatoridae; genus Alligator; species Alligator mississippiensis. The sequence continues at coordinate 10,886,960 of NC_081838.1, forward strand.
ACAAAGCCTGGGTCAGGCCACCTGCCTTCGGCTCACGCCCTGCAAGGCCAGCTGTTCCCCAGCGTCCTTGCCATCCTGGCCAGGGAGGCAGCCTTGCTGGAAGGCTGCCTCTGGCCGCGCCAGCCACAAGAGCCCAGCACCCTCAGGCCGCTTGCCCGGGCACCTGCCCATCTGCTGCCCTCCCCAGCCCAGCCCAGCCCAGCCCAGCCCAGCCCAGCCCAGCCCAAAGCAAGGGCTGCACAGCCTGCCCTGCCCAGGTCGGCAGCCCCGCCAAAGCAAGGCCAGCCCGGGGCTGGCGGGGCGGGTGGTTTCTGTCTTGCGGCCTTTCCCCGTTAGTATAGCGGTGCGTATCCCCGCCTGTCACGCGGGAGACCGGGGTTCAACTCCCCGACGGGGAGGCTCCCTTTTGCACAGCCCCCAGCTGGCTAGGGAGCCCCCTCCACGACCAAGCCTCCCGCCCGAGGCAGCGGCCTGGTTGCCGTGGCCCTGCGGAAGGTGCTGGCGGCTGCAAGGCGCCTGGAGCTGCTCCCGCGGGACCTCAGCTGGCCTCAAGGCCCAGGGCAGCCAGCATTGGCCCTTGCCGGCCCGCCGCCTGGGCCTCCGGGGCTGCTGACACAGGCCGCAGCACGTGGTGCCAAGGGGCAGGGGCCAGCTGGAGTGCCCCTGGGCCTGGGGCTCCAGGCAGGCGGGCCCCAGGAGGCAGGAAGCGCACAAGAGCCAGTGCAGTGGGGGACAATTGGCACACACTCCCTTCCTGGGCCTTGGCTTTGGCTAGTGCCGCAACCCAGGGACCGTCTCCAAATTCCCCGCCTCTCTCGCTGCTTCCCTCTCGTCCCTCGGCGAAGCCTGCATGTGGCAGCGCGGCACTTGCGCAGGGGCCGAGGCAGGCGAGGGGCCCGCGGTGCGGCGCTCCCCTGCTGGGCGCGGCCTGCCGGCTTCATCTTTCCCAAGGCCAAAAGCCCAAGCAGCGCGCGGCCTGGGGCTTGCCCGCGCACCCAGGGAGCGAGCCTTGGCGCTCTGCTTGGGCCGGCACACTCCCTGACGCCTGCTGCGGGTGTCAAAGCAGGTCAGCCCCGGGAAGGTGGAGAAGGTGCAGGGCGCCGTCCCGCGCTCCTGCCTTGCCCAGGCTCCAGCTGCAAAAGGATCCAGCTGCCACACAAGCACGAAGCCCAGCACGTAGCTGACAGGATTCGAACCTGTGCAGGGAGACCCCAATGGATTTCAAGCCCATCGCCTTAACCTCTCGGCCACAGCTACCACCAGCAAAAGAGGCAGGCAGCCCGGCCTCCGCCCCACGCCTCTGCAATGGCACCCCGTTGCCAGGTCCTCCAGCCCTGGCTGCACAGCCTGGGCCCCAGGCCCTGGCCCTCAAAAGCCCAGAGGCAAGGCAGCCCCGGGCGGAAGCAGGGCCAGCCAGCCCCTCCACTCGAGGCCAGCCCCAGCACACGTGGCACCAAGCCCCTGTGGGGGCCCTGGACAAAGCCTGGGCCAGGCCACCTGCCTTCGGCTCACGCCCTGCAAGGCCAGCTGTTCCCCAGCGTCCTTGCCATCCTGGCCAGGGAGGCAGCCTTGCTGGGAGGCTGCCTCTGGCCACGCCAGCCACAAGAGCCCAGCACCCTCAGGCCGCTTGCCCGGGCACCTGCCCATCTGCTGCCCTCCCCAGCCCAGCCCAGCCCAGCCCAGCCCAGCCCAGCCCAAAGCAAGGGCTGCACAGCCTGCCCTGCCCAGGCCGACAGCCCCGCCAAAGCAAGGCCAGCCCGGGGCTGGCGCGGCGGGTGTTTTCTGTCCTGTGGCCTTTCCCCGTTAGTATAGCGGTGCGTATCCCCGCCTGTCACGCGGGAGACCGGGGTTCAACTCCCCGACGGGGAGGCTCCCTTTTGCACAGCCCCCAGCTGGCTAGGGAGCCCCCTCCACGACCAAGCCTCCCGCCCGAGGCAGCGGCCTGGTTGCCGTGGCCCTGCGGAAGGTGCTGGCGGCTGCAAGGCGCCTGGAGCTGCTCCCGCGGGACCTCAGCTGGCCTCAAGGCCCAGGGCAGCCAGCATTGGCCCTTGCCGGCCCGCCGCCTGGGCCTCCGGGGCTGCTGACACAGGCCGCAGCACGCGGTGCCAAGGGGCAGGGGCCAGCTGGAGTGCCCCTGGGCCTGGGGCTCCAGGCAGGCGGGCCCCAGGAGGCAGGAAGCGCACAAGAGCCAGTGCAGTGGGGGACAATTGGCACACACTCCCTTCCTGGGCCTTGGCTTTGGCTAGTGCCGCAACCCAGGGACCGTCTCCAAATTCCCCGCCTCTCTCGCTGCTTCCCTCTCGTCCCTCGGCGAAGCCTGCACGTGGCAGCGCGGTACTTGCGCAGGGGCCGAGGCAGGCGAGGGGCCCGCGGTGCGGCGCTCCCCTGCTGGGCGCGGCCTGCCGGCTTCATCTTTCCCAAGGCCAAAAGCCCAAGCAGCGCGCGGCCTGGGGCTTGCCCGCGCACCCAGGGAGCGAGCCTTGGCGCTCTGCTTGGGCCGGCACACTCCCTGACGCCTGCTGCGGGTGTCAAAGCAGGTCAGCCCCGGGAAGGTGGAGAAGGTGCAGGGCGCCGTCCCGCGCTCCTGCCTTGCCCAGGCTCCAGCTGCAAAAGGAGCCGGCTGCCACACAAGCACGAAGCCCAGCACGTAGCTGACAGGATTCGAACCTGTGCAGGGAGACCCCAATGGATTTCGAGACCATCGCCTTAACCTCTCGGCCACAGCTACCACCAGCAAAAGAGGCAGGCAGCCCGGCCTCCGCCCCACGCCTCTGCAATGGCACCCCGTTGCCAGGTCCTCCAGCCCTGGCTGCACAGCCTGGGCCCCAGGCCCTGGCCCTCAAAAGCCCAGAGGCAAGGCAGCCCCGGGCGGAAGCAGGGCCAGCCAGCCCCTCCACTCGAGGCCAGCCCCAGCACACGTGGCACCAAGCCCCTGTGGGGGCCCTGGACAAAGCCTGGGTCAGGCCACCTGCCTTCGGCTCACGCCCTGCAAGGCCAGCTGTTCCCCAGCGTCCTTGCCATCCTGGCCAGGGAGGCAGCCTTGCTGGAAGGCTGCCTCTGGCCGCGCCAGCCACAAGAGCCCAGCACCCTCAGGCCGCTTGCCCGGGCACCTGCCCATCTGCTGCCCTCCCCAGCCCAGCCCAGCCCAGCCCAGCCCAGCCCAGCCCAGCCCAAAGCAAGGGCTGCACAGCCTGCCCTGCCCAGGTCGGCAGCCCCGCCAAAGCAAGGCCAGCCCGGGGCTGGCGGGGCGGGTGGTTTCTGTCTTGCGGCCTTTCCCCGTTAGTATAGCGGTGCGTATCCCCGCCTGTCACGCGGGAGACCGGGGTTCAACTCCCCGACGGGGAGGCTCCCTTTTGCACAGCCCCCAGCTGGCTAGGGAGCCCCCTCCACGACCAAGCCTCCCGCCCGAGGCAGCGGCCTGGTTGCCGTGGCCCTGCGGAAGGTGCTGGCGGCTGCAAGGCGCCTGGAGCTGCTCCCGCGGGACCTCAGCTGGCCTCAAGGCCCAGGGCAGCCAGCATTGGCCCTTGCCGGCCCGCCGCCTGGGCCTCCGGGGCTGCTGACACAGGCCGCAGCACGCGGTGCCAAGGGGCAGGGGCCAGCTGGAGTGCCCCTGGGCCTGGGGCTCCAGGCAGGCGGGCCCCAGGAGGCAGGAAGCGCACAAGAGCCAGTGCAGTGGGGGACAATTGGCACACACTCCCTTCCTGGGCCTTGGCTTTGGCTAGTGCCGCAACCCAGGGACCGTCTCCAAATTCCCCGCCTCTCTCGCTGCTTCCCTCTCGTCCCTCGGCGAAGCCTGCACGTGGCAGCGCAGCACTTGCGCAGGGGCCGAGGCAGGCGAGGGGCCCGCGGTGCGGCGCTCCCCTGCTGGGCGCGGCCTGCCGGCTTCATCTTTCCCAAGGCCAAAAGCCCAAGCAGCGCGCGGCCTGGGGCTTGCCCGCGCACCCAGGGAGCGAGCCTTGGCGCTCTGCTTGGGCCGGCACACTCCCTGACGCCTGCTGCGGGTGTCAAAGCAGGTCAGCCCCGGGAAGGTGGAGAAGGTGCAGGGCGCCGTCCCGCGCTCCTGCCTTGCCCAGGCTCCAGCTGCAAAAGGAGCCGGCTGCCACACAAGCACGAAGCCCAGCACGTAGCTGACAGGATTCGAACCTGTGCAGGGAGACCCCAATGGATTTCAAGCCCATCGCCTTAACCTCTCGGCCACAGCTACCACCAGCAAAAGAGGCAGGCAGCCCGGCCTCCGCCCCACGCCTCTGCAATGGCACCCCGTTGCCAGGTCCTCCAGCCCTGGCTGCACAGCCTGGGCCCCAGGCCCTGGCCCTCAAAAGCCCAGAGGCAAGGCAGCCCCGGGCGGAAGCAGGGCCAGCCAGCCCCTCCACTCGAGGCCAGCCCCAGCACACGTGGCACCAAGCCCCTGTGGGGGCCCTGGACAAAGCCTGGGCCAGGCCACCTGCCTTCGGCTCACGCCCTGCAAGGCCAGCTGTTCCCCAGCGTCCTTGCCATCCTGGCCAGGGAGGCAGCCTTGCTGGGAGGCTGCCTCTGGCCACGCCAGCCACAAGAGCCCAGCACCCTCAGGCCGCTTGCCCGGGCACCTGCCCATCTGCTGCCCTCCCCAGCCCAGCCCAGCCCAAAGCAAGGGCTGCACAGCCTGCCCTGCCCAGGCCGGCAGCCCCGCCAAAGCAAGGCCAGCCCGGGGCTGGCGCGGCGGGTGTTTTCTGTCCTGTGGCCTTTCCCCGTTAGTATAGCGGTGCGTATCCCCGCCTGTCACGCGGGAGACCGGGGTTCAACTCCCCGACGGGGAGGCTCCCTTTTGCACAGCCCCCAGCTGGCTAGGGAGCCCCCTCCACGACCAAGCCTCCCGCCCGAGGCAGCGGCCTGGTTGCCGTGGCCCTGCGGAAGGTGCTGGCGGCTGCAAGGCGCCTGGAGCTGCTCCCGCGGGACCTCAGCTGGCCTCAAGGCCCAGGGCAGCCAGCATTTGCCCTTGCCGGCCCGCCGCCTGGGCCTCCGGGGCTGCTGACACAGGCCGCAGCACGCGGTGCCAAGGGGCAGGGGCCAGCTGGAGTGCCCCTGGGCCTGGGGCTCCAGGCAGGCGGGCCCCAGGAGGCAGGAAGCGCACAAGAGCCAGTGCAGTGGGGGACAATTGGCACACACTCCCTTCCTGGGCCTTGGCTTTGGCTAGTGCCGCAACCCAGGGACCGTCTCCAAATTCCCCGCCTCTCTCGCTGCTTCCCTCTCGTCCCTCGGCGAAGCCTGCACGTGGCAGCGCGGCACTTGCGCAGGGGCCGAGGCAGGCGAGGGGCCCGCGGTGCGGCGCTCCCCTGCTGGGCGCGGCCTGCCGGCTTCATCTTTCCCAAGGCCAAAAGCCCAAGCAGCGCGCGGCCTGGGGCTTGCCCGCGCACCCAGGGAGCGAGCCTTGGCGCTCTGCTTGGGCCGGCACACTCCCTGACGCCTGCTGCGGGTGTCAAAGCAGGTCAGCCCCGGGAAGTGGAGAAGGTGCAGGGCGCCGTCCCGCGCTCCTGCCTTGCCCAGGCTCCAGCTGCAAAAGGAGCCGGCTGCCACACAAGCACGAAGCCCAGCACGTAGCTGACAGGATTCGAACCTGTGCAGGGAGACCCCAATGGATTTCGAGACCATCGCCTTAACCTCTCGGCCACAGCTACCACCAGCAAAAGAGGCAGGCAGCCCGGCCTCCGCCCCACGCCTCTGCAATGGCACCCCGTTGCCAGGTCCTCCAGCCCTGGCTGCACAGCCTGGGCCCCAGGCCCTGGCCCTCAAAAGCCCAGAGGCAAGGCAGCCCCGGGCGGAAGCAGGGCCAGCCAGCCCCTCCACTCGAGGCCAGCCCCAGCACACGTGGCACCAAGCCCCTGTGGGGGCCCTGGACAAAGCCTGGGTCAGGCCACCTGCCTTCGGCTCACGCCCTGCAAGGCCAGCTGTTCCCCAGCGTCCTTGCCATCCTGGCCAGGGAGGCAGCCTTGCTGGAAGGCTGCCTCTGGCCGCGCCAGCCACAAGAGCCCAGCACCCTCAGGCCGCTTGCCCGGGCACCTGCCCATCTGCTGCCCTCCCCAGCCCAGCCCAGCCCAGCCCAGCCCAGCCCAAAGCAAGGGCTGCACAGCCTGCCCTGCCCAGGTCGGCAGCCCCGCCAAAGCAAGGCCAGCCCGGGGCTGGCGGGGCGGGTGGTTTCTGTCCTGCGGCCTTTCCCCGTTAGTATAGCGGTGAGTATCCCCGCCTGTCACGCGGGAGACCGGGGTTCAACTCCCCGACGGGGAGGCTCCCTTTTGCACAGCCCCCAGCTGGCTAGGGAGCCCCCTCCACGACCAAGCCTCCCGCCCGAGGCAGCGGCCTGGTTGCCGTGGCCCTGCGGAAGGTGCTGGCGGCTGCAAGGCGCCTGGAGCTGCTCCCGCGGGACCTCAGCTGGCCTCAAGGCCCAGGGCAGCCAGCATTGGCCCTTGCCGGCCCGCCGCCTGGGCCTCCGGGGCTGCTGACACAGGCCGCAGCACGTGGTGCCAAGGGGCAGGGGCCAGCTGGAGTGCCCCTGGGCCTGGGGCTCCAGGCAGGCGGGCCCCAGGAGGCAGGAAGCGCACAAGAGCCAGTGCAGTGGGGGACAATTGGCACACACTCCCTTCCTGGGCCTTGGCTTTGGCTAGTGCCGCAACCCAGGGACCGTCTCCAAATTCCCCGCCTCTCTCGCTGCTTCCCTCTCGTCCCTCGGCGAAGCCTGCACGTGGCAGCGCGGCACTTGCGCAGGGGCCGAGGCAGGCGAGGGGCCCGCGGTGCGGCGCTCCCCTGCTGGGCGCGGCCTGCCGGCTTCATCTTTCCCAAGGCCAAAAGCCCAAGCAGCGCGCGGCCTGGGGCTTGCCCGCGCACCCAGGGAGCGAGCCTTGGCGCTCTGCTTGGGCCGGCACACTCCCTGACGCCTGCTGCGGGTGTCAAAGCAGGTCAGCCCCGGGAAGGTGGAGAAGGTGCAGGGCGCCGTCCCGCGCTCCTGCCTTGCCCAGGCTCCAGCTGCAAAAGGAGCCGGCTGCCACACAAGCACGAAGCCCAGCACGTAGCTGACAGGATTCGAACCTGTGCAGGGAGACCCCAATGGATTTCTAGCCCATCGCCTTAACCTCTCGGCCACAGCTACCACCAGCAAAAGAGGCAGGCAGCCCGGCCTCCGCGCCACGCCTCTGCAATGGCACCCCGTTGCCAGGTCCTCCAGCCCTGGCTGCACAGCCTGGGCCCCAGGCCCTGGCCCTCAAAAGCCCAGAGGCAAGGCAGCCCCGGGCGGAAGCAGGGCCAGCCAGCCCCTCCACTCGAGGCCAGCCCCAGCACACATGGCACCAAGCCCCTGTGGGGGCCCTGGACAAAGCCTGGGTCAGGCCACCTGCCTTCGGCTCACGCCCTGCAAGGCCAGCTGTTCCCCAGCGTCCTTGCCATCCTGGCCAGGGAGGCAGCCTTGCTGGAAGGCTGCCTCTGGCCGCGCCAGCCACAAGAGCCCAGCACCCTCAGGCCGCTTGCCCGGGCACCTGCCCATCTGCTGCCCTCCCCAGCCCAGCCCAGCCCAGCCCAGCCCAGCCCAGCCCAGCCCAGCCCAAAGCAAGGGCTGCACAGCCTGCCCTGCCCAGGTCGGCAGCCCCGCCAAAGCAAGGCCAGCCCGGGGCTGGCGGGGCGGGTGGTTTCTGTCCTGCGGCCTTTCCCCGTTAGTATAGCGGTGAGTATCCCCGCCTGTCACGCGGGAGACCGGGGTTCAACTCCCCGACGGGGAGGCTCCCTTTTGCACAGCCCCCAGCTGGCTAGGGAGCCCCCTCCACGACCAAGCCTCCCGCCCGAGGCAGCGGCCTGGTTGCCGTGGCCCTGCGGAAGGTGCTGGCGGCTGCAAGGCGCCTGGAGCTGCTCCCGCGGGACCTCAGCTGGCCTCAAGGCCCAGGGCAGCCAGCATTGGCCCTTGCCGGCCCGCCGCCTGGGCCTCCGGGGCTGCTGACACAGGCCGCAGCACGTGGTGCCAAGGGGCAGGGGCCAGCTGGAGTGCCCCTGGGCCTGGGGCTCCAGGCAGGCGGGCCCCAGGAGGCAGGAAGCGCACAAGAGCCAGTGCAGTGGGGGACAATTGGCACACACTCCCTTCCTGGGCCTTGGCTTTGGCTAGTGCCGCAACCCAGGGACCGTCTCCAAATTCCCCGCCTCTCTCGCTGCTTCCCTCTCGTCCCTCGGCGAAGCCTGCATGTGGCAGCGCGGCACTTGCGCAGGGGCCGAGGCAGGCGAGGGGCCCGCGGTGCGGCGCTCCCCTGCTGGGCGCGGCCTGCCGGCTTCATCTTTCCCAAGGCCAAAAGCCCAAGCAGCGCGCGGCCTGGGGCTTGCCCGCGCACCCAGGGAGCGAGCCTTGGCGCTCTGCTTGGGCCGGCACACTCCCTGACGCCTGCTGCGGGTGTCAAAGCAGGTCAGCCCCGGGAAGGTGGAGAAGGTGCAGGGCGCCGTCCCGCGCTCCTGCCTTGCCCAGGCTCCAGCTGCAAAAGGAGCCAGCTGCCACACAAGCACGAAGCCCAGCACGTAGCTGACAGGATTCGAACCTGTGCAGGGAGACCCCAATGGATTTCAAGCCCATCGCCTTAACCTCTCGGCCACAGCTACCACCAGCAAAAGAGGCAGGCAGCCCGGCCTCCGCCCCACGCCTCTGCAATGGCACCCCGTTGCCAGGTCCTCCAGCCCTGGCTGCACAGCCTGGGCCCCAGGCCCTGGCCCTCAAAAGCCCAGAGGCAAGGCAGCCCCGGGCGGAAGCAGGGCCAGCCAGCCCCTCCACTCGAGGCCAGCCCCAGCACACGTGGCACCAAGCCCCTGTGGGGGCCCTGGACAAAGCCTGGGCCAGGCCACCTGCCTTCGGCTCACGCCCTGCAAGGCCAGCTGTTCCCCAGCGTCCTTGCCATCCTGGCCAGGGAGGCAGCCTTGCTGGGAGGCTGCCTCTGGCCACGCCAGCCACAAGAGCCCAGCACCCTCAGGCCGCTTGCCCGGGCACCTGCCCATCTGCTGCCCTCCCCAGCCCAGCCCAGCCCAGCCCAGCCCAGCCCAGCCCAGCCCAGCCCAAAGCAAGGGCTGCACAGCCTGCCCTGCCCAGGCCGACAGCCCCGCCAAAGCAAGGCCAGCCCGGGGCTGGCGCGGCGGGTGTTTTCTGTCCTGTGGCCTTTCCCCGTTAGTATAGCGGTGCGTATCCCCGCCTGTCACGCGGGAGACCGGGGTTCAACTCCCCGACGGGGAGGCTCCCTTTTGCACAGCCCCCAGCTGGCTAGGGAGCCCCCTCCACGACCAAGCCTCCCGCCCGAGGCAGCGGCCTGGTTGCCGTGGCCCTGCGGAAGGTGCTGGCGGCTGCAAGGCGCCTGGAGCTGCTCCCGCGGGACCTCAGCTGGCCTCAAGGCCCAGGGCAGCCAGCATTGGCCCTTGCCGGCCCGCCGCCTGGGCCTCCGGGGCTGCTGACACAGGCCGCAGCACGCGGTGCCAAGGGGCAGGGGCCAGCTGGAGTGCCCCTGGGCCTGGGGCTCCAGGCAGGCGGGCCCCAGGAGGCAGGAAGCGCACAAGAGCCAGTGCAGTGGGGGACAATTGGCACACACTCCCTTCCTGGGCCTTGGCTTTGGCTAGTGCCGCAACCCAGGGACCGTCTCCAAATTCCCCGCCTCTCTCGCTGCTTCCCTCTCGTCCCTCGGCGAAGCCTGCACGTGGCAGCGCGGTACTTGCGCAGGGGCCGAGGCAGGCGAGGGGCCCGCGGTGCGGCGCTCCCCTGCTGGGCGCGGCCTGCCGGCTTCATCTTTCCCAAGGCCAAAAGCCCAAGCAGCGCGCGGCCTGGGGCTTGCCCGCGCACCCAGGGAGCGAGCCTTGGCGCTCTGCTTGGGCCGGCACACTCCCTGACGCCTGCTGCGGGTGTCAAAGCAGGTCAGCCCCGGGAAGGTGGAGAAGGTGCAGGGCGCCGTCCCGCGCTCCTGCCTTGCCCAGGCTCCAGCTGCAAAAGGAGCCGGCTGCCACACAAGCACGAAGCCCAGCACGTAGCTGACAGGATTCGAACCTGTGCAGGGAGACCCCAATGGATTTCGAGACCATCGCCTTAACCTCTCGGCCACAGCTACCACCAGCAAAAGAGGCAGGCAGCCCGGCCTCCGCCCCACGCCTCTGCAATGGCACCCCGTTGCCAGGTCCTCCAGCCCTGGCTGCACAGCCTGGGCCCCAGGCCCTGGCCCTCAAAAGCCCAGAGGCAAGGCAGCCCCGGGCGGAAGCAGGGCCAGCCAGCCCCTCCACTCGAGGCCAGCCCCAGCACACGTGGCACCAAGCCCCTGTGGGGGCCCTGGACAAAGCCTGGGTCAGGCCACCTGCCTTCGGCTCACGCCCTGCAAGGCCAGCTGTTCCCCAGCGTCCTTGCCATCCTGGCCAGGGAGGCAGCCTTGCTGGAAGGCTGCCTCTGGCCGCGCCAGCCACAAGAGCCCAGCACCCTCAGGCCGCTTGCCCGGGCACCTGCCCATCTGCTGCCCTCCCCAGCCCAGCCCAGCCCAGCCCAGCCCAGCCCAAAGCAAGGGCTGCACAGCCTGCCCTGCCCAGGTCGGCAGCCCCGCCAAAGCAAGGCCAGCCCGGGGCTGGCGGGGCGGGTGGTTTCTGTCTTGCGGCCTTTCCCCGTTAGTATAGCGGTGCGTATCCCCGCCTGTCACGCGGGAGACCGGGGTTCAACTCCCCGACGGGGAGGCTCCCTTTTGCACAGCCCCCAGCTGGCTAGGGAGCCCCCTCCACGACCAAGCCTCCCGCCCGAGGCAGCGGCCTGGTTGCCGTGGCCCTGCGGAAGGTGCTGGCGGCTGCAAGGCGCCTGGAGCTGCTCCCGCGGGACCTCAGCTGGCCTCAAGGCCCAGGGCAGCCAGCATTGGCCCTTGCCGGCCCGCCGCCTGGGCCTCCGGGGCTGCTGACACAGGCCGCAGCACGCGGTGCCAAGGGGCAGGGGCCAGCTGGAGTGCCCCTGGGCCTGGGGCTCCAGGCAGGCGGGCCCCAGGAGGCAGGAAGCGCACAAGAGCCAGTGCAGTGGGGGACAATTGGCACACACTCCCTTCCTGGGCCTTGGCTTTGGCTAGTGCCGCAACCCAGGGACCGTCTCCAAATTCCCCGCCTCTCTCGCTGCTTCCCTCTCGTCCCTCGGCGAAGCCTGCACGTGGCAGCGCAGCACTTGCGCAGGGGCCGAGGCAGGCGAGGGGCCCGCGGTGCGGCGCTCCCCTGCTGGGCGCGGCCTGCCGGCTTCATCTTTCCCAAGGCCAAAAGCCCAAGCAGCGCGCGGCCTGGGGCTTGCCCGCGCACCCAGGGAGCGAGCCTTGGCGCTCTGCTTGGGCCGGCACACTCCCTGACGCCTGCTGCGGGTGTCAAAGCAGGTCAGCCCCGGGAAGGTGGAGAAGGTGCAGGGCGCCGTCCCGCGCTCCTGCCTTGCCCAGGCTCCAGCTGCAAAAGGAGCCGGCTGCCACACAAGCACGAAGCCCAGCACGTAGCTGACAGGATTCGAACCTGTGCAGGGAGACCCCAATGGATTTCAAGCCCATCGCCTTAACCTCTCGGCCACAGCTACCACCAGCAAAAGAGGCAGGCAGCCCGGCCTCCGCCCCACGCCTCTGCAATGGCACCCCGTTGCCAGGTCCTCCAGCCCTGGCTGCACAGCCTGGGCCCCAGGCCCTGGCCCTCAAAAGCCCAGAGGCAAGGCAGCCCCGGGCGGAAGCAGGGCCAGCCAGCCCCTCCACTCGAGGCCAGCCCCAGCACACGTGGCACCAAGCCCCTGTGGGGGCCCTGGACAAAGCCTGGGCCAGGCCACCTGCCTTCGGCTCACGCCCTGCAAGGCCAGCTGTTCCCCAGCGTCCTTGCCATCCTGGCCAGGGAGGCAGCCTTGCTGGGAGGCTGCCTCTGGCCACGCCAGCCACAAGAGCCCAGCACCCTCAGGCCGCTTGCCCGGGCACCTGCCCATCTGCTGCCCTCCCCAGCCCAGCCCAGCCCAGCCCAGCCCAGCCCAGCCCAGCCCAAAGCAAGGGCTGCACAGCCTGCCCTGCCCAGGCCGGCAGCCCCGCCAAAGCAAGGCCAGCCCGGGGCTGGCGCGGCGGGTGTTTTCTGTCCTGTGGCCTTTCCCCGTTAGTATAGCGGTGCGTATCCCCGCCTGTCACGCGGGAGACCGGGGTTCAACTCCCCGACGGGGAGGCTCCCTTTTGCACAGCCCCCAGCTGGCTAGGGAGCCCCCTCCACGACCAAGCCTCCCGCCCGAGGCAGCGGCCTGGTTGCCGTGGCCCTGCGGAAGGTGCTGGCGGCTGCAAGGCGCCTGGAGCTGCTCCCGCGGGACCTCAGCTGGCCTCAAGGCCCAGGGCAGCCAGCATTGGCCCTTGCCGGCCCGCCGCCTGGGCCTCCGGGGCTGCTGACACAGGCCGCAGCACGCGGTGCCAAGGGGCAGGGGCCAGCTGGAGTGCCCCTGGGCCTGGGGCTCCAGGCAGGCGGGCCCCAGGAGGCAGGAAGCGCACAAGAGCCAGTGCAGTGGGGGACAATTGGCACACACTCCCTTCCTGGGCCTTGGCTTTGGCTAGTGCCGCAACCCAGGGACCGTCTCCAAATTCCCCGCCTCTCTCGCTGCTTCCCTCTCGTCCCTCGGCGAAGCCTGCACGTGGCAGCGCGGCACTTGCGCAGGGGCCGAGGCAGGCGAGGGGCCCGCGGTGCGGCGCTCCCCTGCTGGGCGCGGCCTGCCGGCTTCATCTTTCCCAAGGCCAAAAGCCCAAGCAGCGCGCGGCCTGGGGCTTGCCCGCGCACCCAGGGAGCGAGCCTTGGCGCTCTGCTTGGGCCGGCACACTCCCTGACGCCTGCTGCGGGGGTCAAAGCAGGTCAGCCCCGGGAAGGTGGAGAAGGTGCAGGGCGCCGTCCCGCGCTCCTGCCTTGCCCAGGCTCCAGCTGCAAAAGGAGCCGGCTGCCACACAAGCACGAAGCCCAGCACGTAGCTGACAGGATTCGAACCTGTGCAGGGAGACCCCAATGGATTTCTAGCCCATCGCCTTAACCTCTCGGCCACAGCTACCACCAGCAAAAGAGGCAGGCAGCCCGGCCTCCGCGCCACGCCTCTGCAATGGCACCCCGTTGCCAGGTCCTCCAGCCCTGGCTGCACAGCCTGGGCCCCAGGCCCTGGCCCTCAAAAGCCCAGAGGCAAGGCAGCCCCGGGCGGAAGCAGGGCCAGCCAGCCCCTCCACTCGAGGCCAGCCCCAGCACACATGGCACCAAGCCCCTGTGGGGGCCCTGGACAAAGCCTGGGTCAGGCCACCTGCCTTCGGCTCACGCCCTGCAAGGCCAGCTGTTCCCCAGCGTCCTTGCCATCCTGGCCAGGGAGGCAGCCTTGCTGGAAGGCTGCCTCTGGGCGCGCCAGCCACAAGAGCCTAGCACCCTCAGGCCGCTTGCCCGGGCACCTGCCCATCTGCTGCCCTCCCCAGCCCAGCCCAGCCCAGCCCAGCCCAGCCCAGCCCAGCCCAGCCCAAAGCAAGGGCTGCACAGCCTGCCCTGCCCAGGTCGGCAGCCCCGCCAAAGCAAGGCCAGCCCGGGGCTGGCGGGGCGGGTGGTTTCTGTCCTGCGGCCTTTCCCCGTTAGTATAGCGGTGCGTATCCCCGCCTGTCACGCGGGAGACCGGGGTTCAACTCCCCGACGGGGAGGCTCCCTTTTGCACAGCCCCCAGCTGGCTAGGGAGCCCCCTCCACGACCAAGCCTCCCGCCCGAGGCAGCGGCCTGGTTGCCGTGGCCCTGCGGAAGGTGCTGGCGGCTGCAAGGCGCCTGGAGCTGCTCCCGCGGGACCTCAGCTGGCCTCAAGGCCCAGGGCAGCCAGCATTGGCCCTTGCCGGCCCGCCGCCTGGGCCTCCGGGGCTGCTGACACAGGCCGCAGCACGCGGTGCCAAGGGGCAGGGGCCAGCTGGAGTGCCCCTGGGCCTGGGGCTCCAGGCAGGCGGGCCCCAGGAGGCAGGAAGCGCACAAGAGCCAGTGCAGTGGGGGACAATTGGCACACACTCCCTTCCTGGGCCTTGGCTTTGGCTAGTGCCGCAACCCAGGGACCGTCTCCAAATTCCCCGCCTCTCTCGCTGCTTCCCTCTCGTCCCTCGGCGAAGCCTGCACGTGGCAGCGCAGCACTTGCGCAGGGGCCGAGGCAGGCGAGGGGCCCGCGGTGCGGCGCTCCCCTGCTGGGCGCGGCCTGCCGGCTTCATCTTTCCCAAGGCCAAAAGCCCAAGCAGCGCGCGGCCTGGGGCTTGCCCGCGCACCCAGGGAGCGAGCCTTGGCGCTCTGCTTGGGCCGGCACACTCCCTGACGCCTGCTGCGGGTGTCAAAGCAGGTCAGCCCCGGGAAGGTGGAGAAGGTGCAGGGCGCCGTCCCGCGCTCCTGCCTTGCCCAGGCTCCAGCTGCAAAAGGAGCCGGCTGCCACACAAGCACGAAGCCCAGCACGTAGCTGACAGGATTCGAACCTGTGCAGGGAGACCCCAATGGATTTCGAGACCATCGCCTTAACCTCTCGGCCACAGCTACCACCAGCAAAAGAGGCAGGCAGCCCGGCCTCCGCCCCACGCCTCTGCAATGGCACCCCGTTGCCAGGTCCTCCAGCCCTGGCTGCACAGCCTGGGCCCCAGGCCCTGGCCCTCAAAAGCCCAGAGGCAAGGCAGCCCCGGGCGGAAGCAGGGCCAGCCAGCCCCTCCACTCGAGGCCAGCCCCAGCACACGTGGCACCAAGCCCCTGTGGGGGCCCTGGACAAAGCCTGGGTCAGGCCACCTGCCTTCGGCTCACGCCCTGCAAGGCCAGCTGTTCCCCAGCGTCCTTGCCATCCTGGCCAGGGAGGCAGCCTTGCTGGAAGGCTGCCTCTGGCCGCGCCAGCCACAAGAGCCCAGCACCCTCAGGCCGCTTGCCCGGGCACCTGCCCATCTGCTGCCCTCCCCAGCCCAGCCCAGCCCAGCCCAGCCCAGCCCAGCCCAAAGCAAGGGCTGCACAGCCTGCCCTGCCCAGGTCGGCAGCCCCGCCAAAGCAAGGCCAGCCCGGGGCTGGCGGGGCGGGTGGTTTCTGTCCTGCGGCCTTTCCCCGTTAGTATAGCGGTGCGTATCCCCGCCTGTCACGCGGGAGACCGGGGTTCAACTCCCCGACGGGGAGGCTCCCTTTTGCACAGCCCCCAGCTGGCTAGGGAGCCCCCTCCACGACCAAGCCTCCCGCCCGAGGCAGCGGCCTGGTTGCCGTGGCCCTGCGGAAGGTGCTGGCGGCTGCAAGGCGCCTGGAGCTGCTCCCGCGGGACCTCAGCTGGCCTCAAGGCCCAGGGCAGCCAGCATTGGCCCTTGCCGGCCCGCCGCCTGGGCCTCCGGGGCTGCTGACACAGGCCGCAGCAC
This sequence comes from Alligator mississippiensis, assembly GCF_030867095.1. Taxonomy (NCBI): domain Eukaryota; kingdom Metazoa; phylum Chordata; order Crocodylia; family Alligatoridae; genus Alligator; species Alligator mississippiensis. The sequence continues at coordinate 10,902,307 of NC_081838.1, forward strand.
GCGGTGCCAAGGGGCAGGGGCCAGCTGGAGTGCCCCTGGGCCTGGGGCTCCAGGCAGGCGGGCCCCAGGAGGCAGGAAGCGCACAAGAGCCAGTGCAGTGGGGGACAATTGGCACACACTCCCTTCCTGGGCCTTGGCTTTGGCTAGTGCCGCAACCCAGGGACCGTCTCCAAATTCCCCGCCTCTCTCGCTGCTTCCCTCTCGTCCCTCGGCGAAGCCTGCACGTGGCAGCGCGGCACTTGCGCAGGGGCCGAGGCAGGCGAGGGGCCCGCGGTGCGGCGCTCCCCTGCTGGGCGCGGCCTGCCGGCTTCATCTTTCCCAAGGCCAAAAGCCCAAGCAGCGCGCGGCCTGGGGCTTGCCCGCGCACCCAGGGAGCGAGCCTTGGCGCTCTGCTTGGGCCGGCACACTCCCTGACGCCTGCTGCGGGGGTCAAAGCAGGTCAGCCCCGGGAAGGTGGAGAAGGTGCAGGGCGCCGTCCCGCGCTCCTGCCTTGCCCAGGCTCCAGCTGCAAAAGGAGCCGGCTGCCACACAAGCACGAAGCCCAGCACGTAGCTGACAGGATTCGAACCTGTGCAGGGAGACCCCAATGGATTTCTAGCCCATCGCCTTAACCTCTCGGCCACAGCTACCACCAGCAAAAGAGGCAGGCAGCCCGGCCTCCGCGCCACGCCTCTGCAATGGCACCCCGTTGCCAGGTCCTCCAGCCCTGGCTGCACAGCCTGGGCCCCAGGCCCTGGCCCTCAAAAGCCCAGAGGCAAGGCAGCCCCGGGCGGAAGCAGGGCCAGCCAGCCCCTCCACTCGAGGCCAGCCCCAGCACACATGGCACCAAGCCCCTGTGGGGGCCCTGGACAAAGCCTGGGTCAGGCCACCTGCCTTCGGCTCACGCCCTGCAAGGCCAGCTGTTCCCCAGCGTCCTTGCCATCCTGGCCAGGGAGGCAGCCTTGCTGGAAGGCTGCCTCTGGGCGCGCCAGCCACAAGAGCCTAGCACCCTCAGGCCGCTTGCCCGGGCACCTGCCCATCTGCTGCCCTCCCCAGCCCAGCCCAGCCCAGCCCAGCCCAGCCCAGCCCAGCCCAAAGCAAGGGCTGCACAGCCTGCCCTGCCCAGGTCGGCAGCCCCGCCAAAGCAAGGCCAGCCCGGGGCTGGCGGGGCGGGTGGTTTCTGTCCTGCGGCCTTTCCCCGTTAGTATAGCGGTGAGTATCCCCGCCTGTCACGCGGGAGACCGGGGTTCAACTCCCCGACGGGGAGGCTCCCTTTTGCACAGCCCCCAGCTGGCTAGGGAGCCCCCTCCACGACCAAGCCTCCCGCCCGAGGCAGCGGCCTGGTTGCCGTGGCCCTGCGGAAGGTGCTGGCGGCTGCAAGGCGCCTGGAGCTGCTCCCGCGGGACCTCAGCTGGCCTCAAGGCCCAGGGCAGCCAGCATTGGCCCTTGCCGGCTCGCCGCCTGGGCCTCCGGGGCTGCTGACACAGGCCGCAGCACGCGGTGCCAAGGGGCAGGGGCCAGCTGGAGTGCCCCTGGGCCTGGGGCTCCAGGCAGGCGGGCCCCAGGAGGCAGGAAGCGCACAAGAGCCAGTGCAGTGGGGGACAATTGGCACACACTCCCTTCCTGGGCCTTGGCTTTGGCTAGTGCCGCAACCCAGGGACCGTCTCCAAATTCCCCGCCTCTCTCGCTGCTTCCCTCTCGTCCCTCGGCGAAGCCTGCACGTGGCAGCGCGGCACTTGCGCAGGGGCCGAGGCAGGCGAGGGGCCCGCGGTGCGGCGCTCCCCTGCTGGGCGCGGCCTGCCGGCTTCATCTTTCCCAAGGCCAAAAGCCCAAGCAGCGCGCGGCCTGGGGCTTGCCCGCGCACCCAGGGAGCGAGCCTTGGCGCTCTGCTTGGGCCGGCACACTCCCTGACGCCTGCTGCGGGTGTCAAAGCAGGTCAGCCCCGGGAAGGTGGAGAAGGTGCAGGGCGCCGTCCCGCGCTCCTGCCTTGCCCAGGCTCCAGCTGCAAAAGGAGCCGGCTGCCACACAAGCACGAAGCCCAGCACGTAGCTGACAGGATTCGAACCTGTGCAGGGAGACCCCAATGGATTTCGAGACCATCGCCTTAACCTCTCGGCCACAGCTACCACCAGCAAAAGAGGCAGGCAGCCCGGCCTCCGCCCCACGCCTCTGCAATGGCACCCCGTTGCCAGGTCCTCCAGCCCTGGCTGCACAGCCTGGGCCCCAGGCCCTGGCCCTCAAAAGCCCAGAGGCAAGGCAGCCCCGGGCGGAAGCAGGGCCAGCCAGCCCCTCCACTCGAGGCCAGCCCCAGCACACGTGGCACCAAGCCCCTGTGGGGGCCCTGGACAAAGCCTGGGTCAGGCCACCTGCCTTCGGCTCACGCCCTGCAAGGCCAGCTGTTCCCCAGCGTCCTTGCCATCCTGGCCAGGGAGGCAGCCTTGCTGGAAGGCTGCCTCTGGCCGCGCCAGCCACAAGAGCCCAGCACCCTCAGGCCGCTTGCCCGGGCACCTGCCCATCTGCTGCCCTCCCCAGCCCAGCCCAGCCCAGCCCAGCCCAGCCCAGCCCAAAGCAAGGGCTGCACAGCCTGCCCTGCCCAGGTCGGCAGCCCCGCCAAAGCAAGGCCAGCCCGGGGCTGGCGGGGCGGGTGGTTTCTGTCCTGCGGCCTTTCCCCGTTAGTATAGCGGTGCGTATCCCCGCCTGTCACGCGGGAGACCGGGGTTCAACTCCCCGACGGGGAGGCTCCCTTTTGCACAGCCCCCAGCTGGCTAGGGAGCCCCCTCCACGACCAAGCCTCCCGCCCGAGGCAGCGGCCTGGTTGCCGTGGCCCTGCGGAAGGTGCTGGCGGCTGCAAGGCGCCTGGAGCTGCTCCCGCGGGACCTCAGCTGGCCTCAAGGCCCAGGGCAGCCAGCATTGGCCCTTGCCGGCCCGCCGCCTGGGCCTCCGGGGCTGCTGACACAGGCCGCAGCACGTGGTGCCAAGGGGCAGGGGCCAGCTGGAGTGCCCCTGGGCCTGGGGCTCCAGGCAGGCGGGCCCCAGGAGGCAGGAAGCGCACAAGAGCCAGTGCAGTGGGGGACAATTGGCACACACTCCCTTCCTGGGCCTTGGCTTTGGCTAGTGCCGCAACCCAGGGACCGTCTCCAAATTCCCCGCCTCTCTCGCTGCTTCCCTCTCGTCCCTCGGCGAAGCCTGCACGTGGCAGCGCGGCACTTGCGCAGGGGCCGAGGCAGGCGAGGGGCCCGCGGTGCGGCGCTCCCCTGCTGGGCGCGGCCTGCCGGCTTCATCTTTCCCAAGGCCAAAAGCCCAAGCAGCGCGCGGCCTGGGGCTTGCCCGCGCACCCAGGGAGCGAGCCTTGGCGCTCTGCTTGGGCCGGCACACTCCCTGACGCCTGCTGCGGGTGTCAAAGCAGGTCAGCCCCGGGAAGGTGGAGAAGGTGCAGGGCGCCGTCCCGCGCTCCTGCCTTGCCCAGGCTCCAGCTGCAAAAGGAGCCGGCTGCCACACAAGCACGAAGCCCAGCACGTAGCTGACAGGATTCGAACCTGTGCAGGGAGACCCCAATGGATTTCAAGCCCATCGCCTTAACCTCTCGGCCACAGCTACCACCAGGAAAAGAGGCAGGCAGCCCGGCCTCCGCGCCACGCCTCTGCAATGGCACCCCGTTGCCAGGTCCTCCAGCCCTGGCTGCACAGCCTGGGCCCCAGGCCCTGGCCCTCAAAAGCCCAGAGGCAAGGCAGCCCCGGGCGGAAGCAGGGCCAGCCAGCCCCTCCACTCGAGGCCAGCCCCAGCACACGTGGCACCAAGCCCCTGTGGGGGCCCTGGACAAAGCCTGGGCCAGGCCACCTGCCTTCGGCTCACGCCCTGCAAGGCCAGCTGTTCCCCAGCGTCCTTGCCATCCTGGCCAGGGAGGCAGCCTTGCTGGGAGGCTGCCTCTGGCCACGCCAGCCACAAGAGCCCAGCACCCTCAGGCCGCTTGCCCGGGCACCTGCCCATCTGCTGCCCTCCCCAGCCCAGCCCAGCCCAGCCCAGCCCAGCCCAGCCCAGCCCAGCCCAAAGCAAGGGCTGCACAGCCTGCCATGCCCAGGCCGGCAGCCCCGCCAAAGCAAGGCCAGCCCGGGGCTGGCGCGGCGGGTGTTTTCTGTCCTGTGGCCTTTCCCCGTTAGTATAGCGGTGCGTATCCCCGCCTGTCACGCGGGAGACCGGGGTTCAACTCCCCGACGGGGAGGCTCCCTTTTGCACAGCCCCCAGCTGGCTAGGGAGCCCCCTCCACGACCAAGCCTCCCGCCCGAGGCAGCGGCCTGGTTGCCGTGGCCCTGCGGAAGGTGCTGGCGGCTGCAAGGCGCCTGGAGCTGCTCCCGCGGGACCTCAGCTGGCCTCAAGGCCCAGGGCAGCCAGCATTGGCCCTTGCCGGCCCGCCGCCTGGGCCTCCGGGGCTGCTGACACAGGCCGCAGCACGCGGTGCCAAGGGGCAGGGGCCAGCTGGAGTGCCCCTGGGCCTGGGGCTCCAGGCAGGCGGGCCCCAGGAGGCAGGAAGCGCACAAGAGCCAGTGCAGTGGGGGACAATTGGCACACACTCCCTTCCTGGGCCTTGGCTTTGGCTAGTGCCGCAACCCAGGGACCGTCTCCAAATTCCCCGCCTCTCTCGCTGCTTCCCTCTCGTCCCTCGGCGAAGCCTGCACGTGGCAGCGCGGCACTTGCGCAGGGGCCGAGGCAGGCGAGGGGCCCGCGGTGCGGCGCTCCCCTGCTGGGCGCGGCCTGCCGGCTTCATCTTTCCCAAGGCCAAAAGCCCAAGCAGCGCGCGGCCTGGGGCTTGCCCGCGCACCCAGGGAGCGAGCCTTGGCGCTCTGCTTGGGCCGGCACACTCCCTGACGCCTGCTGCGGGTGTCAAAGCAGGTCAGCCCCGGGAAGGTGGAGAAGGTGCAGGGCGCCGTCCCGCGCTCCTGCCTTGCCCAGGCTCCAGCTGCAAAAGGAGCCGGCTGCCACACAAGCACGAAGCCCAGCACGTAGCTGACAGGATTCGAACCTGTGCAGGGAGACCCCAATGGATTTCAAGCCCATCGCCTTAACCTCTCGGCCACAGCTACCACCAGCAAAAGAGGCAGGCAGCCCGGCCTCCGCCCCACGCCTCTGCAATGGCACCCCGTTGCCAGGTCCTCCAGCCCTGGCTGCACAGCCTGGGCCCCAGGCCCTGGCCCTCAAAAGCCCAGAGGCAAGGCAGCCCCGGGCGGAAGCAGGGCCAGCCAGCCCCTCCACTCGAGGCCAGCCCCAGCACACGTGGCACCAAGCCCCTGTGGGGGCCCTGGACAAAGCCTGGGCCAGGCCACCTGCCTTCGGCTCACGCCCTGCAAGGCCAGCTGTTCCCCAGCGTACTTGCCATCCTGGCCAGGGAGGCAGCCTTGCTGGGAGGCTGCCTCTGGCCACGCCAGCCACAAGAGCCCAGCACCCTCAGGCCGCTTGCCCGGGCACCTGCCCATCTGCTGCCCTCCCCAGCCCAGCCCAGCCCAGCCCAGCCCAGCCCAGCCCAGCCCAGCCCAAAGCAAGGGCTGCACAGCCTGCCCTGCCCAGGCCGGCAGCCCCGCCAAAGCAAGGCCAGCCCGGGGCTGGCGCGGCGGGTGTTTTCTGTCCTGTGGCCTTTCCCCGTTAGTATAGCGGTGCGTATCCCCGCCTGTCACGCGGGAGACCGGGGTTCAACTCCCCGACGGGGAGGCTCCCTTTTGCACAGCCCCCAGCTGGCTAGGGAGCCCCCTCCACGACCAAGCCTCCCGCCCGAGGCAGCGGCCTGGTTGCCGTGGCCCTGCGGAAGGTGCTGGCGGCTGCAAGGCGCCTGGAGCTGCTCCCGCGGGACCTCAGCTGGCCTCAAGGCCCAGGGCAGCCAGCATTGGCCCTTGCCGGCCCGCCGCCTGGGCCTCCGGGGCTGCTGACACAGGCCGCAGCACGCGGTGCCAAGGGGCAGGGGCCAGCTGGAGTGCCCCTGGGCCTGGGGCTCCAGGCAGGCGGGCCCCAGGAGGCAGGAAGCGCACAAGAGCCAGTGCAGTGGGGGACAATTGGCACACACTCCCTTCCTGGGCCTTGGCTTTGGCTAGTGCCGCAACCCAGGGACCGTCTCCAAATTCCCCGCCTCTCTCGCTGCTTCCCTCTCGTCCCTCGGCGAAGCCTGCACGTGGCAGCGCGGCACTTGCGCAGGGGCCGAGGCAGGCGAGGGGCCCGCGGTGCGGCGCTCCCCTGCTGGGCGCGGCCTGCCGGCTTCATCTTTCCCAAGGCCAAAAGCCCAAGCAGCGCGCGGCCTGGGGCTTGCCCGCGCACCCAGGGAGCGAGCCTTGGCGCTCTGCTTGGGCCGGCACACTCCCTGACGCCTGCTGCGGGTGTCAAAGCAGGTCAGCCCCGGGAAGGTGGAGAAGGTGCAGGGCGCCGTCCCGCGCTCCTGCCTTGCCCAGGCTCCAGCTGCAAAAGGAGCCGGCTGCCACACAAGCACGAAGCCCAGCACGTAGCTGACAGGATTCGAACCTGTGCAGGGAGACCCCAATGGATTTCAAGCCCATCGCCTTAACCTCTCGGCCACAGCTACCACCAGCAAAAGAGGCAGGCAGCCCGGCCTCCGCCCCACGCCTCTGCAATGGCACCCCGTTGCCAGGTCCTCCAGCCCTGGCTGCACAGCCTGGGCCCCAGGCCCTGGCCCTCAAAAGCCCAGAGGCAAGGCAGCCCCGGGCGGAAGCAGGGCCAGCCAGCCCCTCCACTCGAGGCCAGCCCCAGCACACGTGGCACCAAGCCCCTGTGGGGGCCCTGGACAAAGCCTGGGCCAGGCCACCTGCCTTCGGCTCACGCCCTGCAAGGCCAGCTGTTCCCCAGCGTACTTGCCATCCTGGCCAGGGAGGCAGCCTTGCTGGGAGGCTGCCTCTGGCCACGCCAGCCACAAGAGCCCAGCACCCTCAGGCCGCTTGCCCGGGCACCTGCCCATCTGCTGCCCTCCCCAGCCCAGCCCAGCCCAGCCCAGCCCAGCCCAGCCCAGCCCAGCCCAAAGCAAGGGCTGCACAGCCTGCCCTGCCCAGGCCGGCAGCCCCGCCAAAGCAAGGCCAGCCCGGGGCTGGCGCGGCGGGTGTTTTCTGTCCTGTGGCCTTTCCCCGTTAGTATAGCGGTGCGTATCCCCGCCTGTCACGCGGGAGACCGGGGTTCAACTCCCCGACGGGGAGGCTCCCTTTTGCACAGCCCCCAGCTGGCTAGGGAGCCCCCTCCACGACCAAGCCTCCCGCCCGAGGCAGCGGCCTGGTTGCCGTGGCCCTGCGGAAGGTGCTGGCGGCTGCAAGGCGCCTGGAGCTGCTCCCGCGGGACCTCAGCTGGCCTCAAGGCCCAGGGCAGCCAGCATTGGCCCTTGCCGGCCCGCCGCCTGGGCCTCCGGGGCTGCTGACACAGGCCGCAGCACGCGGTGCCAAGGGGCAGGGGCCAGCTGGAGTGCCCCTGGGCCTGGGGCTCCAGGCAGGCGGGCCCCAGGAGGCAGGAAGCGCACAAGAGCCAGTGCAGTGGGGGACAATTGGCACACACTCCCTTCCTGGGCCTTGGCTTTGGCTAGTGCCGCAACCCAGGGACCGTCTCCAAATTCCCCGCCTCTCTCGCTGCTTCCCTCTCGTCCCTCGGCGAAGCCTGCACGTGGCAGCGCGGCACTTGCGCAGGGGCCGAGGCAGGCGAGGGGCCCGCGGTGCGGCGCTCCCCTGCTGGGCGCGGCCTGCCGGCTTCATCTTTCCCAAGGCCAAAAGCCCAAGCAGCGCGCGGCCTGGGGCTTGCCCGCGCACCCAGGGAGCGAGCCTTGGCGCTCTGCTTGGGCCGGCACACTCCCTGACGCCTGCTGCGGGGGTCAAAGCAGGTCAGCCCCGGGAAGGTGGAGAAGGTGCAGGGCGCCGTCCCGCGCTCCTGCCTTGCCCAGGCTCCAGCTGCAAAAGGAGCCGGCTGCCACACAAGCACGAAGCCCAGCACGTAGCTGACAGGATTCGAACCTGTGCAGGGAGACCCCAATGGATTTCTAGCCCATCGCCTTAACCTCTCGGCCACAGCTACCACCAGCAAAAGAGGCAGGCAGCCCGGCCTCCGCCCCACGCCTCTGCAATGGCACCCCGTTGCCAGGTCCTCCAGCCCTGGCTGCACAGCCTGGGCCCCAGGCCCTGGCCCTCAAAAGCCCAGAGGCAAGGCAGCCCCGGGCGGAAGCAGGGCCAGCCAGCCCCTCCACTCGAGGCCAGCCCCAGCACACGTGGCACCAAGCCCCTGTGGGGGCCCTGGACAAAGCCTGGGCCAGGCCACCTGCCTTCGGCTCACGCCCTGCAAGGCCAGCTGTTCCCCAGCGTCCTTGCCATCCTGGCCAGGGAGGCAGCCTTGCTGGGAGGCTGCCTCTGGCCACGCCAGCCACAAGAGCCCAGCACCCTCAGGCCGCTTGCCCGGGCACCTGCCCATCTGCTGCCCTCCCCAGCCCAGCCCAGCCCAGCCCAGCCCAGCCCAGCCCAGCCCAGCCCAAAGCAAGGGCTGCACAGCCTGCCATGCCCAGGCCGGCAGCCCCGCCAAAGCAAGGCCAGCCCGGGGCTGGCGCGGCGGGTGTTTTCTGTCCTGTGGCCTTTCCCCGTTAGTATAGCGGTGCGTATCCCCGCCTGTCACGCGGGAGACCGGGGTTCAACTCCCCGACGGGGAGGCTCCCTTTTGCACAGCCCCCAGCTGGCTAGGGAGCCCCCTCCACGACCAAGCCTCCCGCCCGAGGCAGCGGCCTGGTTGCCGTGGCCCTGCGGAAGGTGCTGGCGGCTGCAAGGCGCCTGGAGCTGCTCCCGCGGGACCTCAGCTGGCCTCAAGGCCCAGGGCAGCCAGCATTGGCCCTTGCCGGCCCGCCGCCTGGGCCTCCGGGGCTGCTGACACAGGCCGCAGCACGCGGTGCCAAGGGGCAGGGGCCAGCTGGAGTGCCCCTGGGCCTGGGGCTCCAGGCAGGCGGGCCCCAGGAGGCAGGAAGCGCACAAGAGCCAGTGCAGTGGGGGACAATTGGCACACACTCCCTTCCTGGGCCTTGGCTTTGGCTAGTGCCGCAACCCAGGGACCGTCTCCAAATTCCCCGCCTCTCTCGCTGCTTCCCTCTCGTCCCTCGGCGAAGCCTGCACGTGGCAGCGCGGCACTTGCGCAGGGGCCGAGGCAGGCGAGGGGCCCGCGGTGCGGCGCTCCCCTGCTGGGCGCGGCCTGCCGGCTTCATCTTTCCCAAGGCCAAAAGCCCAAGCAGCGCGCGGCCTGGGGCTTGCCCGCGCACCCAGGGAGCGAGCCTTGGCGCTCTGCTTGGGCCGGCACACTCCCTGACGCCTGCTGCGGGTGTCAAAGCAGGTCAGCCCCGGGAAGGTGGAGAAGGTGCAGGGCGCCGTCCCGTGCTCCTGCCTTGCCCAGGCTCCAGCTGCAAAAGGAGCCGGCTGCCACACAAGCACGAAGCCCAGCACGTAGCTGACAGGATTCGAACCTGTGCAGGGAGACCCCAATGGATTTCAAGCCCATCGCCTTAACCTCTCGGCCACAGCTACCACCAGCAAAAGAGGCAGGCAGCCCGGCCTCCGCCCCACGCCTCTGCAATGGCACCCCGTTGCCAGGTCCTCCAGCCCTGGCTGCACAGCCTGGGCCCCAGGCCCTGGCCCTCAAAAGCCCAGAGGCAAGGCAGCCCCGGGCGGAAGCAGGGCCAGCCAGCCCCTCCACTCGAGGCCAGCCCCAGCACACGTGGCACCAAGCCCCTGTGGGGGCCCTGGACAAAGCCTGGGCCAGGCCACCTGCCTTCGGCTCACGCCCTGCAAGGCCAGCTGTTCCCCAGCGTACTTGCCATCCTGGCCAGGGAGGCAGCCTTGCTGGGAGGCTGCCTCTGGCCACGCCAGCCACAAGAGCCCAGCACCCTCAGGCCGCTTGCCCGGGCACCTGCCCATCTGCTGCCCTCCCCAGCCCAGCCCAGCCCAGCCCAGCCCAGCCCAGCCCAGCCCAGCCCAGCCCAAAGCAAGGGCTGCACAGCCTGCCCTGCCCAGGCCGGCAGCCCCGCCAAAGCAAGGCCAGCCCGGGGCTGGCGCGGCGGGTGTTTTCTGTCCTGTGGCCTTTCCCCGTTAGTATAGCGGTGCGTATCCCCGCCTGTCACGCGGGAGACCGGGGTTCAACTCCCCGACGGGGAGGCTCCCTTTTGCACAGCCCCCAGCTGGCTAGGGAGCCCCCTCCACGACCAAGCCTCCCGCCCGAGGCAGCGGCCTGGTTGCCGTGGCCCTGCGGAAGGTGCTGGCGGCTGCAAGGCGCCTGGAGCTGCTCCCGCGGGACCTCAGCTGGCCTCAAGGCCCAGGGCAGCCAGCATTGGCCCTTGCCGGCCCGCCGCCTGGGCCTCCGGGGCTGCTGACACAGGCCGCAGCACGCGGTGCCAAGGGGCAGGGGCCAGCTGGAGTGCCCCTGGGCCTGGGGCTCCAGGCAGGCGGGCCCCAGGAGGCAGGAAGCGCACAAGAGCCAGTGCAGTGGGGGACAATTGGCACACACTCCCTTCCTGGGCCTTGGCTTTGGCTAGTGCCGCAACCCAGGGACCGTCTCCAAATTCCCCGCCTCTCTCGCTGCTTCCCTCTCGTCCCTCGGCGAAGCCTGCACGTGGCAGCGCGGCACTTGCGCAGGGGCCGAGGCAGGCGAGGGGCCCGCGGTGCGGCGCTCCCCTGCTGGGCGCGGCCTGCCGGCTTCATCTTTCCCAAGGCCAAAAGCCCAAGCAGCGCGCGGCCTGGGGCTTGCCCGCGCACCCAGGGAGCGAGCCTTGGCGCTCTGCTTGGGCCGGCACACTCCCTGACGCCTGCTGCGGGTGTCAAAGCAGGTCAGCCCCGGGAAGGTGGAGAAGGTGCAGGGCGCCGTCCCGCGCTCCTGCCTTGCCCAGGCTCCAGCTGCAAAAGGAGCCGGCTGCCACACAAGCACGAAGCCCAGCACGTAGCTGACAGGATTCGAACCTGTGCAGGGAGACCCCAATGGATTTCAAGCCCATCGCCTTAACCTCTCGGCCACAGCTACCACCAGCAAAAGAGGCAGGCAGCCCGGCCTCCGCCCCACGCCTCTGCAATGGCACCCCGTTGCCAGGTCCTCCAGCCCTGGCTGCACAGCCTGGGCCCCAGGCCCTGGCCCTCAAAAGCCCAGAGGCAAGGCAGCCCCGGGCGGAAGCAGGGCCAGCCAGCCCCTCCACTCGAGGCCAGCCCCAGCACACGTGGCACCAAGCCCCTGTGGGGGCCCTGGACAAAGCCTGGGCCAGGCCACCTGCCTTCGGCTCACGCCCTGCAAGGCCAGCTGTTCCCCAGCGTACTTGCCATCCTGGCCAGGGAGGCAGCCTTGCTGGGAGGCTGCCTCTGGCCACGCCAGCCACAAGAGCCCAGCACCCTCAGGCCGCTTGCCCGGGCACCTGCCCATCTGCTGCCCTCCCCAGCCCAGCCCAGCCCAGCCCAGCCCAGCCCAGCCCAGCCCAAAGCAAGGGCTGCACAGCCTGCCCTGCCCAGGCCGGCAGCCCCGCCAAAGCAAGGCCAGCCCGGGGCTGGCGCGGCGGGTGTTTTCTGTCCTGTGGCCTTTCCCCGTTAGTATAGCGGTGCGTATCCCCGCCTGTCACGCGGGAGACCGGGGTTCAACTCCCCGACGGGGAGGCTCCCTTTTGCACAGCCCCCAGCTGGCTAGGGAGCCCCCTCCACGACCAAGCCTCCCGCCCGAGGCAGCGGCCTGGTTGCCGTGGCCCTGCGGAAGGTGCTGGCGGCTGCAAGGCGCCTGGAGCTGCTCCCGCGGGACCTCAGCTGGCCTCAAGGCCCAGGGCAGCCAGCATTGGCCCTTGCCGGCCCGCCGCCTGGGCCTCCGGGGCTGCTGACACAGGCCGCAGCACGCGGTGCCAAGGGGCAGGGGCCAGCTGGAGTGCCCCTGGGCCTGGGGCTCCAGGCAGGCGGGCCCCAGGAGGCAGGAAGCGCACAAGAGCCAGTGCAGTGGGGGACAATTGGCACACACTCCCTTCCTGGGCCTTGGCTTTGGCTAGTGCCGCAACCCAGGGACCGTCTCCAAATTCCCCGCCTCTCTCGCTGCTTCCCTCTCGTCCCTCGGCGAAGCCTGCACGTGGCAGCGCGGCACTTGCGCAGGGGCCGAGGCAGGCGAGGGGCCCGCGGTGCGGCGCTCCCCTGCTGGGCGCGGCCTGCCGGCTTCATCTTTCCCAAGGCCAAAAGCCCAAGCAGCGCGCGGCCTGGGGCTTGCCCGCGCACCCAGGGAGCGAGCCTTGGCGCTCTGCTTGGGCCGGCACACTCCCTGACGCCTGCTGCGGGTGTCAAAGCAGGTCAGCCCCGGGAAGGTGGAGAAGGTGCAGGGCGCCGTCCCGCGCTCCTGCCTTGCCCAGGCTCCAGCTGCAAAAGGAGCCGGCTGCCACACAAGCACGAAGCCCAGCACGTAGCTGACAGGATTCGAACCTGTGCAGGGAGACCCCAATGGATTTCGAGCCCATCGCCTTAACCTCTCGGCCACAGCTACCACCAGCAAAAGAGGCAGGCAGCCCGGCCTCCGCCCCACGCCTCTGCAATGGCACCCCGTTGCCAGGTCCTCCAGCCCTGGCTGCACAGCCTGGGCCCCAGGCCCTGGCCCTCAAAAGCCCAGAGGCAAGGCAGCCCCGGGCGGAAGCAGGGCCAGCCAGCCCCTCCACTCGAGGCCAGCCCCAGCACACGTGGCACCAAGCCCCTGTGGGGGCCCTGGACAAAGCCTGGGCCAGGCCACCTGCCTTCGGCTCACGCCCTGCAAGGCCAGCTGTTCCCCAGCGTACTTGCCATCCTGGCCAGGGAGGCAGCCTTGCTGGGAGGCTGCCTCTGGCCACGCCAGCCACAAGAGCCCAGCACCCTCAGGCCGCTTGCCCGGGCACCTGCCCATCTGCTGCCCTCCCCAGCCCAGCCCAGCCCAGCCCAGCCCAGCCCAGCCCAGCCCAGCCCAGCCCAAAGCAAGGGCTGCACAGCCTGCCCTGCCCAGGCCGGCAGCCCCGCCAAAGCAAGGCCAGCCCGGGGCTGGCGCGGCGGGTGTTTTCTGTCCTGTGGCCTTTCCCCGTTAGTATAGCGGTGCGTATCCCCGCCTGTCACGCGGGAGACCGGGGTTCAACTCCCCGACGGGGAGGCTCCCTTTTGCACAGCCCCCAGCTGGCTAGGGAGCCCCCTCCACGACCAAGCCTCCCGCCCGAGGCAGCGGCCTGGTTGTCGTGGCCCTGCGGAAGGTGCTGGCGGCTGCAAGGCGCCTGGAGCTGCTCCCGCGGGACCTCAGCTGGCCTCAAGGCCCAGGGCAGCCAGCATTGGCCCTTGCCGGCCCGCCGCCTGGGCCTCCGGGGCTGCTGACACAGGCCGCAGCACGCGGTGCCAAGGGGCAGGGGCCAGCTGGAGTGCCCCTGGGCCTGGGGCTCCAGGCAGGCGGGCCCCAGGAGGCAGGAAGCGCACAAGAGCCAGTGCAGTGGGGGACAATTGGCACACACTCCCTTCCTGGGCCTTGGCTTTGGCTAGTGCCGCAACCCAGGGACCGTCTCCAAATTCCCCGCCTCTCTCGCTGCTTCCCTCTCGTCCCTCGGCGAAGCCTGCACGTGGCAGCGCGGCACTTGCGCAGGGGCCGAGGCAGGCGAGGGGCCCGCGGTGCGGCGCTCCCCTGCTGGGCGCGGCCTGCCGGCTTCATCTTTCCCAAGGCCAAAAGCCCAAGCAGCGCGCGGCCTGGGGCTTGCCCGCGCACCCAGGGAGCGAGCCTTGGCGCTCTGCTTGGGCCGGCACACTCCCTGACGCCTGCTGCGGGTGTCAAAGCAGGTCAGCCCCGGGAAGGTGGAGAAGGTGCAGGGCGCCGTCCCGCGCTCCTGCCTTGCCCAGGCTCCAGCTGCAAAAGGAGCCGGCTGCCACACAAGCACGAAGCCCAGCACGTAGCTGACAGGATTCGAACCTGTGCAGGGAGACCCCAATGGATTTCAAGCCCATCGCCTTAACCTCTCGGCCACAGCTACCACCAGCAAAAGAGGCAGGCAGCCCGGCCTCCGCCCCACGCCTCTGCAATGGCACCCCGTTGCCAGGTCCTCCAGCCCTGGCTGCACAGCCTGGGCCCCAGGCCCTGGCCCTCAAAAGCCCAGAGGCAAGGCAGCCCCGGGCGGAAGCAGGGCCAGCCAGCCCCTCCACTCGAGGCCAGCCCCAGCACACGTGGCACCAAGCCCCTGTGGGGGCCCTGGACAAAGCCTGGGCCAGGCCACCTGCCTTCGGCTCACGCCCTGCAAGGCCAGCTGTTCCCCAGCGTACTTGCCATCCTGGCCAGGGAGGCAGCCTTGCTGGGAGGCTGCCTCTGGCCACGCCAGCCACAAGAGCCCAGCACCCTCAGGCCGCTTGCCCGGGCACCTGCCCATCTGCTGCCCTCCCCAGCCCAGCCCAGCCCAGCCCAGCCCAGCCCAAAGCAAGGGCTGCACAGCCTGCCCTGCCCAGGCCGGCAGCCCCGCCAAAGCAAGGCCAGCCCGGGGCTGGCGCGGCGGGTGTTTTCTGTCCTGTGGCCTTTCCCCGTTAGTATAGCGGTGCGTATCCCCGCCTGTCACGCGGGAGACCGGGGTTCAACTCCCCGACGGGGAGGCTCCCTTTTGCACAGCCCCCAGCTGGCTAGGGAGCCCCCTCCACGACCAAGCCTCCCGCCCGAGGCAGCGGCCTGGTTGCCGTGGCCCTGCGGAAGGTGCTGGCGGCTGCAAGGCGCCTGGAGCTGCTCCCGCGGGACCTCAGCTGGCCTCAAGGCCCAGGGCAGCCAGCATTGGCCCTTGCCGGCCCGCCGCCTGGGCCTCCGGGGCTGCTGACACAGGCCGCAGCACGCGGTGCCAAGGGGCAGGGGCCAGCTGGAGTGCCCCTGGGCCTGGGGCTCCAGGCAGGCGGGCCCCAGGAGGCAGGAAGCGCACAAGAGCCAGTGCAGTGGGGGACAATTGGCACACACTCCCTTCCTGGGCCTTGGCTTTGGCTAGTGCCGCAACCCAGGGACCGTCTCCAAATTCCCCGCCTCTCTCGCTGCTTCCCTCTCGTCCCTCGGCGAAGCCTGCACGTGGCAGCGCGGCACTTGCGCAGGGGCCGAGGCAGGCGAGGGGCCCGCGGTGCGGCGCTCCCCTGCTGGGCGCGGCCTGCCGGCTTCATCTTTCCCAAGGCCAAAAGCCCAAGCAGCGCGCGGCCTGGGGCTTGCCCGCGCACCCAGGGAGCGAGCCTTGGCGCTCTGCTTGGGCCGGCACACTCCCTGACGCCTGCTGCGGGTGTCAAAGCAGGTCAGCCCCGGGAAGGTGGAGAAGGTGCAGGGCGCCGTCCCGCGCTCCTGCCTTGCCCAGGCTCCAGCTGCAAAAGGAGCCGGCTGCCACACAAGCACGAAGCCCAGCACGTAGCTGACAGGATTCGAACCTGTGCAGGGAGACCCCAATGGATTTCAAGCCCATCGCCTTAACCTCTCGGCCACAGCTACCACCAGGAAAAGAGGCAGGCAGCCCGGCCTCCGCGCCACGCCTCTGCAATGGCACCCCGTTGCCAGGTCCTCCAGCCCTGGCTGCACAGCCTGGGCCCCAGGCCCTGGCCCTCAAAAGCCCAGAGGCAAGGCAGCCCCGGGCGGAAGCAGGGCCAGCCAGCCCCTCCACTCGAGGCCAGCCCCAGCACACGTGGCACCAAGCCCCTGTGGGGGCCCTGGACAAAGCCTGGGCCAGGCCACCTGCCTTCGGCTCACGCCCTGCAAGGCCAGCTGTTCCCCAGCGTCCTTGCCATCCTGGCCAGGGAGGCAGCCTTGCTGGGAGGCTGCCTCTGGCCACGCCAGCCACAAGAGCCCAGCACCCTCAGGCCGCTTGCCCGGGCACCTGCCCATCTGCTGCCCTCCCCAGCCCAGCCCAGCCCAAAGCAAGGGCTGCACAGCCTGCCCTGCCAAGGCCGGCAGCCCCGCCAAAGCAAGGCCAGCCCGGGGCTGGCGCGGCGGGTGTTTTCTGTCCTGCGGCCTTTCCCCGTTAGTATAGCGGTGCGTATCCCCGCCTGTCACGCGGGAGACCGGGGTTCAACTCCCTGACGGGGAGGCTCCCTTTTGCACAGCCCCCAGCTGGCTAGGGAGCCCCCTCCACGACCAAGCCTCCCGCCCGAGGCAGCGGCCTGGTTGCCGTGGCCCTGCGGAAGGTGCTGGCGGCTGCAAGGCGCCTGGAGCTGCTCCCGCGGGACCTCAGCTGGCCTCAAGGCCCAGGGCAGCCAGCATTGGCCCTTGCCGGCCCGCCGCCTGGGCCTCCGGGGCTGCTGACACAGGCCGCAGCACGCGGTGCCAAGGGGCAGGGGCCAGCTGGAGTGCCCCTGGGCCTGGGGCTCCAGGCAGGCGGGCCCCAGGAGGCAGGAAGCGCACAAGAGCCAGTGCAGTGGGGGACAATTGGCACACACTCCCTTCCTGGGCCTTGGCTTTGGCTAGTGCCGCAACCCAGGGACCGTCTCCAAATTCCCCGCCTCTCTCGCTGCTTCCCTCTCGTCCCTCGGCGAAGCCTGCACGTGGCAGCGCGGCACTTGCGCAGGGGCCGAGGCAGGCGAGGGGCCCGCGGTGCGGCGCTCCCCTGCTGGGCGCGGCCTGCCGGCTTCATCTTTCCCAAGGCCAAAAGCCCAAGCAGCGCGCGGCCTGGGGCTTGCCCGCGCACCCAGGGAGCGAGCCTTGGCGCTCTGCTTGGGCCGGCACACTCCCTGACGCCTGTTGCGGGTGTCAAAGCAGGTCAGCCCCGGGAAGGTGGAGAAGGTGCAGGGCGCCGTCCCGCGCTCCTGCCTTGCCCAGGCTCCAGCTGCAAAAGGAGCCGGCTGCCACACAAGCACGAAGCCCAGCACGTAGCTGACAGGATTCGAACCTGTGCAGGGAGACCCCAATGGATTTCGAGCCCATCGCCTTAACCTCTCGGCCACAGCTACCACCAGCAAAAGAGGCAGGCAGCCCGGCCTCCGCCCCACGCCTCTGCAATGGCACCCCGTTGCCAGGTCCTCCAGCCCTGGCTGCACAGCCTGGGCCCCAGGCCCTGGCCCTCAAAAGCCCAGAGGCAAGGCAGCCCCGGGCGGAAGCAGGGCCAGCCAGCCCCTCCACTCGAGGCCAGCCCCAGCACACGTGGCACCAAGCCCCTGTGGGGGCCCTGGACAAAGCCTGGGCCAGGCCACCTGCCTTCGGCTCACGCCCTGCAAGGCCAGCTGTTCCCCAGCGTCCTTGCCATCCTGGCCAGGGAGGCAGCCTTGCTGGGAGGCTGCCTCTGGCCACGCCAGCCACAAGAGCCCAGCACCCTCAGGCCGCTTGCCCGGGCACCTGCCCATCTGCTGCCCTCCCCAGCCCAGCCCAGCCCAGCCCAGCCCAGCCCAGCCCAGCCCAGCCCAGCCCAGCCCAAAGCAAGGGCTGCACAGCCTGCCCTGCCCAGGCCGGCAGCCCCGCCAAAGCAAGGCCAGCCCGGGGCTGGAGGGGCGGGTGGTTTCTGTCCTGGGGCCTTTCCCCGTTAGTATAGCGGTGAGTATCCCCGCCTGTCACGCGGGAGACCGGGGTTCAACTCCCCGACGGGGAGGCTCCCTTTTGCACAGCCCCCAGCTGGCTAGGGATCCCCCTCCACGACCAAGCCTCCCGCCCGAGGCAGCGGCCTGGTTGCCGTGGCCCTGCGGAAGGTGCTGGCGGCTGCAAGGCGCCTGGAGCTGCTCCCGCGGGACCTCAGCTGGCCTCAAGGCCCAGGGCAGCCAGCATTGGCCCTTGCCGGCCCGCCGCCTGGGCCTCCGGGGCTGCTGACACAGGCCGCAGCACGCAGTGCCAAGGGGCAGGGGCCAGCTGGAGTGCCCCTGGGCCTGGGGCTCCAGGCAGGCGGGCCCCAGGAGGCAGGAAGCGCACAAGAGCCAGTGCAGTGGGGGACAATTGGCACACACTCCCTTCCTGGGCCTTGGCTTTGGCTAGTGCCGCAACCCAGGGACCGTCTCCAAATTCCCCGCCTCTCTCGCTGCTTCCCTCTCGTCCCTCGGCGAAGCCTGCATGTGGCAGCGCGGCACTTGCACAGGGGCCGAGGCAGGCGAGGGGCCCGCAGTGCGGCGCTCCCCTGCTGGGCGCGGCCTGCCGGCTTCATCTTTCCCAAGGCCAAAAGCCCAAGCAGCGCGCGGCCTGGGGCTTGCCCGCGCACCCAGGGAGCGAGCCTTGGCGCTCTGCTTGGGCCGGCACACTCCCTGACGCCTGCTGCGGGGGTCAAAGCAGGTCAGCCCCAGGAAGGTGGAGAAGGTGCAGGGCCCCCTTCCGTGCTGCTGCCTTGCCCAGGCTCCATCTGCCAAAGCAGCCGGCTGCCACACAAGCACGAAGCCCAGCTCGTAGCTGACAGGATTCGAACCTGTGCAGGGAGACCCCAATGGATTTCTAGCCCATCGCCTTAACCTCTCGGCCACAGCTACCAGCAGCAAAAGTGGCAGGCAGCCCAGCCTCCGCCCCACGGCTCTGGCATGGCACCCCGTTGTTGCACAAACGTCTAGTTTCGTGCCCCTGGAGGCTTTTCCAATCCACCCCAGGAGAGTGTCACACACAGGGTAGGTCCAATTTCAGATTTATTTGTTTGCCAACAGACCGAACCAGGAGTTGAGCCACTGAGATAAGGGTCGACAACAAACTGGGTCTGAAACGTCTTTTTATAGCCAAGGTAAACAATAGATTTCAACGTATCATGCAATTATTGGGAGACTTAGCATTACGTCTTGCATCCTATGTTTAGCAGTTACATGTTCTATGATGGTTTACATACATGTTTCATTTACATCTTATATCCCCTCCTAGGGGCAGTTCTTAAGCCCCTCGCGGTTATCCTTCGGTTAGGGTCTGGTCTCTCCACCTCAGCATCTTCCCAGCCCCTCTTCTCTTATCTCTCGTAAGGAGTTATTTATTGCATCTGTTCCTGGCTCTGTCTGCAGAAGTTTTTGTGCATGCTCGTAAATCTATCATTAGCATATATGCCTTAGCAAAAGCAATTATGAAAATATGCAGAAGCAATTATAGAAGCAGGAAAATATAGATTATGCTATATTTTTACCACAATTATCCCCCCTCAAGTTGCTCTCTAACTGTAATTTTAATAATTTTCAGCTATGGCTAACTTTTGATAATGCACAAACATCTCTCGGTTGACGACCGACTGTACTGTTCGTCTCACGAGAGCCATGATGCAGGGTATAATACAGGGAGTCAAACAAAGTATCAACATTAGCATACAAAAGATTAAGAATGCTCCCCTTAACCATCCAAAATTAGGGAGCCAGGATGTAAACCAATCAAAATTCCACCCCTTCCATGTTTGGACTGGGACATGTGCTACCTCCTCAATTTCATCCGCTAAGGCCTTTATCAATTCACCATTATCATCAATTTCAACACAACAATTTGATAAATTCAACTTCCTGCACACCCCTCCCTCACTTGCAAGTAAGTAGTCAAGAGCTAAGCGGTTTTGCAGTACCGTAGTACGTAGTTGAGTGAGCTGGTTGCCAATCAGACGCAGGGCTGCGGCAGTTTTATTGGTAACAATTTCTACTATGGCCTGGAGTTTAATAATTTGATTTGTCAAATATGTGGTCTCTCTCCCAACCACGTTTGGCTCCCAAGTTGCTGGAGCATAGTACTGAATGATTTTCTTTGCTGGCCACTCATCATTTTTTTCACTTTTGGCCTCCCCCTGCTGCAATGCCCTCAAAAGAAACATCAGTATTTCGTTTGGCTCGATGAGTTTTGGGTTGTGTTAGCCAAACACCCGGAATTAAAGCCCCCAAATAACAAGTCCCAGCCCAATTGGCGGGAAGCTGCCTATATGCCCATCGCCCACAAATCCACCATAGCCCACAGGCTTCATTTGTGATGGTGGAACGAGACCTCATTAAAGTTAGAGTTAGTGAGCTTCTTTTTGTTGTACTCCCATTCACCTTGGTACCATTTCGATAGTGGGTACAATTAATGCCCCAAACTGAAATCCACTCCTTACTCAATAGGCAGCTACAATTTTCGAAATTGTTATATGAGACATTTGCGCATGTCCATGCACCCTCCCAGGGGGCGATTTCCTTAGAAATCCATGTTTCCTTGCACCTTGACTGTCCCACTTTAAATCCACTTCCGTGTTGGGAAATGCAAATAGATCCAGTAACTTTTGCCACCATAATTCTCCCAGAACCATTATATCGCAAAGAGAAATTCCGGTTAAAACCCCAGTCTGAGACTATACCAGTTCTATTGAGGGGAATAGGCAAGAAAGGGTCTCCCTCATCACTAGAAACAGGAGTAAGCGCACACAAAAGACAACTTTCGTTAGTTAGAGCCTGAGCTGAGTCTTTAAGAAGGGCCACCCATGAATTTCCCACCCATGTATTTGTAGGTGTGCCTTTAGGTTCCCATATATTATTGACAGGTTGAAGGCTTGAAGGCCAATCTTTGAGAATTGCAGACCAGATTTCTGGGTCTGGCTTTACACACAGCGGTGTTGTATCGCCGGATTGAATTATAATTTCTCGACGCGGGCAGCACCGGGAAATGGGGTGCAGGAGGGCTCTAAGTATTGTAGACTTTGAAAGTTTGTAGTTAGCCTCAGTGAGGGTTCCACCCCCGTTTTGGGGACACTTACAACAGGTGGGCATAATAGCTGGGTTTGTTATACCTAAAAGGGACAAGAACTTCAACAAATAGACAAGGGCCCAC
Source organism: Alligator mississippiensis (assembly GCF_030867095.1). Lineage (NCBI taxonomy): Eukaryota > Metazoa > Chordata > Crocodylia > Alligatoridae > Alligator > Alligator mississippiensis. The sequence continues at coordinate 10,922,944 of NC_081838.1, forward strand.
ATCTTTGCAAGCGTAACTTTAAATCTCCAGCAGGTTCACTTTTCCATTTGTTGCTTCTTGTTCCCGGGTGTTATCAGCTTCCGGAGTGACCACAACCTTGGAGTTGGTGTCCTCCGGATGAAAGGGCTTCACTCTCGAGCAATGGGTCCACTTATCGCTGTTTGATAAGCGAACAGCTGTGTGTGTAGTCAGCAGCACCTGGTAGGGTCCCTCCCACCTTTCCGCAAGAGGATTCTTTCTCCACTTTTGTACCAGGACCTGGTCACCCGGTTTAAAGTTGTGGATCGGCGCATCAAGCGGGAGGCTCTGGAAGGGTGCAGCAAACCTGTGTAGGGAAGACAAAACAGACTGCAAGGCGATAACATGTTCCCAAATTTCGGATTTCCCCAAATCCACAGTAACCTGTTCCCTCCACCCCGCTGGCAAGACTCTGGGAGGCATACCAAACATTAATTCAAAAGGTGACAATTTAATCCCTCTACGTGGTGTGCTACGAATACGAGTTAAAGCCAGTGGGAGTGCCTGCGGCCATTTCAAATGAGTCTCAATACAGATTTTCATTAGCATAGCCTTCAGTGTTCTATTCATGCGCTCCACCTGACCTGAACTCTGGGGTCTCCATGGAGCATGGAGTTTCCATGTGATATCTAAAGCTTTGGACACTTCCTGTACTATTTTCCCCACAAAATGACTTCCTTGATCTGACTCAACGGATTCAGGCAACAGAAATCGGGGTATTATCTCGTGGAGTAGTACTCGTGTTACTGTGGATGCGGTAGCCGTTCTTGTGGGGTACGCTTCCACCCACCCAGTTAGTTGATCAACCAATACTAGCAGATAACGGTACCGACCAGACTTTGGAAGTTCAGCGAAGTCAATCTGCCAAGCTTGTCCGGGATAATGGGCCCACGGTCTTCCTCCCATAGGGGCTGGTGGTCTTGTAGATTTTGGGTTTACCTTTTGACAGGTTGGGCACTGAGAGACCACTCTCTGGGCTTCCAAATAAAGTCCTGGAGCCACCATTTGATGAGTTAACAAGTTTCCCGTCGCATTGCCTCCCATGTGAGTGGTATAATGTAACCGGTGGGGTATCTCTCCCAGTAAGCATCGAGGTATTAATACTTTCCCTCCGGGTACAATCCACCATCCCTGAGGGTTCTTAATAGCCTTGAGCTCTGCGGCTAGCTTATCTGATCCTGGGCCATACTTTGCTTTACAATCTTCTAAGTAGAAGGGCACCTCATGGGCCGAGCCCTGAAACACTGCCTCTCCTCCCATCTGTGCTGCCTCTTTGGCTGCTACGTCAGCCTTCGCATTTCCCCTTCTCTGGCACTCATCTGCAGCCTTGCCATGGGCTTTAACATGCACCACGGCCACCTCTTTCGGTAGCCGGAGGGCTTCCAATAGCATTACAATCTGTGGCCCATTTGCAATCTTTTGTCCAGAGGCCGTGATGAACCCACGTTCTTTCTACAACAACCCATGGGCATGTACAGTGGCAAAGGCATAGCGCGAATCTGTAAAAATGTTCACTCTTTTGTCTTTTCCTAATACCAATGCACGTGTCAGGGCAGTGAGCTCTGCTGCCTGTGCTGACCAGTTTGCAGGGAGTTTTTCTTTTCATACAATCTCAGTTAAGGTTACCACAGCACACCCTGTATGCCGCACACCATGTATTACACTACTTGAACCATCTACGAAGAACTCCTCCTCTGGGTCCTCGAGTGGGTCGTCTGTCAAGTCAGGACGAATTAGTACTGTCTGAGTCAATACCTCTAAGCAATCATAGCACGGAGGTCCCGGTTCTGGTATCAGGGTGGCTGGGTTCAAAGCAGTGGTGTGCTTGAAGGTGAGGCCTGGATTAGATAGGAGAAAGATTTCATATCTGGATTGTCTGGAGGGGTTTAAGAATTTCCCTCCCTCTCCTCCGAGGATCTGGGGAACCCCATGGGGTGTATATTTTGGGACCATAGGATAATTTACTAAAACCTTTTTGTTTACAGCTCTCAAGTCTTGCATTAACCTGAAGGAAGCACCATCTGCTTTGGGCACACCCAGGATCGGGGTATTAAAGGGGGATGATCCCTCTATTAACCACCCATACTGCTTGAATTTTTTCAATCAGCGGCTTCAAACCTGCGCGGGTGGATTTCTTCAGAGAATACTGTCTCACACACACAGGACCCTCTCCCTCCTTTAGAGGAATCTTGACTGGATTTACATATTTTGCCCGGGCAGGAGTCCCATCTGCCCACACACATGAATCAACATTCTCTAAAATCTCAATTCCTTTGGCTTCTGACACAGTCTCAGCTGCCCGGAGGGCCATTTGGTAATTTGAACCCTGCTTCACGGGTAGCTGCATCACAATTTGATCCTCACGGAAGAAGATTTCAGCTTGGAGTTTTGTTAGTAGATCTCGCCCCAAGAGAGCTACAGGACAGGCGGGTGAAACGATAAAAGCATGCTCTAACATATTATTCCCAATTTTTGTGAGGAAGGGCTTGCATACAGGCAATCTAGTTCGTCTTCCCTCTATCCCTTCTACAGTCACATGCTTTCCGCTTTCTTTAGCTAAAGGGGGCTTTCCGGTCTCCTTCAGCTAGTATCTTCCCCTGAGGACTCCGCTCGCATCTGGCGGCCCCCCTGCTGAGCTTTCCTCCGTTTGTCTTTCAGCTTAGGGCAATCCCTCTTCCAGTATTCCTTTCTCTCAGCAATATGCACATTCATCAGGCTTAGGTTGGCCTTTTCCAGTCTTCTCCTCCCCCCTCAGGTTTCTCCTTCCATCGCCCGCCAATGTCTGCGCTTTTGCCCAAGGCAGCTGCTAGCATTGCCATCTGTCTTTGTCCACGCTTTTCCTCTCTCCTCTCTGCCACCTGATCACGATTCCCATAAACTTTATATGCAATCTCTACAAGTTCTGAAAGGAGTTTTTCTAGTCCCCCCCTCAGTCTTTTGCAGCTTTTTCCTCATGTGGGGGAGGTGTTTTTAGAACGGCTTGTGTCAGCTATCTCTTCCCGATCCGTTTGGTCTGTGTCCGGTGGTGTTTTAGCCTCATCCCAGCGCCTTAACCCTTGAGTCAGATCTCCCTCACTATCAGAATCAGAGAGGACTCGGGGCTTTCTCCCAGCGTCTTTTGCCAATAACATCTTACACATTTTTCCTTTACACTTCTGAATCCTTGGGGGAATGGGATTCATCACAGCACTCACCCAGCAATCTATATACTGATACTGATCCCAATGACCATCCCTTGTTATCACACCTAACACTGCATTAGCCAACTTCACATCAAAAGAACTGACATCCGGCCACCCCACTTCAAACGACGGCTATTCCAATTGACAGAAATTAATCAATCTGTCCTTTGACATCTCTATTCCGTAATTTCCTTTGAACTTACTAAAGTTCCTTAGCATGCATCCTAACGGGGTTGCAGAGTTTTCTTCCCGGGAGCTACCCGAACCCATTGTGTCAACCAAAATTCAGACCTATTTGCTGAACACTAAAACAAAATCACTCAAAACAAAGTCCCCGGGGCTAATGTTCAGACTTATATACTGAACGTTTCAAAATTCCAAAATCCCCGAGAGACTATTCAAATGACACAAGGAAAGCGAATACTTACTCCTGCCAACACCCTGGCGCCGTCTCTTCGGACCCTGCTCAGCCTGGGTGACTCATTCAGTGGAGAGCCTTTTAACCTCCTGGGTGTCCCAACTCACGTTCCCAGTGACCGTGACAGACTCCAAAATCAGTCTGGTGCGCGCTTCACAAACACCTTTCCCGCTTCCGTCGTTGACCCCAAGGTAGGCCAAGAGCCTCTCCTGGCTGGCTCGCCAAATTGTTGCACAAATGGCTAGTTTCGTGCCCCTGGAGGCTTGTCCAATCCACCCCAGGAGAGAGTCACACACAGGCTAGGTCCAATTTCAGATTTATTTGTTTGCAAACAGACCGACCCAGGAGTTGAGCCACTCAGATCAGGGTCGACAACAAACTGGGTCTGAAACGTCTTTTTATAGCCAAGGTAAACAATAGATTTCAACGTATCGTGCAATTATTGGCAGACTTAGCATTACGTCTTGCATCCTATGTTTAGCAGTTACATGTTCTATGATGGTTTACATACATGTTTCATTTACATCTTAAATCCCCTCCCGGGGCAGTTCTTAAGCCCCTCGCGGTCATCCTTCGGTTAGGGTCTGGTCTCTCCACCTCAGCATCTTCCCTGCCCCTCTTCTCTTATCTCTCATAAGGAGTTATTTATTGCATCTGTTCCTGGCTCTGTCTGCAGAAGTTTTTGTGCATGCTCGTAAATCTATCATTAGCACATATGCCTTAGCAAAAGCAATTATGAAAATATGCAGAAGCAATTATAAAAGCAGGAAAATATAGATTATGCTATATTTTTACCACACCGTTGCCAGGTCCTCCAGCCCTGGCTGCACAGCCTGGGCCCCAGGCCCTGGGCCTCAAAAGCCCAGAGGCAAGGCAGCCCCGGGCGGGAGCCAGGGCCAGCCAGCCCCTCCACTCGAGGCCAGCCCCAGCACACGTGGCACCAAGCCCCTGTGGGGGCCCTGGACAAAGCCTGGGCCAGGCCACCTGCCTTCGGCTCACGCCCTGCAAGGCCAGCTGTTCCCCAGCGTCCTTGCCATCCTGGCCAGGGAGGAAGCCTTGCTGGGAGGCTGCCTCTGGCCATGCCAGCCGCAAGAGCCCCGCTCCCTCAGGCCGCTTGCCCGGGCACCTGCCCAGCTGCTGCCCTCCCCGGCCCAGCCCTGCCCAGGCCGGCAGCCCCGCCAATGTAAGGCCAGCCCGGGGCTGGCGGGGCGGGTGGTTGCTGTCCTGGGTCCTTTCCCCGTTAGTTTAGCAGTGAGTATCCCCGCCTGTCACGCGGGAGACTGGGGTTCGACTCCCCGACGGGGAGGCTCCCTTTTGCACAGCCCCCCGCGGCCCTGGGAGCCCCCTCCAGCAGCAAGCCTCCAGCCCGAGGGAGCGGCCGGGTTGCCGTGCCCCGGCGGAAGGCGCTGGCGGCTGCACGGCGCCTGGTGCTGCTCCCGTGGGACCTCAGCTGGCCTCGAGGCCCAGGACAGCTAGCACTGGCCCTTGCCAGCCCGCCGCCTGGGCCCCTGGGGCTGCTGACACAGGCCGCAGCACGCGGTGCCAAGGGGCAGGGGCCAGCTGGAGTGCCCCTGGGCCTGGGGCTCCAGGCAGGCAGACATGCTGGCTCCCCCCTTTGCATTTCGCACACGTCTCAGGCACGTGTCCGACACTGCAGGACTGCGGGTCTCCTCTGTGGCAGAAGGCCATGGTTGCAGTTGACAGAACAAGGGCAATTGTCTCAAGTTGCTGCAAGGGCGGTTGAGGTTGTATGTTGGAAAAATCTTTGTCACTGGGAGGGTGGGGAAGCACTGGAACGGGTTATCGAGAGGGGATGTAATCTCTGTCCCTGGAGACTTTTAATACCGGCTGGAGGAAACCTTGGCTGGGATGATGGAGTTGGGGCAGGGGCTGGACTAAATAAATGTGCCCTCCTGAGGTCCCTTTGAACCCTTTTTTCTCTTATGCTGTGCCTTCACTGAACAGAGCGTCGCAGGACCAGCTCTTTCCAGTGCCCGGGCCGCATGCATGCGTGTCGGAGGCGCGACCCCCTGGCACAGAGGGAGCTGCCCCTGCTGCCCAGACTCGGGCGGGCGCTGTGGCCGGGGGCTCTCGGACAGCGCCAAGCAGCAGCACAAGCAGCCTCACTCTCATCTCCGCCCTGCCTCCTCCCACCAGCGTAGGGACCGCCCGGACCATCATCCAGCGTGACATCACCCGAAGGCGGGCAGGGAACGCCCGCCGGCTTTGCAGCAGGGATGGAACGTCTAGACACCGCCCCCCCCACCCAGCTGCGATTGGCTGCGCGGCGCTGAGCGGCGTTGGTAACGTCCAAACGTGGCGCCCTGCGTCCGTGACGGAAGGGCGGTGCCGCAGCCATTGGCTGGCTGGCGCGGGGCGGGCTGTCCCCGAGCTGCGGCCCGGACGCGGCGGTGCAGGTGGGCGCGGGGCCGCGGTGGGGGATGGGACGGGAGGGGAGGGGTGGTTTGTGCCCTGTTTGTGCGCAGCTGCCGGCGTTGCGGTCGCGCTAGACGCCTGCGTCATCAAGACAGTGTTTTGCAACATACATGTGTCGTTGTTTGCAGCCTCTGAAGCGCGTGTCGCCTGTCCCCAATTCTGTGCCTGATGCTGTCACGTCTGCAGGAGCCTTCCTCCCGCTGCCACGTGAGTACCGCATTGTTCGTGGGGTTTCACGTGTGCAGAATTTGCAGCAGACCCGTCTGCGCGATGCCGGACAGACGGCATGGGGAGACTGAGCTGCCTGTGCCAGGGGCAATGGGGCGTGAGACCGGCAGGGTCCGTCCGGCGTGGGGCGGGTGGACTCGGCGCGCGAGGAGAAGGCGAAGTGAATCCCAGCCCTGGTCCCCTGGCGCGGGGGTAACGAACGCGTCCCCGGAGACGATGCTCTCCGCGCAGCCTCGGGGGGGAGGGAATCCGGCCGCTTTGTGGTTCCTGTCGGGCGGTCGTGTCCGTGTGCGACCACGCGCTGCCCTTTTTGTTCTCATCCCAGGTTGTTTTCTGCCCGGCGGCCAAGAGGATCCGCAGCCCCGCTTCCTGCCGCCTCGCTCCTCCTGCCCCTCGTTCCCGCTCTGCAGGACGCGGCGGGGATGGCTGCAGCAGCCCCGGTTCAGGTAGAAAACATCAACAGGGAGACCCCTCTCTTTCTCGGGGGGCAGTAAATTCCCTGAGCCCTATGGAGCCAGAGCCACGTGGGAAGCTGTAAGGCCCTGGGGTTTCCTGGGGAGGTGTCTGGGCAAGAAGGATAAATGGCTGGGATCACCTTGCCCAGGCATGAGGGTTCTCCCTGTGAGCCACTGCCAGGAAAACTGCTTCCCTAGGGGGAGACGTGAGCTGTCTGCCCTAGAGTTTGTTGGTGCAGTGATGATGGCAGCATCTCCTAATGTCTGCGTGGCTTGTGCCTTAACATGAGCTGAAGGAGAAAAGCACAGTCCTCGCAGCAGAGCAGTGCATACCAGACTTTGCTAAAGCCGGGGGTTGAGAACTTGTTCGTTCCTATCCAGCATCTTCTTGGTGCAGATTGAGGCTCGGAGCAGGTCAGGCCCTGGGGTGCAGATTGAGGCTCGGAGCAGGTCAGGCCCTGGGGTGCACATTGAGGCTCGGAGCAGGACAGGCCCTGGGGTGCACATTGAGGCTCGGAGCAGGTCAGGCCCTGGGGTGCACATTGAGGCTCGGAGCAGGACAGGCCCTGGGGTGCAGATTGAGGCTCGGAGCAGGACAGGCCCTGGGGTGCAGATTGAGGCTCGGAGCAGGACAGGCCCTGGGGTGCAGATTGAGGCTCGGAGCAGGACAGGCCCTGGGGTGCAGATTGAGGCTCGGAGCAGGTCAGGCCCTGGGGTGCAGATTGAGGCTCGGAGCAGGTCAGGCCCTGGGGTGCAGATTGAGGCTCGGAGCAGGTCAGGCCTTGGGGTGCAGATTGAGGCTCGGAGCAGGACAGGCCCTGGGGTGCAGATTGAGGCTCGGAGCAGGTCAGGCCCTGGGGTGCAGATTGAGGCTCGGAGTAGGTCAGGCCTTGGGGTGCAGATTGAGGCTCGGAGCAGGTCAGGCCCTGGGGTTCCCTGGAGAGATGTCTGGTAAAGTAGGATATGTTTTTGGGTTGCTATTGCTGGTTTGGTTTTGATAGCGGTGCCCCCTACATACTCTGTTCTGTAGCCACATCAAGGGCTTTACTGTGCCATCTGTGCAGAAGGGTGGGAAGATTCATAGCCGTGCTAACAACTCCTTGTAGTGCCACATAAGAATTGGGGTTGTGGGGGTTGGAAAGGCTAGAGTAACGGGCTGAGTGTGTATTGCTTGTGACTTCAGCTCCGGGAGGCCTTCGAGGACGTGGCACTGTACTTCACTTGGAAAGAGTGGGAGCTGCTGGAAGATGGAGACAAGGTGCTTTACCGGGACCAGATGCTGAGGAATTACCAAACCCTTGATTCCCTGGGTAAGGTTCTCTTTCTTGCTTACCCCAGAGCTATGTGAGCTTAGAAATGTTCCTTTCCTTTTCTGGTTCTGTTCTTCTACAGTCTTCTCATGAAAGTTGGGATGATGGTTTAAATTTGCTGTCTCTGCACTACTCTGTCATTTATCAGGCCTGTGTTGTGCTTCGTGAATTTTCATATCCTCCTTAATTTGAGCCAGCCTCCTCCTCTGGGTCTAAATCCTGGTGCTTCCATATTCAGCAATTATTTTGCAAGATGATCTCTTTCTGTCTTCCCAGCATGTCCACACCATTTTCAATCCAGTGCTCGTAGTTATACACCAAGGAATTGTTCTTGGGGAATTGTTCTTACTCCCTTCCTCATTCTCTTTCCCATTATTACTTCCTCATGCTCTTTCCTGTTGTATCTGTCCAAACACTTAACTATCCTTGAATGTGCATTTTAGTGGTGTCTGATCCACTTCTCTTTGGTTACAAACCCGCTTAAATCCACGGAAGTTTTATGAGCATCTGGTTTTTTTTTTTTTCTTCCCTGTCTTCAGCTCAACCTCTAGGGATATTTCTATGCATGATAAAACCCAAGTACTTTTAACAAGGAATTTCTGTAACTTTCTGCACATGTGCCTTTTTATATCTTCAGCTCCAAAGACCACTAACCTTGTCTTCACTGTATTTACTTAAGACCTATGCCATCCAGATCACTGTACCAGTCTATAAAATTTTCTTCCTTTCTAAAATGTGACAATATTTGCAGGCAATCTCCCAAAATAAGATTCACAGTGCAGTTTTTCTCCAAAGACTTCCATTACTGTGATAAAAAGAAGTGCGCTGAATGCAGAGCCCTAGTGAAGACCAGTTTCGCATCCAAAGGTTCCTTATTACAGGTGCTGTTCTGGTCAGTTTGGTATGTAAAATGTACATACTTTTTACTAGTCAGATGTACTTTACTGGTGCTTTCTACTTTGTCTAGCTTCACTAAAGGTCTTCCTTTGGGATCTCTTCAAATGCTTTTTCTAGACGAGTGATTCTCAGCCAGGGTGCCTTGGCACCCTGCAATGCTTTGAGATCCTTTCAGGGATGCCTGGGTTGTGTAAGCGTTTGGGGCCCCAGGGGCAGCTGTGACACCCCTTGGAAGCCATGCAAACTTCCTCAGCTCTAACTTTAGGGGCCCTCACTTCCTTTACTCACTTTAATGTCAAGGTTTTTTAGGAGGGAGGCTGCCAGAGGGTCTAAGAGCAAACCTATCATTTTTTGAAGCATTGGGCTTCAGCCTCTCAGCCTCCGCCTTTTTGCTCTAGCTGAGCCCTCTGGCTCTAGTTCACAGACCCGACCAAGCTTCGGGGTATTCCATTTCTTGCCTTGCTTTCTTGGCTTTCCATTTCTATGTCAGGCTGCAGCACCTCCCCTGTGGGCACTATGGGAACACCATACCCACTCCTATACCCCCAAACCTCTGGAATCAAAACATCAAACGCAAGCCCTGCCCACCCTAGATCAGGGCTTCTGAGCCTTCCTGGACTCAAACTATAGTCAAAAGACAAATAAAAACCCTTCTGGCTCTAACTAAACCACTAGCCCCAATCCTGGGTCTAAATCCTTTGCTAGTCCTCAGCTCTGGCAGATGGAGGGCCTAGCATACTCTCAAGGCTTCTATCTCACAGGCACCTTTGCAGACCTCCCTCTGTTTTTTTTTTCCCAGGGCCAGACTGACCAGCAGGTCTCTAGAGCAGGGGTGGGCAAAATGCAGCCCGGGGGCTGGATGCGGCCCAACAGGCCATTCTGTCCGGCCCGTGGGGCTCCTAAAAATTTAGAAAATTAATATTTATCTGCTCTGGGCTGCCTATCATGTGGCCCTTGTGCCCAAAATAATTGCCCGCCCCTGCTCTAGAGCTATTTTATATTCCCCAGGCCCCACCCCTCTTCTGGTCAGCTGACTTCCTCTGGGCTGTCTGAAGGTTTCTCCTAATTAATCCTATTCACTGATCACTGGCAACCCAACTGCAGCTGTGACCTTCCTGCCTGCCCTGCTGTGCCTGGGCTCTTGCTCTCCTAAAGTGACAGAGCCCCTCAGGCACTCTGCTACAGGATGTCACAGGACATTTAAGCAGACGTGATTCACATGATAATCCCAGGTATTTCAAATAGGAATCCTTCCTGTTAAAAATACTGTGACCTATTGTGGTCTTTCTGAGCTCTTTGCAACAGAAGAATTGCTCTATTCATTTTCTGTAATCAAAACTGAGTGAAAATTTAAGAGCTGAGATTTTCAGATAGGTACCTTGAGCCTAAAAAAGGATTACAACGGTTGTTCTAAATCTATAAAGATCATGTAGAGTGTTTATTCTCTGTACTTTTCTTAAATGTGTCTGAGGATGTCCTTCATTCTTTCCTTTTCTAAAACCAGACTGATTATTGATGATTCTTTGTGGTTCTCTTATGTCTGTGTTAGGATCGTGGTAAAGTAGGGCTGGAAGAAGCCCCATGAGGTCATGTAGGGTGATCAAGGCAGGATCGTCCCTGATTATACCATCCTAGCCAAGTGTCTATCCAACCTGCTCTTGAAAATGCTCAGAGATGGAGATTCCACAACTTCTCTAAGTAGCTTGTTCCAATGCTTGAGCATCCACATAAGTCAGAAATTTCCTATTAATCACTAACCTAAATTTTGTCTGCTTCATCTTGACAGCATTAGGAGCAATGGTCTCCCCTCCAGCCACAGAGAGAAACCCATCTCTATCCTCTCTATAATTGCCCCTCAGACATTTGAAAACTTATCAAATCCCCACCCCCCCCCGCCCTTTTTCTCTTTTCCAGGCTGAATAACCCTAGTTCTTCCATCTTTACAAGGATAAGTGATGCTTCCCAGGCCTCTAATCATTTTTGTTGCTCTGCACCACACTCTTTCCAATCTGGCTACATTCTTCCTGAAATGTGGTGCCCAAAACTGGACCCAGTCCTCCAAGTGAGGCCTTGCCAGTGCTGAAACGAGCAGAAGAATCACTTCCCCTGATTAGCAAGCGACACTCCCGTTAATGCAGCCCAGTATGCTGTTGATATTTTTTGCGACATGAGCACACTGTTGGCTCATATTCAGTTTATGATCTGCTGTCATCCCTTCTGTGGTCCTTTTGTGCAGTACTACCAGTCTGCATTTGCACATGCAATTACTTTGTTCCAAATGCAGTACTTTACACTTGTCCTTTTTGATTTTCATTTGGTTGATTACAGACCATTCTTCCAGACTGTCCAGGTCATTGTGAAACCTATTGTTGCTCTCCAGTGTCTGCAACTCCATCCAACTTGATTTCATGCGCTACATTTACAAAGCATGCACTTGATCCCATCTCCAAATCATTATTGACAATGTAAAGCAGTACTAGGATGGACACCTGGAGCCCCTTTTGATACCTCCTCCCAACTAGATATTAAGCCATTGGTGTCTACTTGTTGAGTGCGATGATCCAACTAATTACGTATCCTCTTGCACTAATTTAGTCTGTATCTTATTAGTTCGTTAATGAGAATATTGTGGCAGACTCTAAAAGCCTTGCTGAAGACAAGGTACATCACATCCACTGACCTCTCCACATCCTGTCACATTTTAGAAGGAAATCAGGTTGGTCAGGTATAACTAGTTTTTTTGTGAAACAATGCTGGCTGTTTCTGTTGCTGCTGGCTGTTTAAGCTTGTCTTAAAGATGAGCACTATATATGCCCTTTTACAATCATGAGGGACCTTACCCAACCTCCTCGAGTTCTCAGAGAGGATAGCTAATGACTCCGAAATTACCTTAGCCACTTCTTTCATTACTCTAAAGTGCATATTTTCTGGCCCAACCGAGTTCAAAGTATCTAGCTTTCTAGATACTTTCTAGTATCTAGCTTTCTTGAGTAATTTCCACCCTGTTCTGCTAGGATTGTTAGCTGTTTGTCTCCTTCCCTACCTTTGTCATCTGGTAGCTACCCCTGTTTGTGAAGACTGAAGTTAAAAAGGCATTGAATACTTCCACTTTCTTTTCAAAACTAGATTACGCTATCCGTGCCTTAAGGAACCCATGGTTTTTTTGGTCCACCTCTTAACATACATGTAGAATCCCAATTTTTGCCTTTTTAAGATGCAGCTAGTATGAGACATAATTATGCCTTTCTCATTTCCTGCCTGCATGTCCATGAAATACTCTTCTATTCTTCCATAGTAATATGACCAAATTTCCACTTTTTGCAGGATTCCTTTGATAGCTTTTAAAATTTTTCTTCTAAGTAAATTTATGGTTCTGCATTATAACATTGATAGTCATTACCTTACAGCTTGGACAAGACTCGTGATATTGCATTTACTCACTATTTGTCCAGAATATTTTGTACTGTACAGGTATTTTTGGATTAAATGTGGTAACAATCCCCTTTCATGCCCTAACGCATCTCCTTATTCTCAACCTTTTTGGACTCAAGGCACTCCTCATTAGACTTGAGGCATCCCTCATTAAATGCCTGCTCTTAGTTTATGCTCATTTTTAGGTTATAGGAAGAATAATAGAACAGTTTTTCTGTTGCAAAGAGCTCAGAAAGATCACATCAGGTCAGTATGTTCTTAATGCTGGATCCCTATTTGAAGTCTCTAGGTTTATCTTGTGAATCGTGTTTCCTCACCTAACAGCACTAATGTTCTTTGGCATCCTGTGGTGCCCTTGAAAGGGCACCTGAGGGTGCTGCTACACCCTATTTGAGAATCAGTGTCCTAATGCTTTGGTAACCTCCATAAGTCCAGCATGTGACCCTGCCATTTTTCTGTGTTTTTATTTTTTCTGTTTACTTTTGGATCCACCAGCTGGAATTTCAACTTAATTTACAGTGCCAGTGAATGCAAATGTTCTTTGGAATATTTTCCTTTGCAGACATTCTAGAAACACATCTTTCAAGCGTGCCAGATATCTCTTAGGTCAGCAACTAATCCATTCTTCTCATCACTAATAGCACTGGGGACATCATTATCCAAGTCCTTTTTTCACGCATAGGGAATTTTAGCCATCTTATCCATTTCTTTCTCTTCCCATCTACTGTTGAGTTATGTTCAATACACTCTCATACATGTCACTCAATACTGCTTCTCTTACTACTGCACTTGTTGCAGTTCTTGTCTGTTTTGCATAAATGGTTTGTTCTGACTCCATTTTGCCACTGTTTGAAGACTTCAGCAGTTCTTTGAATCTCCATGTCCTACTACCACACTTGTCACTTTGTTTTCCTTACCCAATTTGGTATCACTTAATAGATTTTTTTCAGTAGCTGTACGTATAGTCTATTTCTCCATGTCCCAAACTGTAACTGCATCAAGCTCTTTAGTATTATGACAAGACTGTGGGTTGATTTGGCCATCTAGCCCAGGCTCTCTGTTATGAATTAATTTCTACCATTTCATCCCTCTCCGCACTATTCCCTTTCTGTATTATTCTTTGAAAATAGCCCAAAGTCAGCAAGTAGCACATGGTGCTGGGGCACTTCATCTCACAAGGTATCCGCCTTCCACTTCCATTCTCTTTTCACTTCTAGTCATTAGGAAATCTTATATTGAATGGCTGTCTCTTTTTTAGGTGATTCTATGTTTAATCTTTTTTCTGGAAAACTGTGTTGACCAATACTACAGTTTGGGCTTTTTCAGGGTCTCAAAATGTGTCTCACTATGTCTTTTTTCCATATCTATGACCCAACTGGAGTGCATCATACACACTAGGATTTACGAGTCTGTGTATTCATATCCACTACAGTGATGATCTTCCCAGTGCATGGACAGATTGCTGTTTGTAGACTTGATGAAGGGCTTGATTTCCTGATAGAAGCAGACAACAAATAACTAGGTCAAGTAATATAAAAAAGTTAGGCAAAAGGAAATAGAAGTTAAGAAACTAGAAATAGGCTAGGTCTGTAGAGCAGTGATAAACTCAAGATGTGATACAAAAGTTACTTAATTTTGCTGGGACAGGTCCTTGGAACAAACTTGCTTGGAGCAACAAATAGTTGTTTCTACAGTTATTGTAAAGATATCCTTATTTGTGTGCTGTTGACTTGAATTCCTTTCTGCCCCATACAAAGTTATTATTGTCAGTCAGCTAACTTTGACTTTGCTGCCAGAAGTTGTCAATGCAAACCGTCATCAGTGATAAATCCCATTTCTAGTTCTCTGTCTGGAATTACCCTGATAAGGTAAACTGTTTCTATATATCCTTGCCAGTTTGGTAACTTAAATACATACAAGCTTTCTCGTCCTTCCTAGCACATCAGAAGTCACTGCACATCCTCTCCCCTTCCATGATATTACTGGGAGTTTTGTGTCCTTTATATAAATGTCAGTTGTTGTCATAGGGACTGTCCTTCCACTTATCTGGGTGACGTTATTTTTTGGGCTATTATCTATTGAAGGTTTCTGCCTGCAGGGCCTTCTGTTTCTTTTCCTAAATGTCTACCTTCCCTTTTCCTTCCAGGTCCTCTTGCAATGTTTGAAGCCATTGGAGCCATTCCTCAAACTGGATTTGGAGATTGGGTGGAGCGTAGCCAAACATAACCATCCTTTTTCCACTTCCCCACACAGGTTATCAAGGTCCCACACCAGACTTAATTTACCGCATCCAACGAGGGGAGGTGGAGCTCTGGGTCTGTGATGAGCCTGGAGAAAGCGTATTTTCTCAGGGCTTGTCCTCAGGTGAGTCGCAGCAATCCTTCCTGTTCCCACTTCTTAGTTCCTCTTGTCACTCTGGGTACTGAGCAGTACTAGAACCCTCCAAATCTGTCTTGATCTGCCACTTCAGCACAGTGATTTCAAATGGCTTACCCTGATTTTGTGGTTTCCGCATAGGTGTATGTTTCTACTCCCTGATTTTCTGGGAGAAATGAGGGACTGGGCTGCAGATAGGCTGGGGTTCCCCTCCCAATGCTGCTGGTATTTCCTTTTTAGGAAGGGAATAATGGTAGTGTTTAATCAGTAATTCTGGCCATGTGTGGCAACCACGTTCAGGTGGGCTTAATGAGCTTTCATGCTTTGGGGGATCTAAACTTACTGTTTGCACCAAAATATCCCCCTTTGTGCTGAATCTCTGGGGCCCTGTGTCAGCCATGCTGGGACCTGAGAGCCAGAGTCCATGTGCAAGTTAACCCCAAGCCTTTGCTCTGGTCCAGATTCCTCTGGGACAGACAACACATGGGACCTGTTGAGAGAGGAAACTTCCACGGGCTCATTCCCTCACCCAAACCCTTCCCTGCAAGCAGATAGGAAGCAAAGTTCTGCTCTTTCCAGGAGCGAGAGCTACAGAGTTCTCATCAGGCCTGGCGTATCACCTGTAAACTCACTCCTCTCAGTGTGTTTCCTTGGGGGATGACATAGTTTGTTTCATCTTCCAAACCCAGCAGCCCTTACGGCTTGCTTATACTGCAGCAGTGGTCTGTCCCAGAGAGGGCAATGCTCAGCATGCCCAGCACAACCACATCTGCTAACAGACTTCATACCCAGAAATCTTCCACTGAGGCTGCTTCAGACTTGCCGCCAGATTCCATTCTCAGCACTGCCACAGACGGGGAGCTCAAGAACAAGCTCTGGGGATGAGCCCTAAGCAGCCTCATGGGTGACTACCTTGGCCTTGAGCAAGTTAGGGAACGTTGGTGAATGGGGGAGCGCTCAAAACAGTCTTTCCCAGGCTCCACCATTGCTGTTTAGAGACAGGGCCTTAGGGAACTTCATTCTACATTTAGGCAGATGGTTCTGATTTTACGTTCTGCCTTGGGGAGTATTGAGCAATTCAGATTCTGTGCTAGCACACATGTTCCTTGTGTGTCCCATCTCCTCCCTGCAAGAGGTCCAAGCTAATATACTTTTCCCTGTTAACTGGGCTTGGATTTGGGAGAGAACCACTGGGAAACTGGATCCTGAAAGTCACTAGGGAACATCAGCACTGTTCACTGACCCGCCTGTCTACCCCCACTGTGGAACACCTGGACCTAGTCTTGTTCTCTTAGGGGCCCAGAGTGCCAAGGCCCAGGCCTGCTTTGGGGCCCATCCCAGCACTGGAGATTATCCTTTTGCCAGCAGCACAGAAACTAATTTCTGGGTTCTCCTCTCCATCCAGCAGGTGTCAGAACTCCCAGCAGAGATGAGCAGCAGCCTCTTGAGGAAGGGTCTTCAAATCTGGAGCTGGTTCCAGTCCAAAGCCAGTTACCTGCGCAAGGAACAGCTGAGCCCCAAAAGAACCCTCCGTGTGGAAAAAGATTTGGATCTCACAGTCCCTTGAGTCAGAAAGGCAGAGCTCAGAAAGGGGAAGCAATGTACCAATGCAGGGAGTGCAGTGAGAGCTTCAAGGACCAACAAGAACTCAGGGCGCACAGGGGGACCCACAGGAGAGAGACAGCACACCCCTGCGCTGAGTGTGGGAAGAGTTTCCGGTACAAATACCGTCTTGTCGCTCACCAGAGAACGCATTCTGGGGAGCGCCCCCACCTCTGCCCTGAGTGCGGGAAAGCCTTTGCCCGCCCAGAGTACCTCCGAGTGCACCAGCACATCCACACTGGGGAGAAGCCATACCACTGTGCTGAGTGTGGTAAGAGCTTCGCCTTCCCATCCGAGCTCCAAGTCCACCAGCGTGTCCACACGGGGGAGAAGCCACACCACTGTACCCAGTGTGGGAAGAGTTTCACCCGCCCATCGCACCTCCGAATTCACCAGCGCATCCACACTGGGGAGAAGCCATACCGCTGCACTGAGTGTGGGAAGAGCTTCAGGGAGAGCTGTTTTCTCACCAGGCACCGGCGTGTCCACACTGGAGAGAAGCCATATTGCTGCACGGAGTGTGAGAAGAGCTTCGACAACCCATCCCACCTCAGCATCCACCTACGCACCCACACAGGGGAGAAGCCGTACCACTGTGCTGAATGTGGGAAGAGCTTTGGGTATCGTTCTGCTCTCACCAAGCACCAGCGCATCCACACTGGGGAGAAGCCCTATCACTGCAGTGACTGTGGGCAAAGCTTCACCAGCCCATCCTCCCTTCGTGTCCACCAGCGTGTCCACACCGGGGAGAAACCATACTGCTGCACTGAATGCGGGAAGAGCTTCACCAACCCTTCCAACCTCCGTGTGCACCAGCGTGTCCACACAGGAGAGAAACCGTACCAGTGCACGGAGTGTGGGAAAAGCTTCACTGACCCCTCCCACCTCCGTGTTCACCAGCGTGTTCACACGGGGGAGAAGCCATATGGCTGCAGTGAATGTGGGAAGAGCTTCAAACACCCATCCCACCTCCGTGTCCATCAGCGTGTCCACACGGGGGAAAAGCCAAACCAGTGCAAGGAGTGCGGGAAGAGCTTCAAGTCTAGCTCTGCTCTTTCCCAGCACCAGCAGGCCCACAGACCAGGCCCTCTTTGTCAAGGGTCAGTTTCTGCCAGTTCTCACTTCATTCTCCTTCCCACAACCTATACCTTGGTGCAGGGGTGGGGGAAGGTCCAGCACCTGGCCTGAAATAACTTCACTTCCCCATACACCAGGCTGTGGGTTTATATGCTCGTGGAAATGGGAGAGGGAAGCAAGGATTTGAGGCTTGGGGGGGTGCTGTTCTGCAGAGTACAGTTTGGGGAGGGGCAGTGTATTGTGAGGGTGCAGAGTAATTGGAAGCCCAGCAGCAGCAGCAGCAGCAGCACTCCGGTCAGAAGAGGAGCGAGGGGAGAAAGTGTGTGGTGTGATGTGGATGGGCTGGCCATGCCCGATCCTAGCATGAAACGGTAGGGGGTAGAGGAAACAGGAGGATTTTGACTGGTTTTGAGTAATGGGTTCTGGCAGCCAAGCAGATCTAGACCTGGATGGGAGAGTAGCAGGAACCGTGACAATGAGGGCCTCCCTGGAAGAAACACAGAGGGAAAGATGGGGACATGGGCAGGCCTGAAATCACTTCCAGGTAATGCAGGGATATCAAATTCATCTCCCCATGGGCAGATCAGGACTCCCTTGTGCCCCATGCAGCATGGGTACAGTCCATGAGCCACATGCAGCATGTGCTTGCCCTACTCCAGTGCTTTCACTTCACTCAGTGTGCACGCTAGACCCAATGCTGCACAGAGCACAGGGGGTCCAGGGCACAGGCTGCAGGCTGCATCCATGCTGGACTGGCTTTATATGCTGGCTCTGGGGCTAGTCCAAACTGGCCCCCAAGCTGTCTGTCTACTGGAATCGGCACACACAGTTGCCATCTGAACAGCAAGCCCTGGGGCTGGCTTCTGCTTTAATGAACAAAGCAGAGAGAAGTGGTAGTCTGACATCATCAAAAGGCCTTCACATTTAATTTGCGGTACTTTTATTCTCCCACCAACAAGCTCTGCTCGCTGGACTGGCTCCTGTCAGTCCCCATGAAACCCTTGGTACAGCCAGTGACAGCTGACTTCTACCCATGGCCTTGCTGTCTAAGACAGCCTCATGGGAAATGTAGTGACCTGGTCCCACTTGCTCAACATAAAAGTTGTAGGAGCCTGGGAGAAAGGGACCTGTGACTGAAGATTCTTGAGGGTCATTGGACTGCGGAGACCCCAGGGCCCTGGAGTTGATGCTTATTCTTTTGGGAGCAGGGGGGGGGGATGTGGAAAAGACTGACAGCCACTCAACAGCCCCTGCTAAGAAGCATGAAGCACTGTTGCCATTAACAGATTTTGTATATAACTAAACTCTGATTATAAACTGATATAAAAATGTAATTTTCTAGTGTCCTTATCCAGAAATGAACCTGCGGTGGTAGCTGTGCCCATAGAAGCACCAAATGATTTTTTTTTCTTCTGCCTGTGTCCTGGTGCTGTGTGATTATATCATGGTCTATTCGTACTCCTTTCATGGAATCATCTTGGGGGGGTACTGTGGCATTTAAGTGGTGGTGATCTTTATGGCCCAGTTAGCTTTGCTGAAAGATGGATGATGGGAGGAAAGGGACTGGGAAAGCTGCCTGTAGATCAAGGCAGTAAACTATCCCTGTGAGAACTGGGTTCTTCCAGGTAGTGAGCATCTGTCCAGCAACCACCCTTCCATGGAGCAGTTGGTTTGCACTGGTCTTGTTCACTTTCCTGGAGCCCAGAAAACTCAGATTTCCTATCCGGAGAGGAGAGGAGTATGGCCTGTTGTAGGACAGTGGTTGAAACCCCTGCATAGAAGGAACAAGGTGCTTATAGAAGTCCTGTTTGATGGTGCAGGAGAGGAATTCATGGGAACTCTAGCCACCTTCACCTGCTTTTGGTTCAGAAAAAAACAGGCTGTGTTGGGAAGAAAGTGGGTGCTGTGATGTAGGTCTCTGCCCATCTGCCTGGATCTCTTTTTCCTCACAGAGAGGAGGGCAGGGATTGCTCTACACAAGGCCAGGAGCAGCTGCTGCACACATTCAGATGCTGCACTGCACAGATCCTGCACTGGAGCAGTCCCCAACTGCTTTAAGAGACTGCAACCAGTCCCCAGGCAAACAAATCTCTCCCCATATACCATCAAACTGCTGAACCCACGAGTAGTGACACCTGCCCTATGTCCACTGTTCCTAGAGACAGAACCACCAGCTCCTGTCGTGACATCCTCACCAGATGTATTCCTACACCAGGAGGCAGCAACAGGAACCCGAGACCTCTGAACATCGTCTCGTCCCAGGAGAGAAATATCTTCCCCTATCTTCAGCCAGTTGTGGTAGGGGTCTCCTCACTGGGTAATGGGAAGCAGCCTGCACCTCCAGCCCCACAGGTGCAGCTAAAGTTTACTCGGGATGGGGGGGAGGGGGATACCAACTGGAGGATGCTGGGATGAGGATCACACCCAGGGCTCCTCCTGGGCGTGATGGAAGCCAGACTGCAAGGACCTGGTGGCAGGAGGCTAGTCTATTATCACCCAGCCTGCATCATAAAGTCATAGGGCGCATCTACATGCACAAATAAGAACAACTAAATTTAATGCACATTAAGCCAATGAGCATTAAGTGATTTTTGGCAGACATCTACATGTGTAGGGCCTTGAGACTAAAGTTAGTCCCATGTCCCTCTAGTCCTGTCATGTGCCCCTGTGGCTCCAGCCTTTGGCTTGCTTCTGACTTCAGGCCATGAAAGGACTCATTTTGTATGAGAACAGGGGCTGTGAAAAGAGAGCCTGAGAGACCCAAATCTCCTAATCTAATCATCCAAAACAGATTAATGGCATCCCCAGCTGTGGGAGAAGAGGGCGGACTCCACTAAAAAAAAAAAAAAAAAGGATTGGGCCCCTCACTGCTTCTGCCTTCAGCAGGCACCTGCGGTCACCAGAACAATCACTTTTACACAGTGATGGAAATTGGAACCATGAGGTTTCAATTAAAAACTCACCATTTTAATTTAGGGAGCACAGACTGCAACCCAAAGGACTACACTCCCATCATGTGTACAAGCACGCAAGGAGCCCAGCAGACAATGCCAATTTATACCCTGAGGCACTGCAACATCCTGCCAGGGTACATCAGAGCACCATTGCACTGGGCTCTGCCTCATGGAGAAGCTTCAGGTAGCCCCTGTGACGTGGCTTGAGACTGCTGGTGACAGTGGTCCCCAGACAGCAGCAATTCTGGGTGGGCTCGGGATGCTAAGGAGGACTGGTGCCATCAGTTCCCAGAACAATGGCCCATCCCCAGCTTTGGGACCCTTGCAGGGGTGGGTCCTGCATGCCTGCAGCTGGTGGTTGAGACCTGTCTTCAGGCAGCTGACTGTCATGGGAGTTTTGATGGCAGATGTGTATTTTGTTACACATTTCACATTGTGACTAGTGATGAAAAACTGCTTTTTCATCATGGTGACACAAACAAGCAGTCACTGCAAGTTGAGCAGCTTCCTGGAGATTCACACTGTTGATATAATCAGAGCTGTCCTGAGCAGGGTGCAGGCCCAGGGCAAATCAGCCCATGCAGAGCCCTGCCCCCACTCTGATCCAATGGGCCCCAGACCGGAAGAAGCTGCCACTGCCATCAATGGCAGCAGTGGTGGCGGTGGCAGGGGGTGGTGAGCGGCTGGGTGCAGAGCCGCTGCTCTGCCCAGCTCTGCGCCACCGCTGCTCTGCACAGGGTCCCCCAAAGTGCAGAGCTCGGGGCGGTTGCCCCAATTTACCTCCCCAGGGACAGCCCTAGATATAATCCCTCCCTTTCTCCCCCTCCATCTTTCAATTTCACATTACTTGGTTCCTGCTTTGTGTGTTCCGGTGTTTTTTAATGTACTCTCTACCCATTTCCTGCCTGTCACCATTCAGAGCTCGTCTTGCTTACCAAGCTCTTCCTTTTCCATTTTCTTTCCTTTTCTTTTTGGATGCTGTTCTCTTCTCTATGCAGCAGCACTGAGAGGTAAGCAGAGCAAAGAGAGCTTGGAGCTTGCTTATGAAGGTGTTCCAGGCAGCTGCAGGACCTGGTGGGGGCTGTGGGGCGCACGAGAGTGGCACAGGAAGCAGGGAGCCCAGGAGCAGGAGGGAGTGTTAGGACCTAGAGGCCTTCAGGCCTGGGTTTAACTTTTGTGATTAGCTGAAACTGCCTGCTTAGCTTGAATTATGGTCAAGACCTGCACCCAGTGAAAGGAGCAGATGGGAAAATACTGTTCCTGATTTTAAATGAATCAGAAAGTTGGCTAACCCAAGTGAATAAATATAACTTGGGCAAAAGAGGAATAGGCGGAGCATGGGCAACTGGTTGGTGCCTCCCAAGTCTGGGGGCGCACCAGATCACGTTTGGAGTTTTGAAGCTGAGGCTTGCCTGCAGGGAAACAGAAAGTAAGGAGAGGGAGGGGGAAGCGGGGGGAAGGACTGCTCTCATATTGACTTCTACTGTTTGGCTGCCTGAGATGTTGCTGGTGCTTCTGTGGTGCTCACTAAGTTATTTCAAAGCGGTGGACTGGTCTGAGGCTGTAGGGGAGGAGGAGCCCTCATTGGGGCACACTACTGTGTTGTGTAGAGGCCCCAGCACTAGTGAGGGCGTACCTTAACACACACACACACAGTCACACATCGTGAGTTTTGCTTGTCAGCAGCTTGAGGTGCAGTTTTCCAGAAACCCCTACATCTATCTCCTTGATACTTGGCAGGTTTCATGCCCTCTGACTGCACAGAGGGGGGAAAGAACAGATGTGGTGGTTGTTATTATTTTTTTTAATGAACAGAGGGGTTGGGGAAAGGAAATTTTCTGTGAGCTGCACGGGAGATTGGAAATGGGCATGGATTACATTTAGAGAAAAACTCCAGCAAAGGGGTGGAGAAGCAGCGTTCAGTTCTTGCTGGGCAGCTGGGATGGGGCTGAGGACAAGGAGAGAGTGGCACCCTGGAGCAGGACAGGTAGGCAGGGATTGCAGCTCTGGCTCTGGCCCCAGCCTAGTGCTGTTACTGCCCAAAGATCCCAATCCTACCTGCCCACAGCCCCATCCTATCCACCTGGTTGTGCTCCCTACCCATGTGGGACCTGCCCCTGGTGGTGGGTGCGGGATGGATGGGCCAGGGTGCCTGGGCAGCAGGGTTAGGTCTAGTGGCAATGGTAACCAGAAGGAGCTAGCAGCACCAGGGCTGCCGGGAAATGAGTGTGGTGAACATGCCATCCTAGTCCTGCTGCACACTGCGAGGCAGCAGGACCAAACTTACCACAGCCTGGATTGCCCCCAGTGCCTGAAACAGATGTGACCGAGGGGCCCACTGCTAGCCCCTTGGTGGGCTGGATCTGGCTCATGGGCAAATATTAGCAACACTGACCAAATAAAATGCCCAGGACACTACAATTCATGCAGCATTACACCTGTTATCTGTTACACTGTCTGGACACAGCTCAATCAATCAAAAACAGGATTTAAAAATGCTCCTGAAATCCCCTGGAAGCCGGGCAGCTACAGCTGCCAGCGGGCTGCCTCTGCCTCCCTGTTTCCTTCCACTCTGCACCCCTGGGGGGCAAGGGGTCCCTGTCAGGGGGTGCTGTTTGTCCCACAGCTGGAGAAGGAGGGAGGGGAGGCAGGGAAACAACAGTATCCCAGGGAGGTGCAGCTAGTGAATGTGTTCATGGCTTCTGACAGGCTGGGGTGGGGGATGCATCTCCATGCAATAGAGCCAGATTTATGGGGAGCATACCCCATGCAATAGAGCTGCCTTGGGGGGCAGGGGCACTATGGAGCCACGGGGGTGGGGGAAACATGGGTCAGGGTGCTGCACTTTGTTTTCCCCCACAGTTAGAGGCATCCTGACTTATGCGTGGCATCATAGTGGCTGCCACCTGATAGGCACATGGGTCATGGTGCCTCCAGCTGCGGGGGAAAGTGGGCTGCACCCCTGAAGCCTGCACTCCCTCAGGCGGCTCCATTGCATAGGGAGGGGTGCATCCCCCCAAGGTGGGTGCTCTGGGAAAAAGCAGGGGTCCTCAACTTCCCTCCAAAACAGAGTTTGGTAGTGTGCAAGCAAGTCCAGGCATGGGCTGTGCAGGTGAGGCATTCAGGGAAACTGAGGCATGGGCTGTGGGTTGGATGGAGAGCAACAGTGGCAGCCCAGAAGCAGAGGGCAAGCAGCACCTGCAACTGCTCCCCCCACAATTGATCCTGTGACCGCACCCCCCCAGGAGTAATAGCAGGGAGGTGAGCTTGACAAGACGGCTTTCCAAAGCAGGAGTTGGAAAATCTGGGGAGTTCATGGGGATGGTGGGGAGAGGCCAGAGCACCCGGCCTCCAGAAAACACAAAAATGACAGCATACAGCCCCGCAGCACCTGGTAAACTCTTCATTCCCTCCCTGCCCCCCCACAGTGCAGGTCTCCCTCCCCACCCCCAGGGAAATCCTGGGAAGGAGGAAGGTACATGACCTGGTGCGCTACCACTCCCTGATGGTCTTTCAGCTGTAATGCGGTCCCTAAAAGGTGGAGGTACACACCTGTAGTAGTGTATGTGGGAACAGTTTTGTCTAGGGACACTTTTGATCTGGTTCCCAGGGGATGACTTTTTTGGAACGGTTTGGATGTTGTGTGTGTCCATGCCCTTTGTGCCCCCAACCCTGCCTCTGCCCTACACTTAAGCAAGGGTCAGATAAAGAGTCTGGGCACTTTGCTCCTGTTTATTGTTCCTACTGTTTTCCTCGAGCTGTTAAAAAAAACCTTAATAGTCTCCATCCCTCCACTGAAAATATGACTTTGCCCACATGACATATTTTTTAAACATTCACACTAATAATTTAGGGGCAAGGGGTAACGATTTTTCCCCCCTTTTTCTGCCTCTCAGAGTTTCTCAGGGTGTAGGAGAAAATGGGTTTTTCACCCTCATTTACAGCTTTAATGGAAAGCTAGTCAATTCTGACATTTGATGGTTGGCACAAGTGCTTTCTGCTGTGAAGGGCAGAACTTCGGCCTCTCAGTACTTTATGAACTCCTGGGTGTTAATAACCTGTGGCAGGTTAGGGTGTTCCTGGTGTCTTGGGACAATATGGTTTGACATTGTGTGACAAGGTTGAGTGTTAGGGTTAGGGTTAGCTCATCCCACCGTTAAGTGCCTTTCTCCCCGACTTCCTTGTAGTCTAACCCAGAGCACTTCAGTGTGCCCCTCCTCTGACCTTGTGCTACTAGATGAGGATGCATATTCCTCCTTGATGTAGAGCGCCACAGCCTCACCTCTCCTCCCTGCCCTGTCCCTCCTATACAGCCTATAGCCCTTGATATTCACTGCCCAGTCATGCGTTGGGTCCCACCATGTTTCTGTGAACCCCAGTATGTCTGGCTTGGTGTCAGCTAGCAGGAGGACAAGTTCCTCCTGCTTGTTCCCCATACTACAAGCGTTTGTGATGAGGCATTTGAGGCCTCCTGAAGATGTGTGCACTGGCCCCCTAATCTCAGTACTACCAGGGCCCCTGTTGCTTACTTGGGTATTTGTTCTGCTTGTCGTCAGTCTAGGCTGGGCTGTTCTTGTGGGTGTCTCTTGGTTTTTTGGTTCAAGGCTTCCTCTGCTCTCATCTTCCCCATCTCCCGATGAGCCTACTTTAAAGCCACTGGAGGAGATCCACCAGCCTAGAAGAGAACACATGCTTACCTTTGGGGGAAAGGTGAAGCCCATCCCACCCAACCATGCCTCTCGTCGTGATGTGCGGGTTGTTGTCTAGGAAGCCGAAGCCCACCTCGAGACACCATTCCCGAAGCTGCCAGTTGGTTTGTCTGATGCAGGTCTCATGTCGTCTTCCACGCCTGCTCACTGGTAGGACAGAGGAGAATACCACCTGTGCTCCTATCTCCCTCAGCACACCCCCCAGAGCATGGCAGTCCATCATCAGGTGATCAGGGCTTCTCCTGGCCACATCATTAGTACCCACGTGGATTAGGACCATGGGGTAGTAATCAGTGGGCTGGATCACGGCCTGGATCATCCCTGTCATGTCCCGAATCTTTGCAGTACACCTTGCATGTTGAGGGGTCCCGGTGACAGATGGGGCCCTCTGTACCTCTCAGAATGGAGTCGCCTATGATGATCACTCAACGCTTCCTCCTCCAGGTCTGCTTGGCTCCTTCGGCCTGTCTGGAGCGTGAAGAGAGTGGAGTTGCCTCCTCACTGGAGGTTTCTTCCTCTCCTTCCTTCTCCTGCAGTGTTGCCAGAGCCTCGTTGTATCTGTTATCCAGCTGGATTGGAGGAACTGGTGTTGCTTTGCTGCGAGCAGCCCTGGTTCTGGTTGTGACCGTCTGCCACTCAGCAGTAGAGGGCACCTCCCAGGGTGCTTCTTCCTTGTGTGCATAGTCCTGCAGGGAAAGGAAATAATCATCACTTTGGGATGATTGGGATGGATCCTGCCATGAGCCACAGCCTGTCCAGACAGAGCTGGGGTCCCCTCCTGCCACGGCGGCTCCTCCACCCCAGACAGTCAGCCCCACTGCCCAAACAGGGGCCAGGCCCACATTGTGCCCAGGCTCCTCAGGGAACGGTGCTGGGCTAGGAGCCTGGGGCACTCGTGCATCTCACACCCACACGCAGCAGCTGTTTCCAGGTGGTTCAGTGTGATGGAAACGCAGCTGATCCCAAGCAGTTCAGTTCCATGGAGGAAACCTCAGCTCAGCCCAGGCAGGAGCTGTGGAGAGAGGGCCTTACAGCTACAGAGGGCATGAGCTGCCCCACCAGGAACCACGGGAAGGGAAAGTCCCCTCACCTCATTCCTGTCCCCACCCCAAGCCAGCCACGAGGGAAAGGCACGCGTGTGTGTGGTGATGCTGTCCCAGCACAGAGAGAGCTGCCCATGGACTGCAACTGGGACCAGAGGCTGCCCCACAGACTCAGACCCCATGGGTTGCCTTGTGCCCAACTGGGGCCATAGGGCTGAAAAGGAACAAGCCCAAATACCCCAGCCCTGCAGGAGCTCACCAGGGCTGTGCACCCACCTGGACCCTCACCGTCCCAAAGGCACCAGGCACCGTGGAGTGTGTTGTTGCCTCCTACAGCTCATCCAGCTGGGCTCCAGGTGCCACCTGCCCTACCTCCTGCCTGACATCAGACTTACACGACTGCCACCGCTGTGACATCACACAGCACTGCCAGGCTGGTAGTGAGGATCCTTCCACCATGGGAAATAGTCCCTGACCCCACCCCCAATCCCTCCAACATGGGAAATAGTCCCCACCCCAGTCCTGGGGTCCCCGCATCAGAGGGAATTGCCCCCACTCTCTCCTCCAGGAAGAAAAAGTGTAAAAAAACCAGTGAGGAACAAACAGGATTTAGTAAAGCGGAGTGATCACAGCGGGCCCATCCTGCCGTGGCCTTTAGGACATCAGCGTGTTTCCAGCTCCTGTAGCAACAGATGGCGACTGCCTGGGACAGGCACCGGGCAACCCCCAGGACTGCTGGGCTCTGCCTCCAGCTCGGGGAGGGAAATGGGGTCTAGGAGCTAGAGCACGGGATGGGGGAACAAGAACACAGACAGACCAATAATGGGACAGAGGGCCCCAACAAGTAATGGCCTCAGGTGTGAGCTCCTTTCTCCTTGCTTTTCCCAGCCCCTCCTCCCATGGCTCTGCAGCAAGGGCCCCGTGGCACTCCAGCTGGGCACTGCCCCCCACCTGCCCCCGCTGGGGCTCCCTCCAAACCAGGCCAGGAGCTGGGAGATTGGCCCCCTTTGTCCTGCAAGTGGCACAGACCCCGGCCACGATCAGTGTCCTTCCAGATCCAGCCCTGCCAGCCCGGTCTTTGCCCCAGAGACCTGCCGATTGTCACTGATCTTAACTTTGCACCCAGCCCAGCAACCTCAGTCTGCCCAGCTGCCACCTGCTGCCTTCCCCAGCCCCTCCTGCCACTGCCTCGGGGCCTTCTCCCCTGTCCCCTCATCAGGTGTCCGGGAGCAGAGACACCAGCCCTGCTACATTCCCTGCTCCCACCCGGGGAACTAACTGGACTAGAGCTGGGCCAGCAGCTCCAGGCACACAAGAGCGAGAGGAGCACGATTGTGCCGCCACTCCCAGCCCAGGTGGCTACACGTGCTGCATGGGCACCAGTGGGCACACACAGGGCAGGGAAGGGAGGAGACCACAGCAAGAGCAGCAACATGAACTGTGCCCAGGGTTGTGAGCAGCTCTGGCAGGTTTGCTGGGGACGGGACCCTGGCCGGAGCAGCCCCCTCTTGTCAGCTCCCCTGGCGGGATGGCCTCGCTGCTCTGACCATGCAAAGGGCCCTGGTGCAGCCCCCGTGAGAGCCCTGCCCCCAGCCCCTCTCCGTCAACAGGAGGCAGGGTGGGCTCTGTCCCCGGTCCCCACCCCTCTGCAATCTTGTCCCTGGCATCTCTCCCACATCCTCGGGATTGCCGCTCTCCTCCCTGCACAAGGGCCACAGGCTCGGTTCAGAGCAATGCCCGATGTGACCCCATGGACCAGCTCCCCCCAGCCCACCTGGCTGTGCATGTGTTGTTATAGGTGCTCCTCCGGGACAACTGGGTACCCGCTTGTGTTGGGGCAGTACTTGGCTACCTTCCGGGGTCCCCTAGTCTGGCCCTTTTCTCTCTCTCTCACCTGCCAGGTCTCGGTGATAACTGAGGTGTTTGCTTGAGCGGCGTCTTTAGGGAACCTGAGCCTGGGCATCAGGCACCTTGCCTCCCTATCCTGTCCACAGCTGCGAGTCTATCAGAGCCGTGCAAGGATTTGCCCCCCACACCACTTCCCCCACCCCATTTTCCTCAGTCGGGGTATGCCCAGCCCTGCCAGGCCCCAGTCTTAGTTCTCCCGTTTGTCCCAGCTCTGGCCAGTCTGGGCTCTGGCCTCTCCCAGGTCTCTCGCCCCAAAACCCACACCGGGCTTTCAAAACAGGCCACATCCTTGGGCCCCTGGTGTCCCCACAGACAGATCTCAGTCTCTTTGGGCATAATCAGCCCTGCCAGGCCTTCTCCAGGGTGAACATAAAACCTCCCCCAACTCCTAGTATCTCCTTCCCAGAGCCCACCAAAGCTCCCCCATCCCCCCAAAAAGAGGCCTTTGATGCTTCCCAAGCACTTGCTCCTTCATCCTGGGGCGAGGGGTGCCCTCCTCTTGGGCAGAAGCTTTCATAGATTCATAGATTCATAGATGTTAGGGTCGGAAGGGACCTCAATAGATCATCAAGTCCGACCCCCTGCATAAGCAGGAAAGAGTGCTGGGTCTAGATGACCCCAGCTAGATACTCGTCTAACCTCCTTTTGAAGAGCCCCAGGGTAGGGGAGAGCACCACCTCCCTTGGGAGCCCGTTCCAGACCTTGGCCACTCGAACTGTGAAGAAGTTCTTCCTAATGTCCAATCTAAATCTGGTCTCTGCTAGCTTGTGGCCGTTGTTTCTTGTAACCCCCGGGAGTGCCTTGGTGAATAAATACTCACCAATTCCCTTCTGTGCCCCTGTGATGAACTTAAAGGCAGCCACAAGGTCGCCTCTCAGCCTTCTCTTGCGGAGGCTGAAAAGGTCCAGTTTCTCTAGTCTCTCCTTGTAGGGCTTGGTCTGCAGGCCCTTGACCATACGAGTTGCCCTTCTCTGGACCCTCTCCAGGTTATCCGCATCCTTCTTGAAGTGTGGCGCCCAGAATTGCACGCAGTACTCCAACTGCGGTCTGACCAATGCCCTATAGATGGGAAGTATCACCTCCCTGGACCTATTCGTCATGCATCTGCTGATGCACGATAAAGTGCCATTGGCTTTTCTGATGGCTTCGTCACACTGCCGGCTCATGTTCATCTTGGAGTCCACTAGGACTCCAAGATCCCTTTCCACTTCTGTGCCACCCAGCAGGTCATTCCCTAGGCTGTAGGTGTGCTGGACATTTTTCCTCCCTAGATGCAGCACTTTGCATTTCTCCTTGTTGAACTGCATCCTGTTGTTTTCTGCCCACTTGTGCAACCTATCCAGGTCTGCTTGCAGCTGTTCCCTGCCTTCCAGCGTGTCCACATCTCCCCATAGCTTTGTGTCATCTGCAAACTTGGACAGAGTACATTTCACTCCCTCGTCCAAGTTGCTGATGAAGACATTGAAGAGTATCGGTCCAAGGACCAAACCCTGCGGGACCCCACTGCCCACACCCTTCCAGGTTGAGACCGACCCATCCACCACAACTCTTTGGGTGCGACCCTCTAGCCAATTTGCCACCCACCGGACTGTGCAGTCATCCAAGTCACAGCCTCTTAACTTGTTCACCAGTATGGGGTGGGATACCGTATCGAAGGCCTTCCTGAAGTCTAAGTATACGACATCCACCCCTCCTCCTGTGTCCAGGCGTTTCGTAACCTGGTCATAGAAGGAGACTAGGTTGGTCAGGCACGATCTGCCCGCCACAAACCCATGCTGGTTTCCCCTCAGCATAATTTGCCCTGCCGGGCTCTCACAAATGTGAGCCTTGATAATTTTTTCAAAGACTTTACCAAGGATGGAGGTGAGACTGACCGGCCTATAGTTGCCCGGGTCCTCCTTCCTCCCCTTTTTGAAAATGGGGACCACGTTAGCCCTTTTCCAGTCCTCCGGGACTTGGCCTGTGCGCCACGAGCGTTCGAATATTCCCACCAGTGGCTCTGCAATGACGTCGGCCAGTGCCTTCAGCACCCTCGGATGGAGCCCATCCGGGCCTGCTGACTTAAAGGCATCCAGTTCTTCCAAGTGACTCTGCACCACCTCAGGATCTACGCATGGCAGTCTGGCGCCTTGCTGCTGCCTCTCTACAACCCCAGTGAGAGACTTGTCGTGCCCCTCACTTAGGAACACTGAGGCAAAGAACTCGTTGAGGAGCTCAGCCTTGTCCCCTCTATCTGTCACCAATTGTTTCTGCCCATTTAGCAGCGGTCCTATTCCTCCCTGGGCCTTCCTTTTACTCCCAATATATCTAAAAAACAATTTCTTGTTGTCCTTTACTTGGGTTGCCATCCTCAGCTCCATGGTAGCTTTGGCCCGCCTAACTGCCTCCCTACAAGCACGAGCAGAGGAGGTATATTCATCTTTAGTGATCTCACCCTGTTTCCACTTTTTATGTGCTCCCCTTTTGGCCCTTAGGCTGCCCTGGATTTCTCTGGTCAGCCATGGAAGCCTCCTGGCCCCTTTCCCTCTTTTGTCTCGCTCGGGGATCGTCTTGCTTTGTGCCCGAAGGATCGTTTCCTTTAGGCACAGCCACCCTTCTTGGGCACCCATCCCATCAAAACTCCTACTCTGCAGTGCGTCCTTGACTAATCGCCTGAGTTCATTGAGATCAGCTTTCCTAAAGTCTAGCACTTTCACCCTACTAGTTACCTTACCCACTTGCCGTCTTATGTTAAATTCTATTATAAGGTGATCACTGTCTCCCAAATGGCTACCGATCTGGAGGTCCCCTATCATGTCATCCCCCGTTGCCAATACCAGATCCAGTATGGCATTCCCCCTAGTGGGACCATGCACCTTCTGTGTCAGGTGGAGGTCCTGTACACAGGTTAGAAACCTGCGTGAGCAATGGGACCTTGCTGTCTGCGTCTCCCAGCAGATGTCCGGGTAGTTTAGGTCCCCCATGACTACCGCCTCTTTAGCTCTCCTGGCCCAGGGTGTTAGGGCTGTTATGCAAAACAGACAATTAACTATGCAAATCACTTTGGATAATAACAAGCCTCTCTGAAAAGTGGTGGGTAGTTAACCTCTTATCAGGTTATTAGTGCCCAGCTCCAGTTAGACAAAAGAAAGAAATCAGGCCCTTAATCAGAGTATAAACAAGAAGACTATAATTAAAGAGAACAAATAACTAACATGCAAGGGAACAACATGTACAGGTGAACAAGCAAACAGTGCAAACACCAATGAACAAACCAGAAAGCAAGTGCCAGGTCTCCCCTGGGCGCCCACCCCGGCCCGCAGCAGACACGTGCACAACCCTGAGACTCGCACAACAACCCAACTCTGCACCGACATGACTTGCAGCTTCAGACCCGCGCTCGCTCCAGCCCTGCCCCAGCTCGGGGGTGCAGGTCCGGCAGCTGGAGCAAGCTGGGAGAAGGACCGCACAGACTAGGACGGCCCCAGCATCCGAGAGACGGTTATAATGGCCGGGGGTGGGGGGTGTGCAGCGTGGGGTCAACGGAGCTAACTACAAGGCGGTGTTTGCACTGGGGCTGGACAGGACTCACCTAACAGATGTGAGGGGACCTCGGGGAGTCTGCCAGGGCCAAGGAAGAGGGAAGATCCCCCAAACCATGGCCTGAGGTCCGTTCTTCAGCAGTCTCCACCCTGCGGCTCCAGCCTTGGCCGTGGTGCCCCGATGCCAGGTGTTTCCTTGCGGACAGCGTCTGCATCCCTGGGTGAAAGGCTGCAGACACTGAGATGCTGCGCCTCCTCTTCTGCTATTGCACCTGGAGCAAGGAGCAGGCGTGGGCCGTCTCAGTGCCAGATACACATCTAACAGCACGTTTGAAACCCGGGAAGTGTTTGTGGCCCGTGTTGTTTCTTTACAGCTGTGCAGCTGCGTGACCCGTGTTTTGCGCTAAACTGGATTCACAAAGCACGAGGAGCAGCGCAGGAGCACGAGGCCGTGTTGCAAGGAGTCTGCCTGTGAGCGCGTGCCCCGGGGGAGGCAGCTTGCTGAAAAGAAATGAAATTTGTCTCATCCCACCCAGGACTGCAGCGGTGCTGATCCCTCCGGGGTTGCAGTGGTGCTGTAGTTCGGTCCAGAGAGTGTAGACAAGGTGAGGGCCGGTCCAAGAAAGGATATCATGAAAATACAAAACCCTGGGATCTTGTGACAAGGCTGCAATGGGACCCAGGTCAGGTACTGGTACATGTGAAATCCCACCTTGTTCACTTTGGCTGAGTCTGGAGTCTCTTACGGGCCAAAAAGAGCTAAGCGACTAAGCGTAGTTGAGTGCTGTGCCAGCAGGTTGTAGAGACCCGGGGACAGTGCGAGTGGGAGGTCCTGGCACTTCCTGCTGGCTGCTCAGCAGTTGGGATCCCAAAGGAGACCGTGTAGGGATCTGCAAGGAACATTGTACCCTTTATAGCACCTGAGAGTGACGTTCAGTTCACAAAAGCTTGTAGTCTGTGCATGTCTGTCCATCTGCCTATCTTAGTTCGCAAAGGTGCATGTCTGCCCTGTCTGGAATCCACCTCATGGGAGGCGTTTAGGACTAGGTGAGATAAGTGTCTGCTAGGGGTGATGAAGGTGCACGTGATCCTGCCTCCAAGCAGGAGGGTGGATTCAGAGAGTTTTGAGGCCCCATCCATTTCTATGATTTTGTTCAGCTTGGAAGCGTTTGCACCAACCCGGAGGCAAAGTATTACTGGCCATGAAAAGGCAGAACTGATTTACTGCATAGCTGGTGCCAGTTAACGACCACCTCCATACAGGTGTATCATGTTACATCCAGAGGTTTGGGGGAGAGCTGGGCACCCTCTGTCCTGGCCTGGCTGTCCACTTGCTTGGCGAGGGGTGGGGTGGGGAGGAGTGCAGCCCTGTGAGATGCTGGGGGACCACTGGCCCCATACAGGCATTTCAGCAAGTACCACTCGAAGAATGTTCCTCATTTCTGAGGGTTTTTTGGTAGCTCTCTGTGACCATTTTTGCAGCCCTTCTCTGGATGTGCACATCTGTGCCCTCACTGTTGGGAGTGCTTCCAGCACCACGTCTGGCTGTGCAGGGCCTAAGTCTTTGTTTCTTTCCTTTCTCTTTCCAAGGGCAGGGGGAGGACGGGGTTTGGTTTGGTTTTCTTGCTATCCTGGGAAAGTCGTGGTTAGGAGAAGGGGCTGAGACTGGGACAATGACCAGGGAAGCCTGGGGCCATTTGAGTTTGTGTGTGGAAAGGAGAGGAGCAGTCAAAGAGCAGCTGCTGGAGTGCTCTGTCCTCACTCTGAGCAGCCTCATTTGCCAGGCATCTTTCCCCTGTTGGAGGAGCCCAGCCACGGTGGCAGGTCCTGCTCTTGAAAAGGTACATATCCCTATGACAGGGTAGGCCCAGTCCCCTGATGAAAACCATACCCTTGAATGTGGCCTGAGAACTGAGGGAAATTGGGTCACTGCTAGGCCCTGGGTGACAATCCTAGCAAAGAAGTCAAGAGGAGCTGGAGAACCACATGGGGGGCTGGCAATGAACAGAGTAGCACGGTTGGAGCCCAGAAGACATAGAAAGGTGCAGCTCTGGCTCTGGTCTGTGCTTCCCTGAATAAGAGACAGACTCTGGAGCAACTGGAAAAGGAAGCAGGTGGCAATTACTGTGGCAGCTGTCAGGATAAGACTGTTTGTTTTTAAAGTGCTTCTGGTATGGAGAACATTTGTGCTTGGCACAATGTAAAGTTCTGGGAAGACAAAAGAGTGGTGGGGAGTGGTAAGAAGGGGGAGCCTGAGCACAGGGAGCAGAGCAGGGGTGGAGCGATGCGAGCTGGGCAGGGCAGGGCAGAGCTGCACAGGACCTGGACAGCAGGGAGGAGGTGTCTGAAGGTGACGGAGCAACATGGGGCAGGGCTGTGCTGCTTCCAGAGTGATCTCGGAGCAGGGATAAGAAGCTTGCCCCTGCACTGTGTGTACCACACCTGGCACTGGGGTGCTGAGGATGCCTCAAGGGTGACTGCACGGGGGATCTGGACCAAGGCGCCTCTTCAGCAGAGGAACGAGGTTCTGAAATCACCTTCCATTAAGAGCACGAGGTGCAAAGAAACTAACTCATTTGGGCAGCAGTTTGATGGGTGCACACATGAGCCTCCATGCTGAGGTGTCTGCTGGACCTGGAGACTGGGCTTGATGATCTCAGAGGTCAGTCCCAGCCCCGTGCGGTGGTACTGGCTGAGAATAAGTAACAGATAACTAACATGCAAGGGAACAACACGTACAGGTGAACAAACAAACAGTGAAAACAGCAATGAACAAACCAGAAAGCAAGTGCCGGGTCTCACTGGGTGGCCAGTGTGGTGGGCCAGTAGGGGGCGCTCTTGCGTTGAGCTGTCCACCTCCCTGCGCCTGACCACCTTCCAGGCTCCAAGTGCCTCCCTGGGGTGCCTTCCATCCGGCTGACCCCTTCCCTGGAGCACACCCGCTAGCCTGGGGTTCCTGCTGCCACCATCCAAGGCTCTGGACTCACTTCCGGCTCTGCGCTCCTTGGAAAATGCAGGCCTGATCATCCAATAGGTACTAAACCCAATACCAGCACTTGGGGCACTTCCCCAAGTCAGGGGCTATTTAGGAAAGTCTCCCTTAGTCCACAGACCTAAGGGGCTTCCTCGGCATAACTTAGACCCACCCCTCAATAAGTCTCCCACACCGGTCACAAGGAGAACTTTATTGATTACAGGGGGTAGGGCGGAAACAGGGTAAAAGGTAGAGCAGTATCATAGAAATCTTACAGGAATATCAAAGGAATCCCATAGAGCAAACCAGGGTGGCTGAGGTAGCCGTTTAAACACGCATCTGAGTTACTGAAGCTAAATATCTAATCGGATCTCGAGTAGCTTACTCACTCGCCTCATCCAGAGGTGGTTGGAGTTTCCTCTGGAGGCAGGGCACTCTTGGAGCATGCGGTGATGAGGAGAGAGCCAGGTTCAGATTCACCTGGATGACCGCATGGCTAATGGCTCCCTTCTTCCTTGCCCGGGCCCTTAAATAACCTGTCTGACCTCAGCAGCCCGGTCCAATCAAAGCTGCCAATACTGGCCACAAACCGACCAATCTACCATGCATCCCTGGCTACCTGGGCCCGCGCGCAGGGCCGGGCCTTCCCAGGTGACCAGAGCATCCACCTCCCAGGCACCAGGCTTTTGTCATGCAGACAAGGAGTGAGATCCCCGCCCTGAGGGATTCAACACCAGCCTCCCAGGCTGGTGGAGACAGATCTCTGGAGAGGGGCACCGACAGTGACATTTCTGCCACAGCCAGCTCCATCACAAGTGCAGCGCCAGACACCGCAGCCGCAGCCAGTGCCAGGGTCCAGCGAGCCGAGCTCCCCTGGGCGCCCACCCTGGCCCGCAGCTCGCTCTGCTCAGGGTGGTCACTCTCTGCAGTCAGATGGGTGACACATTCACTGCTGGCTCAGGTGAAAACCCCTGGTGGATGACAGCTGGTCCTGGCACCGTCTGTGACCACCGGGAAGCCTCCTCACATCCTGAGCAGAGGCAGGCAAGCCCCAGCACTCTCCTCCAGCAGCACGCAGGAACTTGTGTGACAGTCACAAAACACAAGCCCAGACACTGACACAACCCTGAGACTCGCACAACAGCCCAACTCTGCAACAGACACACACCCCAGCACACCCTGCGGGCACCTGACACAACTTGCAGCTTTGGCCCCATCCTTGCTCTGGCCCTGCCCCAGTTTGGGCGGGGGGGTCCGGCAGCCGGAGCAGGGTGGGACAAGGACTGTCTTCCCCACTGTAACTCAGCCCATTGCTTCCTCTCCTAAGGCCCAGGAGCTGTGTGTTGTCTGGAAACAAGTTTTGCTGTGTCTGATGTGGAGAGTGACTGATGAAGCTGGTGGAGGGTTTCCCAGACAGGAGCACAGGGCGACTTTGGAGAAGAAGGGGAGAGGGGAGGCACTAGAGCAGCTGGGCTCTTTCCCCATGGGTTTAATGTGAATGATCCATCCTGGTCCTGAGCAGGGAGCAGTGATGGACTCTCAGTCCCAGCTGTGGGGCTTGTTCTCCTGACATAGCAAGTGTGTTAAACAGACCCAAACCTTTGTCCCTTCTCAACCTAGGACTTTATTACTATTTCTTTAAGGGGAGAAAATGCTTGTAAGAGGAAGAGACAGGAGCAGTGGCCACGTTCTGCACAACACAAGTGACAGTCTCTGTGGGGCAGGAATGGACGCGGCGTTTGGGATTGCTCTGTTCTGCCGCTGCTTTTCTCCTTCTCCCCGGAGATCCCCAGGGCTTTCCTTGCATGGAGCACATCCTTGTCCTGCATGTGGTCAGGTCCTGGCAAGGTCATGGCTCCTTCACTCCCTCCCCAACAGCACCCTCTTCACCCCCCTGCTGCCCCTCAGGGTCTCTGCGCTCCCTTCCCCAACTGCTCACAACCTGCCACCAACCCTGCCCACTCACAGCCCCTGCTCTTGCCCCACAACCCATCACCTTGCCCTCCTCCCCTTCCTCTGTGCGACCCCCCCCACCCCGAACCCCAACCTGCCAGAGCAGGATGGTGGGTGCTGCATGTGTGTCAGGATGGGGGTGTTGCAGTGTGGTGAGCTCTGGCAGGTGCTTGGTGACATGAATGGGGAGCATTGTGAGGGAAGGGACTCTAGAGTGATGGCAGGGGCAGCAACCAGGCTTGCACCTGGGCTGGCAGGTAACACCTGGGAACAATTTGCCACAGCTGCTGTCCCCCATGGGTCCTGGCTGGAGTGGGTCTGAAACAGCTCTGAGCTTCCTCTTCTGCCCCCTCATCAGCTGCGGGGAAGAGGGGATGGTAGGGGAGAGGATGTGCTGCTGAGGATGGAGGGAAAAGGAGGGGATGCTAAGAGCCAAGGACAGGATTGTTCCCAGATTAGGGGACTTCAAAAAACAGTTCCTGCTCTTACTCCATCCTGCATTGTGCTTGCCAGGGAGTGGCTGGGGGCAGCTGGGAGCTGGGCTCCATCCTTCCCTACAGTGCGAGTCACTGCCTCTGTCCCCACTTCACAAAGTCCTGGATCCTCATGTGTCTGGTCCCGGTAAGGCGTGTGCGTGTCTGTCGAGGTGTACCCTGGTCCCAGTGGGGGAGAGGGTGGTGTGTGGGCCAGGGCACACTGCAGATCCTAGGGCAGGGGTGGGCAATGCTTTGGGCTGGAGGGCTCCTGAGCGAGTTTTGGTGAGCTGTTGTGAATGGAGTGTGTGCTGATCCTTCCCGGCGCATCAAGACAGGGTGCCCAGGGAGGCAGTTAATTAACCCTGCCTGGCTTGCCCTGTGCCCACCAGGACCCCCGCGGTCACAGTGCACTCAGATGGCAGAAGGGATGGGGCCACAGGTAGATGTGGAGTGGTGTCCAGACATGGTTGAGGGGTCGTTACAGCATGGGTCCATGGCAGAGATACTGTAGGGATTGTGCCTCTGCCCCTGGCCCTGGTTCCACCCCAGCCCTGACCCCAGACTTTTACTGCCCAGTGATACTAGCCCCGCCTGCCCGTTCCACTCCCTGATGCCACTTACTGGCCACCTGCGGTCCCATCCCATCAATCCAGTGGAGTGTACCCTCCCCACAGAGATCCCAGGCCGCTCTCCTCGAGGATCCAGGCTGCTCACCTGCTCCATTCAGTGTCCCTGGTAGCGTGTGCAGGGATGACGGGCCGGGAACCTAATTTCAGCCGCCCACCACTCAAACCCCACTGTGCACCATGGGGCGGCAGGTCTGGCTGCACACACCACAGCCCCCTGCCTTGGGACAAGTGGGGCTGAGGGACCTGTTGTGGCCTGGATACAATCCCTTGGCACCTACAG
This sequence comes from Alligator mississippiensis, assembly GCF_030867095.1. Classification (NCBI taxonomy): domain Eukaryota; kingdom Metazoa; phylum Chordata; order Crocodylia; family Alligatoridae; genus Alligator; species Alligator mississippiensis. The sequence goes on from NC_081838.1 coordinate 10,960,822, forward strand.
GCTGTATTTTGACCACCCCTGTCCTGGGGCATGTTCAGAAGTCGTGCAGTGGCTCAGACAGAACCCCCATTTGGGCCACGGCCCGGAGCAAGAGCAGGACATTTTTCTTAATGTCCCCAAGTTAGGTCAGAATCTAGTTCCCTCCCCTATGCCTGCCCCCCTGCAGCTCTCCGTGCCCCCTCCCTTCCCTTCCATCCTCAGTGGCACCTTCCCCCTTTGCCCTTCCCCTGCCCAGCGCTGCTGTTCTCGGTGGCTGATTGTGGGGGAAGGGGAGCTCCAGAGCTGCTTCTCCCATGCTCCAGCCAGGCCGAGTTAGGGGCAGCAGCGGACGGGTTTCTCCTCCCTGTGTTACTCAAATTGCCAATTGCTCATATTAAAAGCGAGACTTTATAACCCTTTTTATTTGCCCTTTATAAGGCAAGGTGCCATGTTTATTGATCACACAAGTTAGACATAGAGGTTCGGGCGCACCATTCATACAAACACAAATCATCGTACATATCATTACACACAGGCATACACATACACAAAACAACCATTTCATCCACACATAGACCAGATATAGTTACCATCAATAGTTGCACAATATCGGCCAAGGGTGGCCAGGCCGGGCTTATTGAGTAGATGATGATGATTTGAAGATAGCAAATTTGAAGATAAGAGTGGGAGCAGGGTGAACAGATGCATCTGTGCTCTGATGAAATAGCAGTAGAGAAAAAGAGTCACCCAACTTGGCATTTTCAAAGTGTTCTTTTATAGGGATTGGCATCCTTTGTTTCAGTGCTTTGGGTTTTTACCATACCCATCTTCTGTTTTTGCAGTTGTTCTTTTGTCTTCAGCTCATCTCAGCCTTGGAGTGTTTTTGCTGCCCATCTGGCAGGATGGGTGCATTTCTTCTCCTTGTTATCTTTATGCCCTAGGCCTCAAAGGGATTCTTCAGCCATTCATTAATTAGTTTACTGACTGATAACTTACATTTGACACCTCGTTATGTATATAAACAGTTAAATCTTCTTCTCACTGCCTGCTGTGGAGCACAGCTGGAGTGAAGCAGGAGTAGCTGTGGACCTATGCCCACAGCAGCTGAGGACAGCAATGGGCAGGAGAAGGGACAATGGGAGAGGAGGGGCCATGCTGCTGTAGGGGAAGGGAAGGGTGGGCAGACGGTGGTGCAGACAGAGCTCTTGCACGTTGTCCAGGTACATGAGGGTGCCCCTGGAAATGTAGGGGAAGTTCTCCAGGATCAGGCTAGGCTCTTTCCAGTTTACTGGGGTGCTGCTGGTAGTGTCCAAGAGCTGCAGCTATCATGAATCATATTCTGACACCAGGTATTTGCTTTGCATGCTGTCCTCCACAGAGCTGCCAGGCAAGCAGAGTGGGAGGACTCACCAGATCCTTGCTCATCAGGGACCATAGCTCTTAGTCTCCCCTCTGGCTGCTCTTCCATTCCCTCCTGGGCCACGTCCTGTGACAAATCGTTCTCCTTGTCTTGCCACTGAAACCAGACAATGATCCTGTGCACATTGTCCAGGTGTGTGGGGGTGTCCCTGGAAATGTAGGGGAAGTCCTCCAGGGTCAGGCTGGGCTCTTGCCAGGGTGCTGCTGGTGATGTCCGAGAGCTGCAGCTCCAATGAATCCTAATCTGCCACCGGGTATTTGCTTTGAACACTCTCCTCCACAGAGCTGCTGGGCAAGCAGAGGGAGTGTGATAGGTAGCTGAGGGGATGAGGCACCCCAGTGCCCTCCAAAGGCCCCAGGTGGGAGCTCAGGAGGGATGTTTTGGCAGAGAGCAAGGAGCAGGAACTGGCAGTGCCAGGAGACTGGGTCTTGGTATGCGAACACTGGTTCTTTCCCAGGTTGTGATCAGGGACAGGGACAGTGACTGATGCTCCACATGGACTGGCAACCGGAGAGATGGGCGGTAGGGAAGGGGTGATCCATGGGGATTAGTTCAGAGCATGTCTCATGGCTGTGTAGTGAAAATGTCTCATGATCTCACTACACAAAGGACCTCACAGCTGAGAACTGTAATCTCACTACACAAAAGGCTTCACAGCTGAGAACTGCAAATTGTTTCTTTTTCTCTTCTTTCTTCCTGCACTAGATAATCAGTAGCATAATAAAGAACTGATTCCTGTGCGAACACAAAGATTAGTTACTGCCTGCTTTGCACATAAACTTTGCAACCCTTGTTACTTGCTCGTTTTAGAACTACGCATGTGTTAAACTTTGCAGAAAACTGTAGCAAATCACAGATTGCCACAATGGAATCTTGTTCATGAGAGGTATAAAAATGTAACTTCGGGCGTGGCTAGGGGTCGACTCGGCTTTGAGCACTGAACTCCCTTGTCGACCTGTTTGCAAACAATAAACTCGAGATGGATCCAGCCTGAGTGTGTATGACTTTCTCCTTGAGGTATATTGGAAAAGCCTCCAGGGGCACGAAACTAGCCGTTTGTGCAACAGCTGTGTCAGGGCCTGGGTGGTCTGGGCAGGGCCGGTGGGCTCATTTTCTGGAGCAGGCCAGGCTGTGTGAAGGTCCCTCCTGCCTTTGCTGCCCCTTGTCTCAGCTCAGGGAGACAGACACCCCCTCCCCTCACCCCCCCAATCTGCCCTGAGCCCTGCCCCTTGGCTGCCACCTGTCCTCTTGCTGCCAAAAGCAGCAGGTCAGGGCCCGCCACAGGCAGCTCCAGCACACGCTGCTCTCCATGTCCCAGGATCTCTTGTGCCCACAGCCAGAGACTTGCCAGGCACAGCTGCAGCCAGAGCCAATGGGGTCCAACCACTGCAGAGGGGCAGTTGGGGGCATCGGTCTTCCCGGTGACCCCATGCCAGGACTTTGTGATTTAAGCAACATGGCCAGTCATTGCTGCACATTATGACATCAGAGATTCCTCAGCCAACCCCTAGCCTCCCCTCTGACTCATCTGCATTCCCATACCTCATTGGCTGAGATGGAAGGATTTCTGGGTACTGGATACCCAGTGGGCTGGATCAGGGGGTGTCCTGCTCCTGCATTGATAAGATTTTCATGGATGCTTTAGAGGATGGGACTGAGTGGGTGCTTTGCAAACTTACAGGTGACCCCAAGGAGGGTGGAGCTGCAGGAAAACAAAAAACAAAATCCATGTTTTTCTATAATTAAAATGAAATGCCACTATCCATACAGGTATCAGTTGAACACAATGTTTTATTAATATATTTACAATTTTAAAGCAATTTAGAAACTACCAACGCCTCAGTCACTATAACAAAATAAATACCTATATATTTTGGTGTTTAATATTTTATCGTGGAAAACCAGAGTGCCCCCTGCCCCCTTCCTCACCAGGACCTGGGTCCAGCTGGGGCTGTTCCCCAACCACTGCTTTGTGGCACTGAGAAGCCCTGATATGCCACTGCCCTGCCCACACTATTGCCTCTCACTCCCCACCTACAGCCCCTCGCCCCCCCCAGCTCTGCTAGAGGGGTCCCCACCTGCCAGGGCCACAGGACCAGGGACCTTCTGAACCCCCAGCAGCGCCCATACCCTGGCTGCCACCTGCAGGAGACACTGGCTGCTGTGGCCAGTGCAGAGGGCGCAATCCAGATACTTTTCCCCATGGGTGGTACGGCTAGAGCCTCCCCATCCCGCTTTGCCCTGCTGCGCCAGGTCCTGCCTGCTGGGCCACAAAGGCCCCTGAGGGAGAGCAGCGGGGCAGGAAGCCCTGAGCCCACAGCCACCAGCCTGCATTCCCCCCTTCCCATGCACAAATCTGGGGGGCACGTGCCTCCTATGCCCCTCCCTGGGAGTGTACATGGCAGTGGGGAATCAGCCACCCCTCCAACCCCCAGACAAGCCATCCATGGCTCCTGTTCCCCACCTGGGGTCTTTGCCCAGGCATCCTGGGCCCCACGCACCATCCCAGCTGGGCAGCAGCCCCAGCTCTGCCCAACTCTCCCCCTCCCTCCCTCCCTCCCTTCCTATGAGGACCTCAGTCCTCCTCTTGCCCCCTCCCCAACTTACCTGTGGGAGCTGCTCTCATGCTGCCTGGCTGACATTACACATGCACATGCATGACACCCCTGCCTGGTCCACGCTCCCCCCCGCCCACTGCAGCCTGGAACTCTGCCAGCCTGCAAGGGGAACCCCGTCTTTCCTGTTTTTCTCCCTAAAAGGAGTAAATGTGAGTTATTCTCCTTAAAAGTAGCAAATCCAGGTTTTACTGCACTTTTCTGTGGCGGACAGAAAACCTGGATCCTAGCTTATGAGACATGTCCCCAGCGCTGTCCACTCTTCTCTCCCCTGCCCTATCTCCTCCGGGTGCAGCAGCTTCTGCTCCCTCCCAAGAACCCACCTTTAGGGCTCCAGGGTCCCACTTGTGATGTCCATTGTGACACCCACAAGGCTGGGCACAGGCTGGGCTCAAGTCAGTGCTCAGTGTGACCTCAGAGGAGCTTCATGTGCTGCTCTGGGAGCAGATTGATCACCAACTCCCCTTTGCTGGGTTCAAGAAGGGGCAGCCAGGCCTCAGGCAGTGGTAGAGAAAGAAGGGAGGTGTGACACCCCTCAGCCATCACCTCTCCAGCAAGAGGACAGCTTCACACACCACATGGGGCTGGAGCCGTGGGGCAGGTGGGGAATGGCAAGCATCTGGACTTGGATGACAGCGAGTGCAATGCTGTCCAGGAGAGGGCAGGCCGAAGGACGCCAGTGCTCCCTGGAAGGAGATAATTGTGACACTCTTGTCCCACTGGCTGTACACACTGCAGGCTCCTCAGGCTGTTTTCTCTTTAGAGGCCAGGCCCAGGCAATAGCTAGGAACAGAGGGCAGAGCGATATTTCACCCAGGAGATGCGCAGTGTAACTTGTCGTGGAAACACACACAGAGTACTTTTGGGTCAGGTCAGCAGAAGCTTTTATTCAAAAGAAACTACAGCTGTAGGGGGAGTTCCAAAGTGACATGGATTTCCCAAGCACTTGGAAGGGGTCCCCCCCCCCAAGAGCAAAATCAGGAGGCTTATATACTTTTTAACAGTCGCTTACAACTCACGTGATCATATAGTGAAATTAGCATGAAAAGCGGCTATAATATTACTTCATTATTTCTTTGCTGTAATCAGGATGGGAATTATGGGGGAGGTAGGGTTAGTTCACAAACCTCCTTCTTGCACCTGGAAATCTACTTTGTACATACTTTTTTTTTCTACCTTCAAGGCCGCGGTGAGCGAAGCAGTTGCAGAAGAGTTACAAAGAACAAACACTTGCCCTTATCTGTTCTACTGTACCGAGCCAGCAATTCTCCACAAAGCGGTTATGTCATCTTATAACTAAAATAATCAAAGTTTAAGGCATATATTTTTTCTGATTCCACAAGCTTCAGACTAATTCAGACTCACCTGACCAGGGTCTGGGGCAAGTCTATTCCTGTCCCCCCAATCCTGCACAGACACACTGAATGATCAAGTGCCCCTAGTCTAGGAAAAGGGAAGTGCTTGTGCATCACTGGAAAGCAAATCCATTACCACCCAGTCTCCTGAACAGAACAACAGGTCATGTGCACACCCCCCGAGACAGCCTGCTTGCAGGTACATGGTTGCTGGGACGCCTGCAGTGTCCCCGGGACATTGTCAGCACTTGCAGAAAAGAGCCTCCCCAAGAGCTGAGAAGGAGACAGACCTAGGAGACCCTGCTCAGCACTGGACATAGAGGGCGATGGGCTCTCTCAGGGGAGCTCCCACCACCTGTCAGGAGCTGTCGCTTCCCTGTGCACAAGCCAGGTGCCAGTTCTTTTTTCTTTTTTTTTAATGGAGTTTTGATTTAAATCAGATTTTTTTACATTTAAATATAAGTAGTTTTTCCTTTTTAAAAATGAATCAGCTTAAAATAAAATTTAATACAGCATAGGCTACAGTATAAATTTAGTATAATCTATTAATTTAAATAAAATGTGTTGAGTCAATGAGTCTCTACTAAAAACTCTGGGATTAAAGGCTGGTTTTCTTCTATATAAGATTAGAGGGGAAAATCTAACTTCTGAGGCCAAGCTTTTAAAAATATGGCCCAATATTTCATATATTAGGGGCTTGGTTCTGCAAGGGATGCACAGTCTCTCTACTGGATGCAGAGGCATCACAGGTGTTGGAAACTGGTGTCTGTGGGAGTCACAGGCCATCACGTGTCCTCCTTCATCGGGATGATCCACCGAACCCTCCTGCATGGTGCCAGAGTCCTGCCTCAGTCTCTCTACCTGAAGGTTACAGTGCTGTGCCACAGGCCGTTGTGTGGTTTTGGACTTGAGGTCAGCTTGTCGTCCCCTTGTTCTTTCGTGCAGGGAGTGCCCCATCTATCCAATGTAGACAGGAGAGGGGCACTGTAAGCAGGAGATGGCTTGTATGGTAGATGAGTAGAGTCATGAGTGTCTGAAGTTATAATCCATGTTATGTGGGCCAGTGATGTGTTCTGGGGTGATAAGGGAGCAAGGCTTTCATGTGGGTTTGTTGCAAAGCCTGGTGCCAGCACGCCTCAGTGAAAATAGGAGCTAGGTGCAAATAGGAGTTAAGTAGCCTGATGCTTGAGGGAAGCTGTCTGGGGTTATGCATCTCTGATTCCCTTAGTCTACCAGGTAAACCTGTGCTGTGCATTTCCAGGAGGGCTCACTGTGACACAGGGCTGGAGAAGGAAGGTGAGTGCCCGACTGCGAGTGAAGGAAGCAGAATGGGTTGGGCTGCAATGAGAAAGTGAAATTCTGAATCCTGCCAGCTCAGCAAGGGCTTCCGCTGCCTTGAGAGGAAGAAAAATGGATCATTTCTCAAGCTGAACCCGCTCGCTTTGGCTCTGCAGGGTGAGTTCAGCATGAGCAGCACTTTGCTTGTCTATAAACAGTTTGGATCGGTCTATTTTTATTTTTCTCCAGGACGGGCAGGTTTCCTGTTAGAAGAGAAGGGGTGCGGTGGTAGAGGAATGTGTGGGGCGATGAGTTCTTGCCTTCCCCAGGAAGGAGCTTGCACAGACCTGGGATCCCCTTGTTTGGCAACCTGTGGTTGCACAAGCTGGTGTTTCCACTGGATGCAGAGGAGTGTGCGGGCTGTGCTGCTCCCTGCAGCACCCCCGGGAGCTGGCAGGTGTTTTTCAGCAAGGTACAGGGAGGCAGAGGGAGAGAGGCAGAGCACTCAGGAAGTGGGGGCTGGCAGGAGCTGTAACATAAGTGAAGAAGGAGATCTGAGCCGAGGGTGCAGGACAGGGAGCAGACCTGTCTGGGAGAAAGTCAGCCTTCTCCACACAGAAAGACTGCATGCTCACATGCAGGGTATCCAGGAGAGAGACTCAGACCTCTATATCCTTTATGGTCCTTCCCCCTCCCCGCCCCATGGAGAAGCACAGATACCCCCACCACCCACCAAGCCTCCAGTCCCTGCAGACTGCACTGGTGCTGAGGGCGCTGGTCCATCTGCCTGCTGCTTTGCCCTGGTCACCGCCCAGAGGTGCTGCCATGATCGGGGCAAGGCATTAACCACAGGGAAGGAGGCAGTCGGGGAAATGGGTGCAGAGGAGGCCATTGCGAACACCACTGAGCAAGGAGGATGCCTGGGGAGGAGAGAAGGGGAAAAACACAAACAGGGAAGTAATGGAGCACTATTGCATGCTGGTCACTTTGCTGATCAGGGGCTTTCCTTTTTCCAGTCCAAGGTCTGCACAAAACTGTCCTTTGCTGGAGACTGAGGCTGGGTGCAGAGAAACCCCCGACACTAGACACTAGCAATTCCATGAATTGTAAAACACAAGTCAAATGTCACAGTAATGACCCACTTTCAGTACTTTGGACTACTAGCAGCAATAACTGAATAGAAACTGCTGCTGCCGCTGCGTGCAGCTTTAACCCAGTTTGCTGAGTTACATTCCTCAAAGACTCTGTGTGCAAACAACCTACGGCAGGATTTTAAAAATCCCCTGGAAATCCCATTTGTGTGAAGGCAACAACCACATTACTTCGTACCGTGCGTGCTTTTTTGTGTGAAGTCCCAGGCAGACTCTGGGAGGTAGAAACAGTGTTGGTGCTGTTAGGAAGGTCTTGCCAAGTACACCTGCTTATAAAGTCTCCCTGGTTCCCCTCCCTACTGTGTGAGTGGGTGTTTTCTCTGGGAAGTTCATGCCACAGTGTTTACTTTGCTGCTGCAAGGGTTTGCGTAAAGGCAGGTTTCAGTCAGGGAGTGCTGCGAGCAGCACGAATGCCTGACCTGTGTCCTGGACTCTGAGTCCAGTCAGCTCTTGAGGCCACACTGTTTTCTGGCAAGCAGGCATCGGTACTGGGCTGAGATTCCTGGACGAAGGCTTCGTGAGGTCCCTTCCAGTCCTAATGTCTATGAAATCTATAAGCTGCGGGTGGTCCACGTGACAGGGGGGATGTGGTGGGATGTGGTACAGATATTCAGTGAAGTGCTCTAATCTAAAGCACTCTAGCCTGATACCACATTAATCTGGGGTTAATTTAGAAGCAGGAGCCACCATTTTTAAAGTTCTCTAGGTGTCGTGAACACCGGCTCACTTACAGATGTAGAACCCTTTCTGTGTGCTTTTTGTGTGATAAGTGTATCTTCTGTACCCAGCCTGATATAATGACAGTGAGAAATTATAGCGAGCTTCCCATACAGAATCCTTGAATTGGTTGCTCTGTGATATTGCCTTTTCATAATGTAGATCACCATTCTGCCTGGGAGTCACCATTTGGTGAGCTTTAAAGCGCAGAAGACATTGGTAGATTCATCAATTCATAGATTTCTAGAGTCGGAAGGGACCGGGTAGATCATTGGGTCTGACCCCCTGCTCCAGGCAGGAAAGAGCGGTGGGATTAAGTAACCCCAGCCAGATGCCTGTCTAATCTCCTCTTGAACACCTCCAGGGCAAGGGAAAGCACCACCTCCCTTGCAAGCCCATTCCATAATTTGGCAACCCTTACCGTAAAGAATCTCTTCCTTATGTCCAATCTAAGTCTATTCTCCTTCTGTTTGTGGCCATCATTTCTGGTTATTTCCAAGGGGTGCCCTGGTACACAGAGTGGCCCCTATTCCCTGATGGCCCACACTGATGAGCTTGTAGGCAGCCACAAGATCACCTCTTGCGGAGGCTGAAGAGATTCAGATCCCTCAGTCTGTCTTCATAGGGTCTTACCTGTGTAGCAGGCTCACCTTTCAGAGCTTGGGTTGAGTCCCAGGCTTGAGATCCTGCTGTTTTGATTGGTGGAGCCCATCCACCACTCAGGAGGCAGCAGGAGAAATAAAGTCATGCCCCTTTCCTGAGGGGAGGGGGAGAAGAGCTTGCCTGGACCTGATTGAAGACTGTAAACTGTCAGGTGTGGAAGATGTTGGGGCGGAGCCCTGACCCGTATAAAGGGAGCTGCGTGCCCAGCACAGGGGCAGATGCAGCGAGGGACTTGAGAAAAGCAGAGCTAAGAGAAGCTGGAGAGCTCTGCCCCAGCGGGCACTAGTCCTGAGGCTCCTGAAGACGCCACTGGAGGAGCAGCCTTGGGAGTGGTGCGAGACTGCTCAGGCTGTTGGTGGCGCACAGGGTCGGTGCATGGAGACCCGGCCCTGGGAGCAGTATGAGACTGCTCAGGCCCATCATGGTGCACAGTTCGATGCATGGAGCCCAGGCTTTGGGAGCCACAAGCAGCGGCTCAAGCCTGTAACCCCAGCAGGGTCTTTGGGACTGCAGTGAGGTGGCTCAGGTCCCATGGTGTGCAGGGTGGCGCATGAACCCAAGCCTTGGGAGCCAGGGAGCAGCGGAGGCTGTTGGGGTTAACCATCCAGTGTGAGGACGGCTGGCCGGAGCCTGAAGGGCCTGGCCTGTGCTAAAAGAGCCCTTGGTGACGAAGCCAGGGCACAGGGAAATAGTAGTGCTGCAGTGTGAAGCCCAGCACCCAGAAGCCAGCAGCGGTGCAGCAGCTGAGAGGAGAGGAGCTGAGCCCTCAGTGCCCCGAGCAGGGCACAAGGTGGGGAGGACCCCAGCGGTGCAGGAGAGGCCTGGAGAGGTGCTCCAGCAGAGGAGACCCTGTTGAGCTGAGCCCTGACCACCGCCACCTGAGGGAGTGTAAGTCATTGAGCCCTTGGGTCCCACAGGGGAAAGAGGTTTGGGGCAGGCAAACCCAGAGAAGGGGCTGGGTGAGCTGTGCGCTGTGGTGGAAAGGGATGGGGGAAGGAAGGCCCATGGGGGGAGGGTAGATCAATGCCCCCAGCAGTGAGGGAGGGGGCAGAGGTGCAGGACAGAGCTGTGGCTCATTGAGGGGCAGCTCCCACCACTGAGCACACCTGGGGAGAGCATAGGTGTGCCCTCAGATCTGCACAGGGCAGGGTGGAGTGGGTGAGCCACAGGTGCAGGCTGGAGCTGGGGTTGCACTGGGCACTTCTTGGCAGGGGCTGAGCTTAGGGTGAGTGGTGCTGGGAGGGGGGGTATGGAGGGGGCTGCAGCCACCCCTGATTTCACTGTAGCCCCATTCCAGTGCCTCCACTGCTCACCTGGCGCAGTCCCGGCTCTTCCCACCTCCCTGGAGCAGGGCCGGGTGGGGGCGGGGTTCGAGGCCAACAGTGCTGGTCTCAGCTCCCCACTCTGTCCACTCTGTCACCACTGCCTCCTTCCTGGAACGCTCTTGGAGCACTCTGATTGGTTGTTTCAGACAACCAGAGTGCGAATAAAGCATTATGGACGGACAGACAGACAGATGGAGGCTTTTATAATATTAGAATCCTGATTCAGCTCTACTGAGCACTGTGCTGAGCTCTGAGAAGAGCGGTGCTCTTGTGCCTGTTCAAATATTCTGTGCACAAATGAAAACCTTGCCACTTTTATTCCACATCTTTGGACTTTTGTGGCCACCAGCCATGCACTTCCACTGCCTACACTCTTGTGTCTTCCATGTGATGTCTTCCTTAAGGTACATTATGGGCTGCATACATCAAATCCATCTGAATTCCTTGTGCCCCATCAATACTGATGCCTTCTCTCATTGTACATGGGCAAGCAGGTCTCTACGGCTAAGGTTACATTTGGTTAATTGTGCTTCAAAAGTAAATGCAATGACTTTTTTTTGAGCTGTCCCTTTTTATATTAGGTCTGATGACACTGCTTCCTACTTTGGCAGTGTTTGCCCCTCAGGTACAGTCTCTATATTTCTGATTGCGGAAACAAGAGTGTTCCAGATTGTATTAAGAGGATACCTCACTTAACCATAGACTTTCCTGAGTGTAATGGAGTTCCCTTGCTCTGGCCTTTCCTTTTGAGAATGCAGGGCTGAGAAAGGAGGGACAAGTTCCAAGTTTCAAGAAAGTCGGTGCAGGGGTTTGGGAGAAACTGCACCCTAAATTCTTGAAAGCAAAACCCGTCACATCTAGGTGTTACAACATAGGGTGATGAAAACTGCAGGGGTGGCAGCCTATGGTGAGGCCACGATGTCTGCCAAGTTTCAAGAAGATGGGTGCAGGGGTTTGGGGGGAACTGCACCTCAAGCTGTGGACAAGCAAAACTCATGCCATGGGTGACTCTGTGTGTGTTAAGGCACAGCAGGATGACAGCTGCAGGGATGGTGGCCCCTGCTGAGGCTACAATGCCTGCCAGCTGTTGAGGAGATCGGTGCAGGGGGGTCCTGGGGCCCTGAACCCCTAGCTGCTGACAGGCAAAACTCGTGACATGGAAGAGTACTTCCTGACCTGGATGAGGAAGACTATAGAGTGGGGAAGATTCCTGAAAAGGAGGGATGGGGAGGCTTTTCTGAAGAGAAGCTGAGGAAGGGAGCAGGTCTTGAAGTGAGTAGTGGGTTGGAAAAAAAGAAATTCATAAAAGAACCAGGGTGGACCTGCTTCCACAAGCCTACACCACCCCAGCTCAGCAGGATCTGTCTAAGCAGCTGTTGGCCCTCTCCTTCACCAGTAGCTACCCAGGGCCCAGATACCTGCAGCAGCAGCCAGAGGATGGCAATTCCTCATTTCAGCAGCCCCTGAGGAATTGCCATCCTCACCCTGTGACACTTCCCCCAGGCACAGCACCGAGTTCTTAGGACAGGAGCTGTTTGCCACAGGTTGAAGCTTGCTCTTTGTGAAGGGGGCCATTAAGCATCTTGGATAAAATCTGGCATTCAGAAAGGCATAATGTGGTGAATGTGAGAGCAGATGGGAAGGGGTTGCTTTCTGTGCAGTAACTGTGTATGCTTCATTATGCAAACACAACTTCATAATATCTATAGGTGACCCCTCTAACCCATTATTTTTTCACTTTCAGACTTTTCCTAATATCTCACAATGGCCATGCAAAACAGAAAACTTGACATCCTTCCACATCTGCAGGAACTCACAGAGGAGAATTTTAAAGAATTCAGATACTGGTTATGCAGCTTGGCATTAGATGACAAATTCCCAGTTCGCCGTAGCAAGCTGGACAAGGCAGACTGTGTAGATGTTGCAGGTCTCCTGAGAGAGCACTACGGCGAGGAGAGAGCAGTGGATGCAGCTATTGAAACCTTCAAAATGATCAATCGGAGGGACTTGGCTGGGAAACTCCAAGCGGAAAAGGACAGAGGTAAGGAGTCCAAAGCTAATGCAGCCTCCACCTCCCATGAGCCATCGCTCGATTAAATATCCCCCAGCTGTAGTAGGAGCAACAGCAAACTGACAACAATTAAAGAGGCCAAAACTCAGAGAGAGGGCAGAGTGATTCACTGGAAAGTGGTGGTGAGGCCTGGCCGCCTGGTTTGCAGGTGCATGTTTAGGAACTGGGGATGGACCAAGCTGACTGGAGCCCTGGTCCATCTTGTAGAGTGTCCTTGCTCTGGCCGTGGCCAGCAGTTCAGATAAAGTCCTCAGAAACCCTGCAGTACGCAGTTATACAGGAATTTGCCCAGAGACGTGAGTTCTTAATAACTCCGATGCTAGCTTGTATTTCAGGACAAGAGTGTTTATAACTGTCAAAAATCTTGCTGGCTGTTTAATGCGTCCTGTTTCAGCTGTGTGTCCCTGGTGGCCCCTAGAAATATCGAATCCTTTGCTAATCTTGTTAAGGGTTTGACCTGGGCATTTTTGACAGTGAGCTCCAGAGAACATTCCTGGTTTGTGGGTAAAAGACTTTTATTTAATTGTTTTAAGTCTGCCATCTTTCAGTTGCATGGACCTGGGGTCCTCAGCCCCTGGCCTGCGGGACAAATCCAGCTTGAGGTGCAGTGTCATCCAGTCCTGTAGGGAGCCCCAGGCCCTGTGCACTGAATTGGGTGCTTGATCCCAGCACACAGGACAGGACTGGGTGAATGTCACACCAGGTCCCAGGGCCAAGTCTCAGTATGGATGACAGGGAGGGGGCAGCATCAGGCCCTTGAGACCCAGTTCCCAGTGTCAGGGCCTGGGAGAGGGTGGCATTAGGTCCCCAAGGCCTAATCCTGGTGCATGGGGGTGGCGCTTGGCCCCAGGGCCTAATCCTGGAATGCAGGGCAGGGAGGGGGTGGTTCTGGGGACTTGGTTTGGCCCACCCATCTGGCCTGCAAGGCCACAAGCTTGAGCACTACTGGCATAGGCAATACATGCTTTTCTTCCCATGTTACCATACAAGGAGGATAGAAGTTCCCAGGCTGCCTTCCTTGCTCCATTTGCATTTTTGTACTCTTCTCATTCCCCTTCTTACCTGTCTCCTCTCTCATGTAATAAGCTTCAACCCTTTCAGACTGGTCGTATGACAAGTTCTTCAAGCTCTTAATTATCTTGTTTTTATTTTTCTCTGGAGAAGTCCTCACTGAAACATGCCAAGTGAAGCCCAGGTCTTTTTCTTTAACTGATACAGTAATCTAATCAGACTCCAGTGAGATGCATGGGTAGTTCCAAGTATTCCTTTTCATTTGCATTCCTTAGCGTTTATCAACAGGAAACCTCATTTGCCATCATGTCACCTGCTCACCTAGATTTTCAACTCTTCACCATACGTCTGAATCCAAAAACTACAAGTCATGATTTCCACCCGTCGCCCAAAAAAATATCTCTGAATTCCATGTTACGGGACACATCACTTCCAAAATCTCTAACACAAATCGGGTATTTTGCACATTTCATTTCTTAAAATTCATAACACGATCCCATGACATACACTGGTTATTCATAAGGCCACTTATTACACACGCTGACTGTGCCTATACTCATGTTCTAAATGGGCAATTCCAACAGTATCTTGTTCCTTACCGAGTGCGCCATTTTTGGGTCTCCACTGGGTTCCACTGGGTAAATCCGGAGCCTCTGAGGTCATTCATTACTTTACTTATTGCATTCTTGAAGTTGGCCTTCTTGCTTACTCTTTTTCTGGGTTTACTACTTTGGTTACATCCATCAGAACATGCCATATTTTTTGCAAAGGCACTGAATACTCCTACGTGAAGCAAGTTTATCTGCTTCCAAGTCTTTGGGATGTTTTAGCATTAACCATTTCCAGTCATTCTAGAGCCTTGAAGAGGGAACTGCTCCCCTTCTTGTTGCAGGAGCATGCTAGCTCTGTTAGACCTTGAGCAATCTCATGGTTCTTAGTTCATTCAGGATCTAGCAGGTACAGGCTTCTACCTGACCTGTTGGGAGTGCAGGGATTTCAGTTGTTTAGTACTAGGTGGGGAGCAGGTTCAGAGTGAGCCTACTGAAGGGATTTGCATATTGCCACCTTTCCTATATAGTGGAGCAGTGAAATACCCCTTAAGAGAACTCCCACCTGGAGCCTCCCTTTGTGATTCCTGTGTTGAGGGTCTCATCAACTCCTGGGATCCTGTAGGAGCTAGTTCCTGCTGTGATGGACAGTTGCACATGTGGTTTAACCCTTTTGGCACTGGACCAGTCTTCCCCACGGCTCTGGGCTTGGTGCCCTTGGCACTCCATGGCTGGATTCCTCATGGGAAGTATGCATAACAGGGACCAGACTCAGCACCGTGCTATACTACATGAGCTGCTTTACTCGAGATTAGAGCAAATCACTTCTCACTAAGCATCACCGTCGACATGTACAGATGCTTACTGCGCTGTAATTTGCTCTAATCGTGAGTAAATTTGCTACCTGTAACTTTGTAGCAGGGCATGGGAGATAAAGCTGCCTGTTGCTGAGGCAGGCTCTGCCACCAGAGCCTGGGCAGGGACAATCTCCCTCTGCCTTGGCGTCAGGGAGCTCCTAGCCCCAACTTCATGATTAGGGAGTTGGGGATGGAAGATTCTTATCTCCCAGCCCTAGCTCCATGGTCATGAGGTCAGGGTTGGGAGATAAGCATCTCCCAGGCTAGACCCCAAGACCATGGAGCTAGGGCTGGGAGATAAGAATCACCCAGCCCCAGCTCTGCAGTGTCCCAGCCCCTGCCAGGAGACACCTGTCTCCTCTGCCAGTTCCTGGGCTAGCACCCATGGGGAACCTAGAGCTCCCCTGGCACCTGCAGCAGGCTGGTGCAAGGCGGCAGGGGGTGGTGCAGACTGCTGCCTTGAGGAGCAAATCTGCTCCCACTTCCCTGCATGTTAAGACCTCTGCCTGGGGTGGGTTTTCTCCAGAGTAAATTACTCTAGAGTAAACCCACACCAAAGCATTTGCACATGTAGATTCACCCAGTTTAGTGCAATTTGGAAGCTTCTGTCGGTTGCTTAATGAAATTGAAAGATGGTAACAGAGAAAAGGAAGAACTTTTTCAACCAATGTGTAATAACATGTTGAACTCTTTGTCTGGTAATGCCACTGCGATGTTCCCAGAAGGATCGGGTGTGGATACAAGAAACAAGAATGTTTGGTGTTTGAATAATGCTAGAAAAAGTGTTTGGGGAAAGATCTAAGCTTCATGCTTCCTGCTTTGTATCCATTCCTCCTTGGGATTAAGAGAGAATTTTCACGATGGCAGAGTAACCCATTGTTGTCATCTGTGCGGTTTCCTGTTCTTTGCTCTGAAAATTTTAGTGTTGGGCCGTGTCAGAGACAGGACGATGGAAAAGCTGGACCCTGAGTCTGATATATTAAGGCTATTCCTATGTTCCTGTGGTCGAGGGGATCTGGGTTTCCATTTTGTGAAGAAAGTGCACTCTAATCATTTCTTGGATCTTGTCATTTAGCACAGTTGGCTTGTTTCTTGGTCTCCTGTCTCCTATTTTATGTCTGCAGGCTCATCTCCTTTGAATCTTCTGGTATCAGGAAAGTAGTAATAAGAACCAAAGATGCATGCAAGAGCTAGCAGTCTGCTACTCCCTGAACTATCAAGCAAAATATTTCTTGTGAGATGCTGGGTCTAGATAGAAACCTACCACTGAGCACTAGGTAATGCAACAAGAATCTGGCCAAATGAGCTCATCAGCAACAGCAACGTTGCAAAAGTCTTTCATTGCAAAACAGCAACATTGCAAAAGGCTTTTCTAAATAAATTCTCTGTGTTTCTTGTTAAAGGTTTATTTTCTTAATTTCCCCTTTCTAAAAGTTCATGTCCTCAGGCTGGTTTTTGACTCCTTCAGATTTGGCCAGATGAAATGTAATTGTATATCACAGATTTCATAGACAGTGGGGCTGGAAGGGACCTCACAAGATCATCAGGTCCAGCCCCTTGCCCAAGGGGCAAGAGGTCAGCAGGGGTCAAATGAACCCAGTAAGATAGGCATTCAAGTGTTTTTGAAAGTATCCAGAGCAGGTGCTTGCACCACCTCTGGGGGAATCTATTCCAGGCCCTGGAGACTCAGGCAGTAAAGAAGTTTTTCCTTATGTCCAGCCTAAAACAGTCTTCTGGGAGTTTATGACCGTTGGACCTTGTCTTCCCATGGGGTGCCCTGGTGAACAGACATTCTTCGAGTCCCTGATGCACACTCCTTATGTACTTATAGGCTGCCACCAAGTCCCCCTTGAGCCTTCGCTTTCCCAGGCTGAAGAGTCCCATGTCTCTCAGCCTGTCCTCATATGGCCTACTCTCTTGTCCTCTAATCATGGGTATGACTCACCTCTGGACTCTCTCAAGCTTCTTCACATCCTTTCTGAATTCCAGAGCTCAGAACTGGACAAGAACTGGATATAGTATTGCAGCTGTGGCCTCACCAAGGCTGGGTAAAGTGAGAAGATGACTTCCCAGGTCTTGCTTGAGATGCATGGGTAGATGCAAGCCAGAGTTCTGTTTGCTTTGCCAGCTGCGGTATCGCATTGATGGCTCGTGTTCATCTTGTGGTCAGTCATGACCCCCAAGTATCTTTCGGTCATGGTGCTAGTGAGTATAGCGCTGGCCAAGACTATGAGTGTGGTGTGGGTTTTTCCTCCCAAGGTGGAGCAGTTTGTATTTCTCAGTGTTGAATGCCATCAGGTTTTGATCTGCCCACCTTGTGAGCCTGTTGAGGTTGGCCTGGATTGCCAGCCTATCCTCTAGGTTGACAGCACTTCCCCATAGCTTGGTGTTATCAGTGAACTTAACCAGTCCACTTCTGACATCAGAGTCCAGATCATTTATAAATACATTGAAGAGTACAGGCCCAAGAATGCAGCCCTGGGGGACGCCACTGGTCACCATGAGCCATGTTGCTTTGGTTCCATCAACTATCACTCTCTGGGTCCATCCACAGAACCAGTTCCCCAGCCATCAGACTTTGCAATTATCAAGGCCACAATTCCCCAATTTTTCCATGAGGATGTCATGGGACACCAGGTCAAAGGCTTTCTTGAAGTCCAAAAATATGATATCCACCTCTTCTCCTTTGTCCAGGTGATGTGTCACCTGATCATGAAAGGAAATGAGATTGGTCCGACAAGACCTACCCATGACAAAACTGTGTTGGCTACATCTCAGAATGTTACCTTCTGTTAGCCTGTTGTTAATGGTTTCCTTGATGATTTTTTCCAAGATCTTTCCAAGGATTGAGGTCAAACTGACTGGACTGTAGCTCCCTGGATCTTTCTTCCTCCTTTTCTGGAAAATAGGCACCACATTGGCCCTCTTCCAATCTTCAGGACCCTCTTCCATGCACCACGAGGCCTCAGATATCCTTGCCATTGGTCTTTCTATGATGTCAGCCAAATATTTTAGCACTCTTAGGTGCATTTCATCCAGGCTGACTGATCTGTGGATATCTAGCCTCTCAATGTGTACTCTCGCAAGATCAACACCAATGATGGGCGCATGTTTTCCCTTCCCCTGGTGAACCTGCATCCTGTCAGGCAGGGTGATCCCCTTGCACTGATGGAAGACCGACACAAAATAGTCATTAAGGAGACTGACTTTTTCCTGAGTGTTGGTTATCAGCTGTCCCACTTGGTTTAGTAAGGCCCCAATGTCACCCTTGTTTTTTTTTCCAACTTCTCACATATCTGAAGAAGGACTTTTTATTGTCCTTGATTTGTGTGGCCAGTTTGAGCTCAGTTTCAGCCTTGGCTTTTCTAGTACGCTCCCTACAGATATGGGCCAATGCTGAATACTCCTCCTTAGTGGTGTTTCTTATCTTCCATCCTTTACCAGCTTCTTTATTTCAGGTGCAGGAGGTCCAAGAGTTCCCTATTAAGTCAAGGGAGGTCGCCCAGCCCCTTTACATATAGTGATGTAAAGTGGCTGATATGGACAGGATGACTTCATCTATAATAGTTATAGCTAAGAGCAGAATTTGCCTAGTGAGTTTTCTCCATTTTCTCTTCTTACCTGGTACGTCCCATCCCCTGCATGTAACAGATACAAGCCACATGACAAGACCTTGCTAAGAAAGATAAGGGCTTTATCCACATTTCCTAGTTGGAAAGGGATCTAATGGCAGCAGAAGGAGATCCTGGGCACTTGGGAATGGCAAATGCTCTAAAAGCAAGAGTGGGGAGGGGATCTGTGGGGGTAGGGGGGCACCTGGCAGGAGAGAGGGCAGCAGCACCAGCAGGGAAGAGAGGGCAGAAGCTGTTGGAGGAACGTCATGTTCAGGTGCATTGTGGGGCACGTTCACTGGGCCAGGGAGTTCTGATAGGGATCTGGGGTGGAGGAGAAGGGGTGCTGCTGCCTGAGGTAGTCAAAGAGTCTGGGGGGATTTTGCCAGTTACTGCAGGGGAGTGAGGGCAGGAAGCACTGGTCAAGGAGAGGGTGCCTGAGCTTGGCAGTGCTGTGCAATGGTAGCTGAGAGTTTTGTTCAGCTCTCAAACAGCAGCATATCCAACCTCAAAGAGCTGGCCAGCATTGCCGATGCTCAATTTATCGTGAGGCTCCCATGTGAACCTTGTGCACACAATACAGGAGGGAGAGTGGGCATGAGACGGGTATATGGGGCCATGTTTTTCAAAGCTACTTAGCTCCAACCAAAGTGCCTAAACAAGGGCTGGATTGCAACAGCCCTTCCTGCGCTGAGCTCTTGTGGGAATCCGGTCCCATCTGTGGGAACAGAGCTGCTTCCGGTGGCAGGGCCCGTCATGGGAAAACTACAGGCATTTCTGGGGCAGTCCCTGACAGCAGATTGCCTTGTACTCCTGCCTCCAAAGAAATCTCTGTCTCCCTGAGCTGTAGGCTTTTTCTTACTGTGGAGAGCCTTAAATGAAACACTTCTCTCACTTCCCTCCATGGGCAACACTCTCACTTCATTTCTGTAACTCTAATACTCACTTGTCATTTCTTTTCCAGCTTTGGGCCCTGACCAAACCCGTGGAAGAAGAGCAGAAGGTATGTGACGTGGCAACAGGACCTTTATCACCAATTGGCAGTTACTCTAGAGCTGCCAAGGGTTTGACTAGTAGGAGTAGTGAATAGCACACCTCAGACCATAGTCTTTTCAGAACCCAGAAGTGGGTTTTCTCCATCCAGGTGGAGGCATTTTGGGATAGCATGAATCATGTGAGAATATGAATCAGGCCTCCTACATTTTCAGTGGATTCCCCAAAATCTCCCACTTTCCTGTTACGTTCCTTCTCACTTTGTAGCTTGAACAGGTATCAGCAACATGTTCCACGAGCTAGATATGGCCTGTGGAGCTACTGAATGTGGCCCATAGAGCTGGAGGGCTTTGTGTCTGCCCGTGCCCATACCCATGCTGGGACTGAGCAGTGAGAAGTGGTGCTTGGGTAGGGCAGCAGCACTTCTCCATCACCACCACTTCTCCTCACCCTCATCCCCTGCCTGCAGCACAGGCTCAGCTTCCAGCTAGTGAGGAGCTGAACTGCAGCTGGGCAACTTCCAGCTGTGCTTGCATTGCAGCTGGTGGGTGGTGAGAAGTGGCAGCAGTGCAGACACAGCTTCCAGCTGCTCAGCCCTGGCTCAGTCCCTCACTGACTCGAAGCTGTGTCCACACTGGGGCCAGGCAGCTGGGGGATGGGGAGAAGTGACGGCAACACCGTACCCCGGTGCAGACATAGGCAACTGCCGGCTCTCACTGCTGATGCACACTGAAGCCACCTGGATTGAAGCCAGGCTGTTCTGGCCTCTACAGACTTCTAAAGGTTGGTGGCCCCTGATGTGAACTGTTATGTGCTGCTGCTGTGCCCTGCATTGGTGGTTTTCACTGTAGACATGACTGCATTTCACCAGTTAGTAAAGTGACTGTTGAATATGCACACAGAGTTCAAACTAACCATTTTTACCTGCATCCTAATTCCAGTGGGACTGCTAATATAAAGAAGCACTACAGGTCCTCCAGCTAGTTGATTGGAGGATATTGTATGAGGAAATGTGCAATACAATTAGCTAAAGGCACCATTCGTTATTGTTGAATTAACTTTATTCCAACATTAATGTAGATTGTCTTTTTCCCCTGAACTTCTACCTCCGGATATCTAATGCTTCCTATCTCTAACCCAGGTTACAGGAAGAAGTACACTGCGCACGTACAGGATAAGTACGGAGTAATGAAAGACAGGAACTCTCTTCTTGGTGAGAATGTAATTCTAAACAGCAGATACACCAAGCTGATTATTGTAAAGGAAACACGTGCCAGAAAGGAAAGACAATATGAAATAATGGCCTCGGGACAGAGACATGCAGAAATCATGTCTGAGCAAAAGAGATCCATCACCATCGGTGACTTATTTGCAGCTGATGAGAAAGGGAAAACTCAGCGAATTGCTGTGCTGCTGGGAGCTGCAGGGATTGGGAAAACACTGACAGCAAAAAAGATCATGTTTGACTGGGCAACTGGAAAGCTTTACAGCAAAAAGTTTGATTATGTTTTCTACATAGACTGCAGAGAAGTTAACTTTGACATTGAGCAGGGAAGTGTGGCAAATCTGATCTTAAGGAACTGTCCTGATCAACATGCACCGATTGAAGCAATGTTGGTGAATCCAGAGAGACTCCTGTTTATAATTGATGGCTTTGATGAACTGAGATTGTCCCTGGATCAGCCAGAAGAGAATCTGTGCTCTGATCCCTGGGAGAAGAAACCAATGGAAATCGTGCTGAGCAGTTTAGTCCGGAAAAAAGTCCTTGAGAAATGTTCCTTACTCATTACTACAAGACCAGCTGCTGTGGAGGAGCTCAGGCAGTGCTTGCACAATGAGCGCTACGCTGAAATCCTGGGGTTTTCAGAAACCGAGAGGAGAGAATACTTTGACAAATATTTTGGGGATAAAGGGAAAGCAAGAAAAGCCTTTAATTTTGTAAAAGAAAATGAAATGCTCTTCACCATGTGCTTTGTCCCCATTGTCTGTTGGATCGTCTGCACTGTCATAAAGCAGCAGATGGATGAAGGTGAAGATCTTGCACAGACTTCGACAACAGTCACAGGAGTGTACCTGCTCTACCTTTACAATTTACTGAGGGATCCAAGAAGCAAGTCAAAGCAACTCCTGCAAACTAACTTGAAAGGACTTTGCTCCTTGGCTGCAGATGGGGTCTGCAGGCAGAAAATCCTGTTTAGGGCAGAAGAGCTGAAGAAGCACAGCTTAGATACTGCTGACTCCCTCTTTCTGAATGAGAACCTCTTTCAAAAAAGCACTGACTGTGAATGTCTCTACAGCTTCATCCACCTGTCTTTTCAAGAGTTTTTTGCAGCTTTGTTTTATGCTCTGGAAGAAGAAGCAGCAGCAGTAGGCGAAGGCTCAGGAAATGACATGCAAGCTTTAACAACTTTGTTAGCCAACTATGGGAAATCTATGAATCATTTAATGCTAACAGTGAGATTTCTGTTTGGTTTCTTAAATGAAGAGAGAATGAAGGACATTGAGAAAAAACTGAGCTGCAAAATGTCATTGAAGATTAAACCAGAATTACTGAAATGGATTAAAATAAAGCCCAAAACATCTCCCTTGTCTTTAGGATCTCATGGGCAGAGGTCAGGTTTTGCACCTAAGGTTGAAGCACTTTATCAGCTTGAGAAATTTCACTGTTTGTATGAAATTCAGGATGAAAATTTTGTGCAAAGTGCACTGAGACATTTAATAACTTTAAAGTTACAACATCATACATTTACCCAAATGGATCAAGAGGTACTTGCATTCTGTTTAAAAAACTGCCACCAATTAGAGTCACTTCTTCTAGAATCCTGTGAATTCAGATACGAAGCCCTAAACGAAGATGTGTCGAGATCCCAAAATTGGTCACCTCCGTGAGTGTTACCTGGGCTTCAAAAACTCTTACGTAATTTCTTAAGAAATTTAATTTAATCTGTAAAATATTCTCTTTCCCTCCCCTTCTCATATTCTCCCCCTGCCCCCAACCTCAGATTTAGCTTTAAAATGGTCCACTGTAAAGAATGACCATGGTTAAGGATTGAGACTTAAAAAGGATGTGCTACTTCTTCGCAAAACCTGGGAAACAGCAATTTGAGGAATAACAAATTAATTTGTCTTCAAACTGTCAGTAATACTCAAGAAAAGTCTCCTGTGTTACATAAGATGTCACTTCTAGCTCTAAATAATACTAAAGCAATATGTTCCCCAAGTTTATAAAACTTGCTGTCTTGCACAGGGCCATGGGGTGTGCTGAAGTGTGTTAATAACTGCACAACAGGCAAGTTAGAGGTGAAAAAGGCATGCTCTGATGCCTTTTTTTAAGTGACTTGAATAGTTAAACTATCCATGTGCTACTGAGCAAGAATTCTAATATTATAAAAGCCTTAGTCTGTCTGTCTGTCTATAACGCTTCATTCGCACTCTGATTGGCTGACAAACAGCCGTTCCCACCCACCATAACGGCAGGGAGCGTGGTGCTGCTGCTCTACCCCCACCACCACAAGCCTCCAGGGAGGGGAGAGGGGGATGCAGATCGTGTGGACCCAGAACGCAGGGGTGTGGGGGAGCAGCGCTGGTCCTGGCCCCAGCCCCGAAGGGAGACAGGGGAGCAGGGCCACCACCTAAGTGCAGGGTGGGGGCCAGACATGGGCCTTCGTCCCACCCCAGCTTCACCCCTCATTATTCTTGACAAGCACTTGGCTAGTCTTTCTCATAGCCACACAGGTTTCCTGCATAGTAGATTTACTGGAAGTGCTCTCCCTTTAACTGCACCACCTGTTTGTACGAAATGTTTCTCCTTTTAGAATTTATACATGTCATTGTTTGAAAGACTTTTAGGGTTTTATACACATACCTTTCCATGCTGTGATGTGCTGGAGGTCAGAGCAGACTCGATTAATTCAGTCTGCTTTGCATATGAGCTGATGTGCCCAGCGTTGCATCATAGAAATTGCAAAATGCACGTCAGCGTGCAGAAAATGGCAGCAGTGCACTTTTGAACTAAAACACCTTCAATGTGCTTTAGTTCAAAAGCAGACCACGGGCAATTTCTGTGAGCTGATGCGCATTTTGCTGTTTATATAAATGCATGCACTGCAGCACTGGGAGCTTTTCAAAGCACCCAGTGCTGTGGCGCATGCGTGTGTAAAAATGCCATTAATGTTTAAAGTAATATTTCCTCCTATGAATTCCATGCATAGAGGAGGATTAGGATTAGTAGACTGTTGTTATTCTCAGTTCAAAAGGAAAATGATCAAAACACTGTTGCTGGGAATTTTCTACCCCCACATTTTTCTGAGGATGATGGTCCCTGCCTATGTCAGCTTTCTGTTAGGCAATGAAACATCCTCTCATTCCCGCCCTGGGCTCTGTAACATGGTTTTCTGGTGGGCTCACCTCTTCTACCAGGTGGGGATGAAACAGCTGTTCCTATGACAGGCACAACTGGCCAAACTGCTCCACCTTAGCTTTTGCCAAAGTAGTTTGTTTGCTTTGGGATGGGCAGCATGTGAATCTCTCTGGAAGTAGCTGTTATAGTCTCATTGTTCTCCAGCAAGTTGGGATTATATTTTAGATGTAAGGTAATTCTTATCACAGTTATTAGTGCAGCTACTCTTGCTCTGGTGACAAAGAATCGGAAATGTTTCAGCTCAAGCCCTTGAATGTAAGTGCCAAATATTTGAATTGATGCCTATTGCCATGGGAGTGGGCTGCCATCCCAGGAATGAGCTCTATGATACTGAGGGTATGGACAGACATGTAAATTCTGCCTTTATTTGTAGCACTTGCATTGTGCACCCCTTCAACAGCATGTAAATATAAAGCCCCCTCCCAGCTGAAGTGCTGCTTCACCACTCCACAGTGCAGGGGCTGGTGTGGAGGGATCCTAGAATAACTCTCAGCCACGGATCCCCAGAGGCTTCCAGGAGCAGCCGTGTGGAAATGGGGAAAGAGCCTTTTGAGTATGGGACTGCCAGCTTCTGCCCTGTGCTTCTTCCTTCAAGTGCAAGTCTTGCTAGCTTCATTTTTGTGGGGTTGGCCCATTGGAGCATCATTGCATTTCATAGGGAACAGTGGATGGACACTTAGGACTAGGTCCTCTTCTACCTGTTAAGCATCTACATAGACTTGGACTCTCAACTCTGATCCTAGTCCACTCTATGTTCCTGAAAATTCATGAACACATCTACTTTTCCCACACGCTGGCTTTTTGGCTTTAAGATGGAATCATGAACAAGCTATGAGTAAGAGCGGGACTCATCCAAAATCTATCTAAACAATTTTTCAGAGGAGATAAGCACCTAAGTCCTCTTACCTGCTTAATAGATAAAATAGGGTCTGGCCCCTGCTTCTGTCTGCCCTTTGCCAGGAACATGAACCTCACATTAAAGCTTTCTTGATGGCTCAAACCTTTGTAGCTGCTCCTGCCCTCCACTGACACAGAAGTTTTCTAGTTTTGGTGCAATAAGGGCAAGACCTTTCATAGTGTCCTGTCCCTGCAGAGACCTAGTCACCCATAGCTGAGTCTCTGGTTTCCTTACCCCAGATATCACTTCCTACTTGGTACACATGGTGCCAAACCATTTCCTTGCACAGGATCCCTACCAAGCTTGGTGGCTGCTCCTCTACTTTGGAGAATCAGCCCCTTCATCTCCAGCCATGCCTTCCCCTGGATGTGTGGGCAGTCCAGGAGCTGCAGGAAGATGGTCTGGGTCTGCTTTACCTACCTCATTGCCTCCTGCAAATGAAGGAGAACCTCACAGGAGTCCTTCTATGCATCACTTCTATCCACTTCCCTCGCCCAAATACCCGGCTGTCCTTCTTTCCTGCTTACCCTGCTAGCTATGTTCTCCACTGTGTGACAAAGTTTGGTTCATCACTCAGCCCAGCCCGCATGGCTGGACATGGCACTGCAGGCTCTGAGCCTCAGTCTTCCCTGCCTGGAGCTGCTCCCTCTGCCTCAGGGCTCTGCTTCTTACACTTCGCTCTCACAGCCCCACTCCTTCCAAGGGGACAATGACCAGGGAGTCCCAAACAAATCTGGTGAAGTCCCCAGGGCTACTGCCATGAGCTCCACTTCCTCCTTCCCTTCGAAAGACCTGTCCTGTCTCACTGTTCAGTCTAGGCAGCGAGACGGAGGCTTTCTCTCTAGTGTTCTCCAGCAGCACTCAAGGGACATCCCAAACTCCACTGAAGATAATTTCATTCAGTCTGGGATGAAGCATTGACTCCTGGATTGACTCTTCTTACATTTGCAGGTTCTCTTAAGGAACACAAACACATGGGTTGCCTCCCTGGGTCTTCCTCTTTCTCATGGTCCACTACCATGGAGGAGCTAGCTTCTCTTCTGATTCCCATCCAGCTTCCACCACAGGGAGAGGCAATACTCCGCTCCTTGGTTTCCTGTTGAGCTTCTCCCTAGACCAAGGGCCTCTACCTCCTGAAAGCCTCTACCTCAAGCCTTTCAGGCTTTCCTGCTTGATCTGCAACCAACTTTGAGCTGACTTTGGGCACCTCAAACCTCCTGACAGGAACAGCAACAATTACATACAAAAAATAACTATTTCCATCCTTTTTATCTCCTTCAAAGGAAAACTGGATCCTTCTCAGTTAGACCAGAAAGCTAAAGTGATTGATACACTCAGAAGTGCATTTCAAAGGACTAATTGAGTTGTCAGATTTCTGCTAAGCCTTCTTCTGTCCCTGTAGGCGTGCGCAGCCTCACTCCAAAGTGTAACAGTCACACAGATTGCTTCCAAATCTAACTGTGACAGCTAAAACCCAAACCTTTGCATTTTGTGGCCACATTTAAATCAGCACTCATGGTTCAGTAAAAGTGCTGATTTCTACTGTATGATAAAACGATAAATGATAAAACAGAAATGATAAAACAGTTGGTCAACACAAAAAGAAAAAAGCATTGGAGATGTTTGCATGAGTGCTGAGAACTGCATTTGAATACTACCACATGTTCACATTCAAACCTTGAACAGGTAGATCGCACTTAGTAGACCCTGCTCCACTTAATGATAAGTGCATCTTTTGGTACTAGATTCATTCTGCTTTCGATGATGTACAGTAGACTGAAGCTGTAGACTAGTTACGTGTAAGGTATGATCGTACTATCCAAGATGGGTTTGGAAAGCTGAAGAAATGAACTGAAGTCTGTCGGTAGAGAATCCAAACAATTCTCTTCTCTCTTTGTAGGGAACAGGAGACTCACTTGTCTATTTGCCTGCTGTGTCAAGCCCTGAAAGACCCACGCTGTAAAGTGAAAAGGCTACGGTAAGAAACTCCTCTCCTTTTATAAGCCCCACACTCCCTGATGATACCGCAGGCATCCTACAGCAGAGCGGGAATCGACCTGTCCCGGGGCTGGTGTAACAAGGGTAGAGAATGGTCTCATCTCTTAGGACTGTGTTTGCATGTGCAGTCAATGGGGCAGATTCTCACCTGGACTAAGCTGTCTCCTAGCTCCCTCATTTCAGTGACCCTGTAACAGTTTACATTACCTGAGGACCTGCTGAAATGTATGTGTGGGCAGTTTATGTAAGCTTGGCTTTTCCATGATGTTTAAGTCAATTAACTCAGATGAGCATGAGTGAGAAAGGAGAGCAATGTGGCCAGTGGGATACTTGGAGGATGCAGCATGCCTACAGAAGGCTGGCAAGAAAATGTAGATATTCAGATCTTATGCAGTTTTAAGTACCTGTCACTACAGTGTGTAAATCCTTTGCGTAGCTATGTAATTCACACTCACTTATCCACATTTCATCTCTTGCATGCTCGCTTGGTGGTGAGGCAATAAGTGAGGAGGAGGCTATTTTCCCCCTTGCTTTCTGTGCCATTCACCCTTTCCCTTTTTCCTTGCTTTCTTCTCCTTCCTCTCTTAGCTCTCCATCCTTCTTGCTGCTCCGGCTGTTGTTACTGGGAAAGCCTTTAGCAGAAGGGTGATTTGGTGTTTGGATTTGACAGGACCAGGCCAGGGCTCAGTTTGGTCCCTTCTGACAAGGACTTCTACAGCTGGATGATTGCTCTGGGGTATGGTTTGCTCCACTCTCCAGAGATTTGCACCTACACTCCTGTTGTTGGATTGGGGAGAAGAGCTGTTTGGCAGGACCCAGGATAGATAAGCTTATCTGAGATGGCCTGTGCTAAAGAGCATTGGCCTTGCCAGCAATACTACAACTGCTGGACACAGGTGTGACAACACACAGCTACACCCAAGTGTGCAAGCAGCAGTGCACAAGGGTCACATCTTCGTTGGTGTTCAGCCTTGCACAGAGCCAGGGCAGCCAGATGTGACTACCAGCAAGTCCCTTTGAATTGCCCAGCATTGGCAGCTCCACAGAGCCCCTTCCCCAAGTACACGGTAGATTTGACAGCTCAGAGGACCTGCTCCAGTGCCTGCCGAGTCCAGCTCCACATTGCAGCTAGTCAGAAAATCTCAGACCTGTAATGGAAAATGTACAAATGGCAGATAGTACTTTCTGGAGAGCACAGTTCCCATTTCAAGCAGTCCTCCCCCCCAACACCTGCTGCAAAAGAGCTCCAGAGGGCAGAAGGGGAACCAGGGCTTCCCTGTCCATCTGGAGGGCATGAGAAAGATGTGGCAGGGTTTGTGGACGTGGGTGGCTCATGCTTACTAAGCCAAGAGGCCTCCTGTTGGCCTGACCTGGCTCCATCCCACCCATGCCTGCAGGCACACTCACACCCATGAAGGATATAAGTGAGGCTGCGTTAGATTCATTGGGCATTTATAGATGTGCTCAGGGACTGAAGTGGGGGTGGGGGGTGTTTAATTAGAGTGACTCCAAGAGCCACTCTACTTAAAGCACCTGGAGCATCACGTGTATCAGCATCCCCATGCTGAAGAATGATGGCAGGGTCACTTTAAATCTTGTCTAATGAACTTTAGTTAAAGCATCCTAGCCACCATTTTTCAGCACAGAGACACTAATACACATGACAGTGGAACCTCCTGGAGTGTGGTAATTTCCAGGGATCCAGATTTTCCATAGAAAAATGGAAAAAATGGGAAAAAAAACCCTTATGGATTTTCTCTTTTACCCAAGAAAAACATGGATTTTTCAGCAGGGCTTGGGGGCCGTGGCTTGGGAGTGAAGAGCCTGGACCTCATGAACTAAGGAGGGGAGGAAGCTCTGATTTTCTTTGATAAAAATCCCAAAATCAAATAACAAATTGTATAGGCATTTAAAATTTATTTTATTATCGTGACTGAGGCACTGGTCGGCTTTCAAGTTGCTGTAAAATTACAAATATATCAATAAAACTGTGTTCAGTTGATACATATTTATAGTGGCATTTAATTTTAGTCATGGATTTGGGGTGTTTTATCAGAGAAGTTGTCATTTTTATCAGTGAAAACTAGGCTTCTGGTAATTACCATGCTCCAGGAATCTTGATTAATTGAGCTCAGTAATTACCACACTCCAGCAGACTTGGTTAATCAAGTCTGCTCTGATGTGGTATAATTATAGTGCATTGGAGCAATCTCCCTGCATGTGTATAGGCATGATTCACTGTGGTTGCTCTTGAATTCCTGATAGGCAAGAGCTGAAAAACAGCCTTAGAGGTATTTGATAGGCCTGTGCGAGTCGGCAGTGATCCAATCCGGCTTCGCATCTGACTCCTTCAGATTCCAGGGATCCAATCCAGAGCTCCGGACCGGGTTTCTGCTTTGATCCGGTCAAAGTGGCTCTGAAGCTTCAGAGCTGTCTCGGAGATCTGGCCATAGGGTATAATGGGGAATCAATGAAATATCTATGACTTTGTTGTTTTCTGTCTGATTTGGATGAAACTTTCAGGGGTGGTAGACTGTAGAAAGAATGACATCTGCTATGACATCTGCCAAGTTTCAAGGAGATTGGTGCAGAGGTTTGGAGGAAACTATACCCCAAATTCTTGAAAGCAAAACTCATGTCACCTGTATGTGTTACAACACAGGGAGGTCAAAGCTGCAAGGGTGATAGCTCCTGGAGAGGCCAAAAAGCCTGCCAAGTTTCAAGAAGATCAGTGCAGGGGTTTGGGGGGAACTGTACCTCAAGCTGCAGACAAGCAAAACTCATGCCATGGGTGACCCTGTGTGTGTTGAGGCGCAGCGGGGTGACAGCTGCAGGGATGGTGGCCTCTGCTGAGGCCATGATGGCTGCCAGCTGTCAAGGAGATGGGTGCAGGGGTTCTGGGTCCCTGCGCCCCTAGCTGCAGACAGACAAAACTTGTGACATGGGTGCTTGTGCAGCTGACTGTCTCTGTCTTGGGGCAGTTGATTGTCTGTATTGATTATTTCCTCTCCTTAGTCTCTGCTTTTGTGGGTGTTAATTGATGGTAATTAACTGGTTACATTAGCTAGGTCCTGCGTATTGAGCTGGTCCCTGAGTGAATCATGATTGCTTGGTAACTGGTAACACAGTAGCTTAGCAGCCAGGCCAGCAGTAGTGTCTCCCATGCCCCAGAAGAGACACAGTTGCACAAGCACCCATGTCACGAGTTTTGTCTGTCAGCAGCTAGGGGTGCAGGGCCCCAGAAGCCAGAACCCCCCTGCACTGATCTCCTCCACACCTGGCAGGCATTGTGGCCACAGCAGGGGCTACCATCCCTGCAGCTGTCACCCCACTGCGCCTTAACACGCACAGGGTCACCCATGTCACAAGTTTTGCTTGTCCACAGCTTGAGGTGCAGTTCCCCCCAAACCCCTGAACCTATCTTCTTGAAACTTGGCAGGCTTTGTGGCCTCACCAGGGCCACCACCCCTGCAGTTTTCACTCTCCTGTGATGTAACACATACACACGACATGAGTTTTGCTTTCAAGAATTTGGGGTGGATTTCTCCCCGAACCCCTGCACAGATTTTCTTGAAACTTGGCAGACTTCATGCTCTCAGCAGGGAATATAGTTCCTGCAAATTTCATCCAAATCAGACAAAAAACAACTAAAGTATAGATATTTCATTGATTCCCCATTATACCCTATGGCCGGATCTCTGAAGTGACTTCAGAAAGACTAACAAAGTCAGCGCTTCAATCCAGACATGCTGCTTCAGACACCGAAGTGTCCGAAGCTTCTCCAGATCCAAAACTCTGTCCGAAGCCTCGTACAACCCTAGTATTTGATTTTGGCTAGGAGGATAAGTCAGGAAAGAGGGACACTTGTTTTTGCATGTCTGGTCTGGATGCTGAGTCCTCAGCAGAATCTAACAGTCCCTTGCTAACAGGCTCAGCAAGTCTACCCTGCGCGGGAGGAGGCAGAGGGCCACACAGCTTCAGTGCTGATTGGCCACAGGTGCAGCACAGACATTGGGGCTGAGCAGGAAGCGCTGGTTTCTCCTTGGCCAAGGGGTGGATCCTGGGGCAGGACAGGAGGTGGGACTTCTGTCCCATTGTCCATACTGGTTTGCATTGAGGGTGCTGGTGGGCAGGGCCACCCGTCAGAGCATCTGTACCGCCCGGTTCATTCCCTGACCTCTCTCCTCTGTGTTTTTATCTCCTGCAGGCTGAGGGATTGCAAGCTCACAGATGCCTGCTGTGGCGATCTCGCCGCTGTTCTCAGCACCAGCCCCAACCTGATGCAGCTGGACCTGAGTGGCAATGGTGGTTTGGGAGTTTGCGGCGTGCAGCTGCTGTGCAAGGGACTGAAATATCCCAGCTGCAAGTTACAGACGCTGCGGTAAGGGGCACACAGCTTGCACGAGTGATAGGAAGCCAGGGTGAAGCAGAAGCCAGAGGCTAAGGCCTATTTGTTTGGATCTAAGAACTGCCCAGGGTGAGATTGACTGGAGCAGGATGCAGCCCTGAGGAGCCTGGATTCAGCCCAGAGCTGCTCAGGGACTCAGCAGCAGGCTCTAGCCTCCAGCTTGGCTCCAGCCTCCAGCTCCAGCAGCAGAGAAGGTATCCCCCAAGTCCTAGCACTTGCCTTTTCCTATCCCTTCCCCTTCCAGCATCTGGGCATCACTAGTGCGGTGCAGTTTCACTGTAGTTTTCTCTGGGTCCATTGCACATTGGATTCAGCTACAGCTCGCAACACCCTGGTGCAGAGCAAATATATCATTAAATAAACTCTTCAACTCTCCTGATTTACACAGCAAAGGGAGAGTCTGTCAAGTGTTCCCTAATGTCACCTGCTTTGCCTGGAAATCCTAGTTCTGCTGGGTCCCTGTACAGGCTCGCTCCAAAATGGCAGTAAAGCCAGGCCCACCCCAGACACATGCCCCTGCACCTTGGATTGTCCAGAGGCCCAGCGCACCTCAGTGACCTGGGGGAGTTGAGGGGAAGCAGGGACAGTGCAGTCTGATGCAGATCTCTAACTGGGCCCTGGCAATGTGGCAGGTGGTTTACAATGAAAGACACAGGAAGGGAGAGGAAAGCAACCTGCCAGAATATGACTCCATATTCAGAAAACAAGTAAGATATGAGCATGTTGGGTAGAAGGAGCTAGGGATTGCTGAGGCACTGCAGTGCTGTTCTCATGCTCCCACATCCATTCCTGGGAGCGCTTTCTCCAGACGCTATTTTGGGCAGCTGCATTATGGCCTGTTCTGTGGCATCCAGGGATTGCTCCCTGCAACACAAGGGAATCTGCTCTTGCCTTGGGAAGATGGTGTTTATGCCTCTAATTCTTACAGTAGATGGAGTACTGTTTCATGCCTGATGGATTAGTCCTGTGCCTTTGTTAGATACAGCTGTGCTCATAATTCAGATTTATTTTTAGAAACTATATTTCTGTCTAATGTTTAAGCGCTTGGTGTGCTCTGCAGGAAGCAGCACAGCACTGCTGGAGCAGTCTGGCTTGTTAGCTCATGCATTGCACCTTCAAAGTGTTGCAAAGCAACCAAAGTCTTGGAGTATTTCTCAGCATTTTGGAATTTGGTGGCAGTCTACACCAAAGCCACAGCAGAGCTCTTCCCTATCGCACCTCACCACCTCCTCCTGCAACATATCCCAGACCCTGAAACTTGCTAGTGAGGTAGCAACAGGGCTATTCCATCCCTGTTTGCAGTGTACTTGGGAATGACTCTGGACCAGCTTGAGGGGCATGGTTCCCAGCTTGGGGTGTGTCAGCAGGGGCAGGTGGACAGATCATATTGAGTAATGGCCCAGCTGCAGCAGAGCTCTGCCACAGTGTAGACATCCCCTGTGGGTTTTCCTGTTTTCTGCAGCGTGATGTAGAACAGCACTCCAGGTGCTCCAGGTATTAAAAAGAGGTTTTCTGAGTTCTCCCCGCTGTTCTGCTTGTGCTGGACTTTCCTCTGCTCCGTCTTATGTTTGTGCTTTGGAAAATGCATCCCCAGAGGGAACAACTGCATGTTTTATCTGAGCTGCAGATTTTGCCTCCACCTATGGCGTTTGCAGAGTTAGAAACAGAATTTATCCACTGGGATATGTGGCTGAATTAGGTAAATCCCACTTGGTCATTGTTCCTTCTGCAAGCCCAGGTTGCAGGGGGACACTTTGCAAGCCCAGGTTGCAGGGGGACAGTCTGCCCCTGACTCTGCCCACCCCTTACCCCTTACCTTCTGCTGCAGCTCTGCTCGTCTGGGGCTGTCAGAAACAGCATGGCCCTAGACTGACCCCACCTCAGCCTGGCTAGGGAGAAGTGGGGGCAGGTTCCAGCCAGGCTAGGGCTGGAGGGACGTGAGCCAGAGCAGAAGGTAATGGGGGGAAGGGCAGACATAGCCCATCCTTGGCTTTATGCCCAAAATGAGTTCTGTGAAGCCCTTAGGAGCGTCTTGTGTTCAGGGGGTCCAACTGTCCAAGGTGTGAGGGAAGAGGTCTCTCCTTCACGTCCTGGTTGATGCATGCCTGGGGTGATGTTGAACACATGCTCCTTGTTCAGAAATGGAGAGACTGAGGAGTCAGCATTTTGCTTTTACTTCTGGTAGTGTTTCTCCCTCTTGCTTTCGAACCTCTAGTTTTCCTTTCTCGGGAGGGTATGGAAGAGGTGGAGGATGGGGAAGTGTGCCTCTTGGATTTCTCATCCTGCCCAAGTGCTGCTGTACTAGGAGGGGACAGTCCAGACAAAAATCCAGTTCATGTAGTGGGCAACCAAAGTGCAGATTGTGAGCAACTGTGAGTGTCCTGCCTGCAGTGTTGAAGTGACTCTATTGCCACTTCTGGATCACTGCTTGCAGATATGCAGGTGTTGCCCAGTGTGTATCCTGAGGGCAGCAAGGTTAATAGAATTGCATCTACCTTGGGTGGATCCAGGCTGTGGCATATCATCCCTCACACCATATAGGAATGGGCGAGAGACATGGCTGGGGCCCACAGGTCACTGGGAGACATTGGATAACCAGGCAGGGAGCATCTGCAAGGATGGGGGTTTCTGTATCCTGCAGATACCACTGCCCCTGTCCCTGGCTGACTTGGGGGTGGTGCGGGGCAGGGCACCTGCAGTCAATCCTGCCCCCTCAGTCAGTGCTGCCCCGTCCAGGCAGGGGCTGTGGGGAGTGGTAGTACAGGGTGACAGGCTTGGACAGGGATAGCAGCAGTGGTGCACAGGTTCCTCCTTCCAGCCCCCACTCAAGGCAATTGGGGACAGGGGCGGGGGTGGTGGGGCAGGGAGTCAGCAGTGGCAGGATGAAGCTGTGCACCACTGACACTGTCACCTCCTGACCCTGGCACCATGCGGGCACAGCCTGCAGCTGGAGTGGGGCAGGAACGTCTCTGGGGCTTCACTGTGCCCTGCCCCTGGATCAGCCAGGGACAGCAGCAGCAGGAGTGGACAGCTGAGAGCTGGTCTCGTGATGCTCTTGTTCTCCACTGGGAGAAACTGAGCTTTGTCCTTCTTCTGTAATCCACCTGGGGACCAAGGACAGAGTCAGTTCTAAGAAGTGTACTCACCTCCACGGCCTCTGTTCTGGATTTGCTGCATATGTAAAAACTGTGGTATCAGAGATTTTCCCTCTCCACTGCCTCATGAGCTCCTCTCTTGATACGAGAAAACAGGGTTGGGATTTAGGAATTGATGTTGCTCGTATGTTGAAGGTAGAAATTCCTTCCAAAGGAACTTACTGAGCCTCCCTCTAGGGAAAAGGCCTTTTACTTGAAAGGAGAGAATTTATTCTGTTCCCTTTGGTGGTTCACCATGTTCACCATGTGCCCTACACCTTGCCCCAGATTAGAGAAGAGCGATCTTGGAGCAGGGCAAGGTGAGACTTCTGTCCCACTGTTCCTGCTGACTGGCCGGGGAGGAGTCTGGTGGGCAGGGCTGCCTGTCAGAATGGCCCAGTTGATGCCCTAATCTCTCTCCTCTGCACTTCTCTCTCCACAGGTTGCGGTGGTGCCGTCTCACAACCACTTGCTGTGGGGATCTCGCCGCTGCTCTCAGCACCAGCCCCAGCCTGACACTGCTGGATCTGAGTGGTAACACTGGTCTGGGGGATGTCGGTGTGCGGCTGCTGTGCGAGGGACTGAGACGTCCCAGTTGCAAGTTGCAGACACTGCGGTAAGGAGCATGCAGCTTTCTCTGGGTGCTCCTCTATGTAATGTGCTGGAGGGGCAGGAGTCTGTAAGGGGCAGATGCAAGACACCTGCTCTGTGAAGCAGCAGGGAGGAGGTCAGAGCCCAGTACCCCTCCAGTCCCTGCGTCACTAGCTCACGGCCTGCACCCATCTGCCTGCACTGGGATGACTCATTGTTCAGTAAAGCCAGGGCCACCCCAGGCACCTGTGATGGAGCCCAATGCCCCTCCCTCATGCAGAAGAGGGGAAGGGCAGGGAAGGGCAGAGCAGGGCATCCAGAGCGCAGGTGTTCCAGGGACAGGCATGTTACTGGGGGATGAACCAGGATTTAAGCTGCTGCATGTAGTCCTGAAATGCCCCAAGTGCAAACTGGAGACATCTGTGTAGTGGTGCAGCTGGGACATTTTATCTTGTGTTTAACATATTTGCTCCAATCCAGGACAGGGTTTTCCCCAGCATGGGAGGGTGAGGGGGGGGGGGGGGGCGGGAAATGGGATGGGACCAGGTGGGGATGGGGACTCCTTGTTAATTGGAGTAGCAGCCCAGGACAGGGGGCAGCTGAGCTCTGGCTTAGGCCAGAACTGGTCATTTGGGTGGGGAGGCAGCACATGGCTTAGGGGAGCATGGGAGAGACCATGGGGTGGGGAGGGCCCCCTGGCCCTGCCTCCCATGCCTATGTCTGCCCTTCCCCCATTACCTTCTGCCCTGGCTCAGGTCCTTCCAGCCCTAGCCTGGCTGGGACCTGCCCCCACTTCTCCCTGGCCAGGCTGAGGTGGGGTCAGGCTGGGGCCATGCTGCTTCTGACAGCCCCAGATGAACAGAGCTGCAGCAGAAGGTAAGGGGTAGGGTGTGGGCAGGGGTCAGGGTCAGGCTGAAGGGGTTTAGGGGCAGGCTGCAGGAGGAAGCAGCAGTGTTGTGGAGCAGGGAATGGGGTAGGCACAGGCACAGAGTGGCAGACAGGAGAGGGCACATGGAGGGGGGGGTACCATGGTGGGGGGAAGACAGGGGCCAGAGGAGCCAGGGGTTGGGATCAGGTCCATTGACCCATGCCACAGCTCTTTCCCTCACATGAGTGAGGGGAACAAATTTAAGATGACTTGCGGTTCAGAAAGGACATGTGCAAAGTCTTGCACTTAGGACAGAACAATCCCATGCACCAGTACAGGCTGGGGGCTGATTGGCTAAGCAGCAGCTCTGCACAAAAGGACCCAGGGGTTACGGTGGGCAACAAGCTGAATATAAGCCAACAATGTGCCCTTGTTGCCAAACAGGCTAATGGCATCCTGGGTTGGATTAGTAGAATCATTGCCAGCAGATCGAGGGAAGTGATTATTCTCCTCTATTTGGCACTAGAGAGTCCACATCTGGAGTCCTGTGTCCAGTTTTGGGCCCCCTGCTACAGAAAAGATGTGGACAAATTGGAGAGAGTCCAGCCTCTGCTGTACCCCCACAATGGGCATGGTTTGGGGGGGCAGGGCACATGACTTCTGAGGAGCGGCTGAGGGAATTTGGCTTCTTTGGCGTGGAGAAGAGAAGACTGAGGGGAGACTTAATATTATCATTTGGGTGGGAAGAGTAGTTCCAAAGAGGATGGAGCTAGACTGTTCTTAGTGGGTGCACTTTGCTTGTGAGCTGGTTGAGCTATGGTTTGCCATAATAATTTTCTGCTGGCCTGTCTCTGTGAGGCAGAGTAAGCAGAAGTGGCTGCCCTAGGATCTTATAGGCTGCTTCAGCTGTTTGGGAAAATGCATTTCTTCCACAACACAGGCCAGTTCCATCATTTAAATTTTTTTTAAAAATTTTTTACCCATTTGGTGAAAATTCACAAGCCTTGGATGCCAGCTGACTCTTTTGCAAATGTTACTGAATAGTATAAGCCTTTTCCAGGAAGATATTCTGACAGATCATGTACTTTCAGCTCTGCTTGCAATGATAGCAGAGACAGCAACTGCTGCTGCTCTTTTTCGCACCATGGAGCTGTAGCTCCATATGACTGAGGAATTCGGCAACTCCATAGACTGAACCTTTCTTTTGGTCTGGATCTGGACTTCTCAGAGCCAGAGAGATCTTGTCCCATGAGTGGAGAACTGTTTTTTCACACTGAGGTGAGAGAGCAGCACAGCCAGTGGACTTCTGGTTCCTATTGTCTGCACTTAGGACCTCAGAGGGCTGGGCAGTGAGGAGGAAGGAGGGACTATTCAGGTGTAATAAAGCTTGGTGAAGAGAGTTAAAGCCCTGCTTTCCGGGCTTTCTCCTAATTTGGACTGTTCCCCCAAAACCCCCAGGTCCCCCAGTCTTGGGCCTTGTGAGTTGATGCCACCTTATCTCATGTTATGGAACAGTGTGGTATATGCCCACAATTTCCCAGGCTATGTGTCTGTCCATTGGCCTTGTTGCTTGCCTGGGTTAGATACCCTGTCTGCCTTGAAGGCTGTGAAACTATGTGAGAACCAGGCCTTTAAAATTCAATGAACCCTTGCTGCTGCCCTGAACCATTATTCTAATACATATATATTTACCTACAAGCCAATTCCCAAAAGCAAACCTCTAAATACCATGTTCTAGCCATCAAGAGAAAGGACCAGCCAGGCTGTGGGAGGTAGAGCTAGGAGAGGGCTGTGGTCTGCAGGGAGCAGCAGACCTGGTGCTAGGGTGAAGAGCACATCCCCCAGCTCCTGTGTGAAGCCTGCCCAGTGCTGGGAAGGGGGCTTCTCCTGCAGCCTCCTGTCCCTGGGGTGGCTCTGATTAGCCTGCCCGTTCTGGGGCTGGGCAGGGATGAAACCACCTGGTTCATATGGAGCTAAATGGGCAGCACTGATGGGGCAGCCTCCTTCATGTGCTGCCTTGTGGTTAGATAGTAGTGGGGCTTAGGAAGGGAGTGTTTGCTCCCCACCCATTTTTTATGGGCCAGAAGCAGAGGTTTGGGGCTGGGCCCTTTTCAGGACTGATTGGCTACAGGTGCAGCACCAGACATTGGGGCTGGACAGGAAGCTCTGGTTTCTCCTTGGCCCAGGGGTGGATCCTGGGGCAGGACAGGAGGTGGGATTTCTGTCCTATTTTACATTATTAGCCATGGAGGGAAATGGGAGGCAGGGCATCTGTGAGAGCAGCTGCCCCATTCATGCTCTGATCTCTCTCCTCTGTGCTTCTTTCTCCTACAGGTTGCAGTGCTGGCATCTCACTGATGCCTGCTGTGAGGATCTTGCCACTGCTCTCAGCACCAGCCCCAGCCTGACGGAGCTGGACCTGGGTGTTAATTCTGGTCTGGGGGATGGCGGCGTGCAGCTGCTTTGCGAGGGGCTGAGACATCCCAGCTGCAAGTTACAGACACTGAGGTAAGGAGGACCTGGCTTCCACCATAACATCTATGTGATGTGATGTGCTTGGTTTGGGGGAGAGGCATGCCTGGTATCCTGATTTGGGACAGTGCAAGTGTTGAGTGTAGCCAAAGCCAGGTCCACTCCCAAAACCTACCCTGCAGCTCCACGTTCATCTGTGTTGGGAGCAAACGGACTTCCCAGGTGCACGGGAGCAGGAAGAGTGCAGCCTGGTGCACAGGCCTTAAAAATGGGCTCTGTAAGTGTCTCAGATGTATGGCTTCACTGCAGTGCTACAGGCCTGCTCATCAGCACTCCTGAGTCACAGTGCTCGTTAGCTCTGGTGCCACTCCATGAACACCGCTCTGCTGCTGCTCCTGTTGTGGAGGTGCTGTGTGCAGAGCCAGCTCATGTCTGTGTAGCTTGCCTGGGTAGGTTGTGAGTCTATTCAGAGGTTAGGGGGGACATGTGGGTTTGAAGAGATAACAGGGGGCCATGGTGGAGAGAAGTAGCCCGTTCAGTTCTGTGGGAGCCTGAAGCAGGGTGTGTCGGGATGAAATGGGTTGAAAGCACTGACCTGGGAGACAGACCTGGGCTGCCATCCAGATCTCACCCTTCCTCTGGCCAGGAGGCAAGTCACTTTTCCCCAGTTTTCTATTCATCTTGCAGAAAAGGTGCTCAAAAGGGACCATGATAGCAGACTTCAACTCCTTGAAGGGCCGCCATGGAGAAGAGGGAAAGCCCTTTTGTTTCTTGCTGCAGAGAAGACATGGAGCAATGCCCTAAAGTTGCAGCAAAATGAATTTAGATTGGATATCCAGAAATGCTTCTTCACTGTGAGAATAGGGAGGCAGTGGAGGAGACACCTAGGGAAGCTGTGGACTCTCCATCACTGGAGGTGTTCAGGAAGAGGGTGGACAGCCACTGGTCAGGGATGATGTAATTGTATCTATGCCTATTTTTTTACAATGGGGATTTCCCATGCTTCTGGACTTTGCTGCTTGCTCCTACCTCCAACTTCTTTCTTTCTGCTATATGTTTCAGGGTGTTTTTTAGGCCTTCCTAGGGACATTGGGTGTTGGCTATAGCTGTGGCTCGGGATTTCAACTGGGGTGTGCCGATTCTCTTGCTTGGAGCAAAGCCAAAGTTTCCTGGCTAGAGGGTCTCTCCCCTCCACTCAAGATCAGACTGATCACCATATTTAGCATCAGGAGGGAATTTTACCCCACGGTCAGATTGGTATGGACTGTAGAGAGTTTGCCTTCCTCTGTAGCAGGGGCGTCACCCTCTACATAGGACCTTTTTATTATGTATTTTCAATGTTTTATTGAAGCAGAAAGTTGTTTCCTCTGGTTCCCATGCTTTCCCTATGGCAAGCTAGGGTGTTAGGTCTGTGTTGTGTCAGGGTTGAGGGTAGTCTTATGTGGAGTTTAGACTATGTTGTATGGGATGATTTGGATAGGGATGATTCTGCCTCTGGTTGGGGGTTGGTCTAGGTGACCTCTGGAGGTCACTTCCAGCCCCACTTCTCTATGACTTCTCATCTGCAACATGCCTTTTTCTGTCCCATGCAGTGGTTGTTTCCCTTTGTTTTTTGTAAAGTGATGCTAGTTTTAGTGCATGCTTGGTGGTGGAGAATGGCATGCAGAGATATATATGGGGTGGTCATGCAAGAGTCATGTCCAGCACATGGTGTCTGTAGTGGTGCAGCCTCACCCTTGTACTCCAGAAAGCTCCATACAGGGGCAGCACCCTGCTTCAGGACACGTGTAGTGTTCGGAGAAATATTCAGACTTGGATAGGGCATGAGGAGCATGGGTCCAGGCTCTGCATGTGTGGCTGGGAGAATATAAGAGCATT
This sequence comes from Alligator mississippiensis, assembly GCF_030867095.1. NCBI lineage: Eukaryota > Metazoa > Chordata > Crocodylia > Alligatoridae > Alligator > Alligator mississippiensis. The sequence goes on from NC_081838.1 coordinate 11,001,083, forward strand.
GCTCAGGCATGCAGGGATAAATCAGGAAGGCCAACTGGAGTTGCGGCTAGCAAGAGATGTGAAGGGTAACAAGAAGGGTTTCTACAAGTATGATGGCAGCAAGAGGAGAATCAGGGAAAGTATGTGTGTGTGGTGGGGGGTGAGCTGTGACTGCCCGCAGAAGCTGGCATTGGCAGCGGCCAATCTCAGGATGGGGTATGTGCCCCGCCCCCCCGCCCCCGGTGCCCCTCCTACCAGTCACCTGTGTTTGTGATGTAAAACAGCAACAGCGGCTGTGGAGCAGGCCATGCCAACAGGCTCACATAATCCATCCCCTCTCCAGGTCTTGATTTTCTGCAGCCTCCCATGGGTCTCCCTTGGTTTGTCATTGGGCAAGGCCTGAAACTCAGACATTTCTGCCTGGTCCTTCATGTTAATGTCCTTCAGGAGAGGCCGGGGGATGGGGTTGCCTGTCACAGTATCTGTGATCACCGTATTTATGCCCTGATCACTCTGCACTGTATTTCTCTCTTCTACAGGTTGCAGTGGTGCCGTCTGACCGATGCCTGCTGTGAGGATCTTGCTGCTGCTCTCAGCACCAGCCCCAGCCTTACAGTGCTTGACTTGAGTTATAATAGGGGTCTGGGGGATGGCAGCATGCAACAGCTGTGCCAGGGACTGAGACATCCCAGCTGCAAGTTGCAGACACTGGGGTAAGGAGCATGCAGCTTCCCCCGGCCACTCACTAGGGTCTCTATAGAAAACCTTCAACATGGAGAGATGTGTTCCTCCAAATGTCGGGGATAGTGGAATAGGCCAACTGACAGTAGACACCTGAGTCTGTCTCTCTGGGTCTTTTTTGGGTAGAGTCACCATACTACTTTTGGTGAAATCTATGATGGGGATACCACACATGCACACACACACACACATGCCTGCAGACCCAGCTGTGAGAGAACTGCACTGCCCCAAGCTTTGAGGCTTCTGATCTCCTCACTCAGGGCCATGGGGGGATGCAACTTACTGAGGAAAGCTAAAGTAAGACTGGCTCCAAAAGTTCTAAAGCCACAACTGAGCTGGCTTATTGCTTTGTGTCTCATTTAACGGATCATTTCCATTTGGATTCATGAGTAGGAGGCTCTGCCACATGGAAGAGCCCTCAACTTTGTTCTTTGCCCAGGAGAGCAGATAAAATCCTGGGGGCCCATTAAAGGATCGTCCTCCTCCCTCTTTGTCCAAGAGCTCTTGGCTACCTACAATCATCAGGGAGACAATACTATTCCATAATATTTGCCATAGTCTTTTCAGAGACCATCTACAAGATGAGATGTATGTGAATGTGTGTAGCCTGAGTGGTGTGTGTAGCTTCAGTGATCCAGAATGATCTCTGGCCACATCATGCAAAAACACTTTGGATGTATGTAACCCTAGTGACGTTAAAACATGTATAGTTGGAATGATGCTGCTTAACCTCCACTTGGCATTATTCATTAGTTTATCATCATTTGTGACCCAAATAAAGTCTCCGGCTTCATTTCAATGGCAAAAAAGAAATACTTACTGAAGACTTTTGACACTGGTTCTACAGTAGTGGCAGTTGTCATCTATGCTTGTAGTAATGGATGTAGTGAATTTTAGATCTTGTTGCTTTCTAAAAAGCTAAAATTCCTCCTTGTTGTCTTTCTTCCTCCAAACAAAATGCTTTGCATTGAGAACTTAGACTGTCCTTTCTTATCTTCTGCTTCATGGTATTTAATGTTTGCTCCCACTTTTATGCCCTCTATGATTCCTAAATAAGCTGTCACCAATATCTTCGAACTGTCTTGGGATCTTTCTAGTAACACCCATCATGTCTCTCCATGGTGTCTCTAGTGGGTAGCCTCACCCTTGTATTCCAGGAAGCTCCATATGAGGGCAGGATCCTGCTTCAGGGCATGTGTAGTGCTGGGGGAAACATTCAGACTTGGGTAGGACATGAGGAGCATGGATCCAGGTTCTGCATCTGTGGCTGGGAGAGGCCTCATCCTCCTTCCCAGGAGGCTCCGTGTGAGGCCAGGGCTGAATACGAAGTGGCCGAAGACAGCAGCCAGGATCCCAGCTGGTCTGTGAAGAACCACAAACATTTATGATTTAAAACAGCAATAGGGGCTGCAGAGAAGGGTGTGCCAACATAGTCCATGCCCTCTCAAAGGTTTGCTTTTCTCCAATTTCCTATGGGTCTCCCTTGGTTTGTCATTGGGCAAGCCCTGAAATTTAGACCAGACCTTAGGTAGGAACTTTTGCCTGATTCTTCATGTTGACGTTCTTCAGAAGATGCCGGGGCGGGGGAGGAGGGGGGCTGCTTGTCACAGCATCTGTGATGGCCTTATTCGTGCCCTGGTCACTCTGCTCTGTGCTTCTCTCTCCTGCAGGTTGCAGAGTTGCCGTCTCACAGTTGCCTGCTGTCAGGATCTCACTGCTGCTGTCAGCACCAGCCCTAGCCTGACACAGCTGGACCTGAGTTATAATAAGGGTCTGGGAGATGGTGGCGTGCGGCTGCTGTGCGAGGGACTGAGACATCCCAGTTGCAAGGTGCAGACACTGCGGTAAGGAGCATGCAGCTTCCTCCGGGCACTCACTAGGGTCTCTTTGGAAAATATTCAATGTTGGGAGATATCTTCTTCCTACTGTTTGGAATAGTGGAATAGGTAGACTGACTGCAGACACCTGCGTCTATGTCTCTGTCTCTGGATCCTTGTTGGGTAGTGTGGCTATATTATTTTTAGTGAAACATGGATGGGAGTAGGAAAACCTTGGATGGGCAGTACCCCCCTCCCCCCCCCCACACACACACCTGGGCCTCTGCATCCTCCACCCTGCATGCACACACACATTAGCATACACACAGACAGCCCCACCCCCAGGGCTGTTGGATTGGGGTGGGGTGGGACACCACAGAGGTCCATCCTCCACGAGCAGAGGCCGAGCCCTGCTCGAAAAAACTACTGTGTGGTTCCCCTGGGCTCCGCCATCCAATGCTGCACAGCCACACAGCATTTCTCCCCCACTGATGGCACCCACCTGGGGCCGCTGTGCATAGCCCAGGCTGAAGCACTTGCAGCAGCAGGGCACGAGACTTCTGCCGGCAGGTGGTCATCTCAGTTCCCTGAGTCACGTGCCTGAGCCCCAGCCCTCTCCCCTGCCCCACCCCAGCCAATCCCCACCTCATGCAGGATGATGCAGTACAACCTACCTACCTTCCTCCAGCTGCTGCTCAGGAGGAGGCAGATTGGCACCACCCCTCCCGCACATGCCCTATCTGGGACTTCTGCTTCAATTTTCACCAACTGGCCAAGATACCAGCATGGCCTATGAAATCCAAGACTGTCCCAGGCAAACCTGGATGAAAGGTCACCCTAGTGTTGGGGTCAGCATCCTCCTGGGTCCTGCAGAGTGGAAGGGAAAGAAGGAGAGTGTTATCTGGGGTAGAGGCCGAGGTCCTAACAGTGGGCTGTGGCAGTGTGTCAGGTGCTTACAGTGACAGACAGAGGATGGAGGAATAGTGCAAGCCACCAGAGCACTCTGCCACCCTTTGCTGTGGCATTAATCCTAGGTATGTGACATCCAGGGATTTCTCCATGAACAGGGAGTCTCTGTGTTTTGGGAAAAAAATCAAACTTCAGCCCCTGTGTGCTAGTGGAGCAGAGAGAAAGAGCTGTACTTTGTCTGATGGTGTTACCAAATTTGCCCATTACTTTGGGGTGTGCTCATTTATTAGGGATAGTTTCTAGGGTCTTGGTGATTCTGTCAATGTGCTGCTTGTGTTACTATACGGAGCTGTATCTCTCCCTTCTGCAAGCCCTCACCCCCAGTGGAGCTATCCTGCAGGACTCAATCTCAATGGGACTGGGTTCCTCCAGTCACCAAATCAGTCATACACACACAAACACACACACAAGTTAACGTGACACGCCTGACCTGGCCGGGCTGATCAGCATGGACAGGCTGACACCCTCATATGCCAAGAATCAGTTGATAACAGCAGCAATAAAATGCAGTCAGACACAAGCACACAGGTAAACAGAATCCCTCTGCATCCGGCTGGGTGTCCAGCTGACACCCTCATGGGCCAGCATTCAGTTCATAAGGGCACGTCTGAGTCAAACTGGGTCAATCAGCCTGTACAAGCTGATCCCCTTATGTGTTTCAAACTCAGCACGTCCCAATCTTGGCCTCTTGATGAGCAGACCCCACAATAATTTAGGCTTCACAGGGATCTTTAGCATAGGTAAAAGAAGCGTTGCTGCAGAGCACAGGAGGAAAAAGAAGCAGAGATGGAAAAATATACCCAATTACTACCAGTTTGCCTATAAAAGTTATTTATTGCTAAGCATATGAAATATATAATAGTACTAGTAGTAATAGACATGCAAAAGAAAAACAAACACAAACAATGACAATACTACCCTGGTTTCACTAAGTATTTGGGGAAACTTAGCTCAAGCTTAACTGATACAGTTCAGGTTCAGAAGTTTATGCCTAGACAGAAGAGAGAACGCTGGGAATCTCACCGAGTCCACGGTACCCAGGCTGCAAAGCTGACAGGCACAGTCCGTAGCACAATCCTTGAAGAGAGAGATTATCTGTTCTACCAGCGTCCCGAGAACAACAGGGGATGGTGTCAGCACAGGAGTTTTCTTCTTCTTCTTTCTTTCTCCTTTTCTTTCTCCTCTTAAGCACACACACTTACAGATTTTTATACCCTCAGTTGAGCTGCTTTGAAGCACCCTCAGTAGTGTAAATCATTGTCTTTTCTATTGACAAGGGGTTATCTGGTTTGGACCATCTCAGGAAACTGATTGATAATCAGGAAACACTTAAGATTAGGGAGTAACCCAAATACTTGGGAGCCAGCTTGAGATTCCTATGGATGGCAGATATCCTGATGGGATATCTCATGGTTTCTTCAGGAACAATAGATAGCTTGCAGCATCAGGATTTTGGATTTTTACTTGTTGTGCACAAGCCTCAGCTTAGCATGACTTTTCCAGATTTTACTATAGTCTTTTAACAGACTTAAAGCAATTATTGGGGTGCTCATAACCTTTTGTGGAGAGGACTCCCACCAGTCGTCTCGGGAAAGATACGACAACACCTGGGATTAGGGCTCCAGCAGGCTGGATGCTGTGATGAACCCTTAACCATTGTTCAAATGTTGCCCCTACCCCCTCTGACTCGGTCTCTTGCCTCAGCATTCCCTAACCCGGCAACCGAGTTTTAGTCAATCAAGTTTAAATAGGCCTCCCATAGTGGGACCGGGGAATGTACGGCCCGAGATGCCTATTAAACTTAGAGCTGTGTGTGTGTGTGTCTGGAAGGGAAAAGTCCTTAGCAAATCCAGATTAGAACTGGTCTGATAAATGCTGAGCTGGGTGTGTGTGAACATGGGTTAATTAACATTGGAAGCACAGATTCCCCATCATGCAGCGCTCTCCTGCTTCTCTGGTCCCAGAATTCACTGCAGTCTCTGCTTCAGGCTTTCTGTTTTCCATCTCTCATGTAAATGAATGGTCATCTGGTTCCATCTCAGATGCAAATGAGACCGAGGGCAGTTGTTCACTCTTATCACCCTGATCTGGAGAGTTTTAGGTGCGTCTCTCACTGCATCTTAATCAGTTTCGTTTAGGTAGAGGAGGGGAGGGAGGGAGGGGGGTGAGTCCTTGTGAGTCAGACAGACTGCATCCTGTGCCAGGGTTGCCCAAGAATACAGAGCTGAGGCGTAACAATAGACTTAACTCATGTCTATATTAATCATGTTTGCACCAGCTGCCCTGATGCTAACCCTTCTGAAATGGAAGAGCTCTGATCTGGACCTAGACTGTAATTTGTAATTCTGTCTCAAATGATTCAGTTCAGGCTTCAGGTCTCAACACGAATATTGGCATAATACTTGAGCTGTCCAAAGAAGAGCCACATGATTAGAGGTCAAGAGAGCAGGCCTTATGAGGAGAGGCTGAGAGGAATAGGACTCTTCAGCCTGGAGAAGAAAAAGTTCAGAGGGCACTTGCTGTCAGCCTATAAGTACATAAGGGGTGTGCATCAGGAACTGGGAGAATGTCTGCTCACCAGGGCACCCCCAAGGGAAGACAAGGTCTAATGGTCACTGTGGCAGAAATGCCACCGTGGGTGCCCCTCTCCAGAGATCTGTCTCCACCAGCCTGGGAGGCTGGTGTTGAATCCCTCAGGGCGGGGATCTCACTCCTTGTCTGCATGACAAAAGCCTGGCGCCTGGGAGGCGGATGCTCTAGTCACCTGGGCAGGGGGGGGAAAGACCCGGCCCTGCGCGGGTCCAGGTAGCCAGGGATGCTGGGGAGATTGGTCGGTTTGTGGCCAGTATTGACAGCTTCGATTGGACCGGGCTGCTGAGGTCAGAGAGGTGATAAAAGGGCCTGGTCCAAGAAGAAGGCAGCCATTAGCCATGCGGTCATCCAGGTGAATCTGAACCTGGCTCTCTCCTCATCACCGCATGCTCCAAGAGTGCCCTGCCTCCAGAGGAAACAACAACCACCTCTGGATGATGCGAGTGAGTAAGCTACTCGAGATCCGATTAGATATTTAGCTTCAGTAACTCAGATCCGTGTTTAAACGGCTACCTCAGCCACCCTGGTTTGCTCTATGGGATTCCTTTGATATTCCTCTAATATTTCTATGATACTGCTTTACCTTTTACCCTGTTTCCGCCCTACCCCCTGTAATCAATAAAGTGCTCCTTTGTGACTGGTGTGGGAGACTTATTGAGGGGTGGGTCTAAATTATGGCGAGGAGGCCCCTTAGGTCTGTGGACTAAGGGAGGCTTCCTAATAAGCCCCTGACTTGGGGAAGTGCCCCAAGTGCTTGTATTGGATCTAGTGCCCATTGGACGATCAGGCCTGTGTTCTCCAAGGTGCGCAGAGCCAGAAGTGAGTCCAGAGCCTTGGATGGTGGCAGTGGGAACCCCAGGCTAGCGGGTGTGCTCCAGGGAAGGGGTCAGCCAGACGTGAGGCACCCCAGGGAGGCACTCGGAGCCTGGAAGGTGGTCGGGCGTAGGGAGGTGGGCGGCTCAATGCAGGAGCGCCCCCTACTGGCCCGCCACAGTCACAAACTTTACCTCCATTTTTCTGAGCAGGGTCCAGGTCATCCCTCCCCTCCCCCCCCCCAGATCCCTGGTAGTCCCAGAGGAGGCACAGCCAGGCCCAGGGTTAGAGAGGACCTAGTCAGGGAACTTCCGGTGGGACTGGAGATATTCAAATCAGCAGGTCCTGACGATCTCCACCCCAGAGTGCTGAGGGAATTAGCGGAGGTCATTGCGGGACCCCTGGCATGGCTTTACGAGCACTCGTGGTGCTCTGGTGTGGTGCCAGAGGACTGGAAAAGGGCCAATGTGGTCCCCATTTTCAAAAAAGGGAGGAAGGAGGACCCAGGAAATTATAGGCCTGTTAGTCTTACCTTGGTCCTGGGGAAGCTCTTTGAAAAAATTGTCTAGGAGCACATCTGCGAGGGGCTAGCAGGGGAGAATATGCTTAGGGGCAACCAACATGGGTTCATTAAGGACAGGTCCTGTCAGACCAACCTAGTGGCCTTCTACGACCAGGTCACAAAATCCTTGGATGCAGGTGTCGCGATGGACGTAGTCTTTCTGGACTTTAGGAAGGCCTTCGACGCTGTCTCCCACCCCATTCTCATTAAGAAATTAGGAGATTGTGGTGTCGATGCCTACACAGTTAGATAGGTCGCCTGGAGGGCCACACCCAGAGCATGGCAGTGGATGGGTCTTATTCAACCTGGAGGGACGTGGGCAGTGGGGTCCCCCGGGGCTCGGTCCTCAGGCCCGCATTGTTCAACATCTTCATCAGCAACTTGGACGAGGGGGTGAAAAGCACCTTGTTCAAATTTGCAGATGACACTAAGATGTGGGGAGAAGTGAGCACACTAGAAGGGAGGAATAGGCTACAATTGGATCTGGACAGGTTGCAGGGGTGGGCGCATGAGAACAGGATGGGTTCAACACTGGCAAGTGCAAGGTGCCACACCTGGGGAGGAAGAACCAGCAGCACACCTACAGGCTGGGGAACTCCCTTCTCGTCAGTGCAGAGGCAGAGAAGGATCTTGGAGTCATTATTGATTCCAAGATGAACAGATCCAGACCAGAGGCCCCCCCGCCCCTCCTTCCAATAGAATCTAATTATCGGGGGTTATGTTAAATCCCCCCCCCCCCCAAGCTACAGTTGGAAAAGCACCAGCATGGGGGCATGCAGAGCTGGGCAGGTGGCTTGGTGGGAAAGGCTCTCCACTTCTCCCCTTGTGCAGTCTTCCTCCCACTCTGCAGTGCCAACACTGCCTGCCTCTTCCTCCTGCCATGCCTTGTATCTATGTATTTGTGCCCCCTGGCACCTGCCCTCTATGGTGCTTTTACACCTGTTGTCTGTACCCTCTGCCACCTGCCCTCTTTAGCCTCTGTCCCCCACTTGTCTCCATGCAACCTCTGCCCCTTCCTGCAGGCTCTGCCCCATGCCATCACCCTCAACCTCTGCTCCCTTCCTCCTGCTGCATATTTATGTGGAGCTGGGAAGGAGATGAAGCTTCCATGTGTCCTGTGCCCTGGGAGGGAATGGAGCAGAAGTCGCACTTGACAGCAGGAGAGGTGGAGAGGCAAAGGGGAAAGGGAAGGGAGGGGAAGGGCAGGCATCTGCAGTGGATATAACTGTGGCCTTGACCTGAACTTGGAGCCAAAGCCAGAGCTTCAACAGCCACCTCCTGCACTTGACCCTGACACCCTCCATCTCCTACTTGAATCCAAGACAAGGGTTTTCTTTCCCTACCATGAATGGGGAAACCAATCTCGTATCGGAGTAGAATAAAATAGATGTTAATTCCATTCATCTGAAACATCTTGGGGTTCCAAGGAGCAAGGAAGCCTCCTGCGGTGGATGTGTTACATTGCTGAGACCCTCTCATAGATTCATAGTTTGTAAGGGGCTGGAAGGGACCTCGGAAGATCATCGAGTCCAGCCCCCTGCACCGAGCAGGAAAGATAACTGGGGGTCAGGTGACCCCAGCAAGGTGGCTGTCCAATCTCCTCTAGAAGATTTCCAGGGTAGGCGATTGCACCACCTCTGGAGGAAGCTTATTCCAGAGTCTGGACACCCTGACTGTGAAAAAGGTTTTCTTAATGTTGAGCCTGAATCCATCTTCCAGGAGTTTGTGGCCATTACTCCTGTTTTTCCCCAAGGGTGCCCTGGAGTCCTTAATGTCCCCATGATATTGCTTCCATGCAGAGATGATTAGTGCGACTGCATCTCCCACCCCCTCTGCACATGGAGCAACCCCAGAGAAAACAGCAAAGCAGCCTGTGTGGGTAAGGGCTCAGCACCCGGGTAAGGGTTGCACAGTCCCACCTGCATGTGCTGTGCTCTGAACAGAGCTCACCAGGGCAGTGGAGTGGGGTGAAGGAAAAGGCTCCAGACCAAAACCCAGTCTTTGTTCTCACCTTTCCTCTCAGTGCAAAGCAGCTGGTGGTGGTGGGAGTAGCAGGCAGGGGTGGGAATGACAGAGACAATGTGGGCTTCAGCAGGCACCAGGGTGAGGGCTCTTATTATCAAAGGCCCCACTTTTGTTCTCTGTGCAGGGTGTGGTGGGCCAGTAGGGGGAGCTCCTGCGTTGAGCCTCCCACCTCACTACACCCATCCACCTTCCGGACTCCACGTGTCTCTCCAGGGGTGCCTAAGCCCTGGCAGACCCCCTTTCAAGCCCTACCACAGAGTCCGGGGGTAACGAGCTGCCACCACCACGAGAAGGGACTGTCTGGGTCCTGTGTCCTCGGGGAAACACAGGAGTAATAGTCCCACAGGTACTCGACCCAATACAAGAACTTGGAGCACTTTCCCAAGTCAGGGGCCAAAAAGGATAGTCTCCCTTAGTCCGCAGACCCAAGGGGCCTCCTAGGCATCATTAAACCCACCCCTCAATAAGTCTTCCACACTAGGTACAAAGGAGAACTTTATTGGTTACAGAGGGTAGGGTTAGAATAAGGTACAGGGTAGAGCAATATCAGAGAAATCCCATTGAGCAAACTCCTGTGGCTGGGGTAGCCTTTGATTTCGCATCTGAGTTACTGCAAGCTATAAATCTAGTTGGATCTCAGGTAGCTTACTCACAAGTATCATCCAGAGGCTGTTGGAGATTCCCTCTGGAGGCAGGCAGTTCCTTGATCATGAGTTTTGAGAGAGAGAGCAAGTTTCAGATGGCACAGCGCTTCTTTGTTCCTGAGAATCCTCATGGCTGCTGCCCCCCTTCCTCCTGGCAGTCCTTAACTTATATAGCCCTTGTGACCTCATTCACCTCATTCACCTGGACCAGTGGAGGTCAGCACCTGTTGGCTGTGAGCCAACCAATTTGAAATACATCACTAGTTGCCAGGCAGACTTTAGCCCACCAGGAAGGAAGCCCCTCACCCAGGTATGTGATACTAGTCATGTAGGCAGAGAGAGCAGGTTTCCTCCCTTCCTCAGGAATGTATCCAGCTCAGGTTTCCTAAAGAGATAGGGTAAGGATGTGTCTCTCTGCTGGGCCCATCCTTATCAAATTGTCACAGAGCAGAGTTTTTTGGGGAGAAACAAAGGTGGCTTTCTGCCACACAGGGCCTGTCACAGGGGGGCTTGCTCTGTGCTGGGGCTCTGAGGAGCTGCTGCAGGACAAGACCTGTCCCAGCAAAGACCCTAGTGGTGTGCAGCATCCTGGGGTCTGTGGCTTCTACATGGTGATACCCACAGAGAGAATTCATGTTTTTTTCTGTCTCCTTTTCCCCCAAAGGTTGAGCCTTCATGAACTAAATGCAGAAACAAAGCAAGAGCTGGAGGCTGTGAAAGGAATGAAACCGGGTCTGGTCATAGAGCAGTTGGAAGAGGATGTGTTCGATGACAGTGCAGATTGGTAGAAAATCCTCCTGCACCAGCTGCTCTGCCAGTAGCTGGAGGAGAAGGGGAGGAGCTGGGACCACCTGGCATTCAAGCTGGGCACCATCATTTCCAGGGACTCCAGCAGCAACATACAGCCGGTGTGGTAGGATTTGAGTGAAGATGGCCAGGGCCAATCTCCTGTGGGTGAGAGAGACTCATGAGTAGGAACAGTGCTTCCTTCATGTTTGATGTGACTTTTGGGGGTGGGAGAGGGTAGAGAGCAGCAGGGCTGAAGGGCTCAGGCCCTGGGGATGGGGAGCTGTGGGCTCCTGAGAGGTCTGGGTACCAGTTCCTTTCTGCTTCTGTGGGCAGAGAAGAGGCCCCCAAAGCCACTCTTTGGAGCCCACGGGGAGTTTCCAGTCTGCAGTGTAGCTGTCCCTGGCACTTGTGTATCCCCGACGAAAACGGTCCGGTTGTCTGAACAACTACGTTAGTTGTTCTAGCTGGCAGGGCTCAGGCCAGCACGTCCGTCTACAAATCAGGCCGGCAGGGAAAAGGATACGTCTGGGATTGCGCTTGGCGACAGGGAGAAGAATCGATAAGTGATCAGTCTATTGATCAGCTCAGCCACGAGTCAGATCTCTTCAGAAGCACTCTGCAGCGTGCTCAAAGTTCTCCGACTTGGGCGGAAGTCGTGCTAATTTTTAAACAGCTAGCAAGCCAATTACTAGCCGCCACGTGTGCATAATTTAGAACTGGCCAATAGCGGGACACAAATTTACATTCGAATGGCGGGATCTCTCTTGCACCGGGGGTTTTCTGCAGCAACAGAAAACCTTTACTTTGCAAGAGGCTCTCATGTGGTTGGAAAATTCCACCGTGCCGAGGCACCAAAATCAGTGGGTTGTGACGCCGCAGAGCTGGTGTTTTCTGTCACTGTCCCCAGCATTGCAGTTTCCCTCGTGCATATTTGTGTCCATTTTGTTGGAGTCCATGCAGCTGTAAGGGTCTTCATGTCCTTTGTAGTTTCTGTTTTCCAGGGGAAATACATTTCCAAATGGATTGGATTATTTTCAGTTCTCTATGCGAGTTGGTCCCTGCAAGGAAGACCAGTAAAAATAAAAGGTGTCCAGTTACATTTGTGTGTTAAAATCCAGTTGTAAATGCACATTGGACTGTGCTCCATGTATTTTGTTACCCATCATGTCAAATGAAGTTCATGGTGGCGCTAGTCTTAGGAGGAGCTCATGCCTGGTTCTTGCTTGTAGACAATCAAAGGAGAGAAAGCACCGCCAGCATGCATGTAGGAAAACCCAGCATTTCCCAGGCCGCGAGTTCCAGCTGGAACCAAGCACTTTCTTTTCAGTTCTTCTTGAAGCAAAGAGACCTGAAATGTTTCAGTTAAAAATAAATCCCAGTCAATATTCAGGTAATTATCAATGAGAACAAAACTGTTTGCTGTGGCGTAAGTGTGAGAATTATAGCTAGGGGTCTACCTTACTTCAGGAGGCAGCTGGGCAATTTCAGGCAGAGATCGTGGGCTGGCTGCTATTTTCGTGGGCTGGTTGTGGCATGGCCCCCCACACCTCTGATAGGTCAAGGGGCCCAGTTGGCCCTGCCCTTCACTGATGATTGGTTGTGAGGGCTGTCCATCATATGGTCCCACGCCTCACCACCAACAGCTAATCAGTGATGAGGGGCAGGGGTGGCAGTTGTCTTGGGCTGACCTTCATTCAGGCATCCCCCCACACCCCCCTCCCCATTTCCTCTCCCCTGGTGGGCTGTGCAGCCTCCTGTCACCTGGGGCGCAGATCACAGTGCTGGACTCTGGGCTGTGCCAGACTCCTCCTGGGGATGTGAGCCCCTGCATCTGCATGCCAGATGTGGGGAGGCTGCAGCTGCTGCCTGGGACAGGAGGCAGCAGCAATTATCTCCGTGCTGGGCGCAGCTTGTGCCCAGCGGCAGTCCCAGGCAACAGGACAGCCTCCTGTCATCCAGGGCACAGATCTGGGGGTCTGCACCCCTGGGAGGGCTGCCAGGCTGCGCTGGACTCCTCCCAGGGGTGCAGGCTCCCAGATATGCATCCTGGATGAGAGGTGGCTGACACCGCTGCCTGGGACCAGTGCTGAAGTCAAGTAAGCCTGGCTTCGAAACTCGAAACATTTCAAAACTTTCAAAATGTTTCGAGTGCCCTCATTTCATTTTGAAGCTGTTTCAAATCCTTTTGTTTCATTTTGATTTTGCTGTTTCAAGCTCGAAATGCATCAAAACAGCTTTGAAATGCAACACCGGGGAAATCTCACACAGCCCTAATGCCTAGATGGCAGGCCGTATCATGTAGAGTGCTTTAGGCATTACTCCTTGTGCCAGTTTTGTTCAATGTCTTCATGAAAAACCTGGAAGATGGCGTAGAGTGCATCCTCAGCAAGTTTGCAGATGACACGAAGCCGGGGGGGGAGTTGTAGATATGCTGGAGGGGAGGGCTAGGATTCAGAGTGACCTAGACAAATTGGAGGATTGGGCCAAAAGAAAATCCATGAGGTTCAACAAGGACAAGTGCAAAGTCCTGCACTTGTCCTTGTTGAACCTCATCAAGGACAAGTGCAGGGCTTGTGCAGCCCTGTCTCATGGAAAACAATCATCCTTGATTACAAGTGATTCCCCAAGAACATGCAACAACATGCCTAGCACATGTTTCATCTAGAGCTTGTTAAGCATTCCCATGCTGTATTAAAAGTTAGAACTTATGATGGTCTCCCAGCCATAAGGAGCTTCATGAGGAACTCAGGTGAGCCCTATTTTCTATTGCTGACCACCAGTGAAGGGAGGCATGGGGAGCAAAGCCCATGAGAGGGTGTTATCCATGCTGCTGGATCCCACCAGTGGCCGATCAAGTGCAGTGTGAGGTCCAGGGCTGGGACCCACAGTCAGTGAATTTTGGCACCTAGCCCTGGGACTGCAACTTGCTTGTATTATCTCCACCGAGCAGTTGGACAATAGCAGAACATGTGCTACTTAATACGGCTGGAGATTCTCCACCCACAAAGATTCCTAACTTTGTTATAATATAAATACAATGAGCAGCTCTGTTACTATTTGAACACATGGACGTGTTAAGTGCAGTTAACAGATTCAAAGAGTCAGGTTTTACCTTGGATTTTCAGGTAAGTGGTTACAGATCCCCACCCCAGGTGAAGTACAAGAGAAAGGCCAATTCTCTTTCTGCCCAAGCCAAACCTGCCATCAAATATGAACATTCTGGGTCTCATCCCAACCCCTTCTCTAATGGATATTGATATATTAACTGAGTTGTAATGCAGGTGTGCTGTATTGTGAGTGTTCCCTTGTGCTGCTACTTTAGTCACCTATCCAGCACTATAGACATAGCAGCACTTCTCTGGGCCCATGGAGCTTATTTCTGCTTGCAGAAATGCCCAGGTGATCAGTCTCCCTTCACAACAGTTGTAACACAATCATCACCCCACCACAGTGCCTGAGCACACTTGTATCTTTGTCTGTCCAGTTCCCCTGCTGTTATCTTCAGTCTCTAAATGTGCTTGTGCACGTGACAAAATTTGCCGTTTCTTGAATTTCAAAGGCATTACAGTTTGCACACGTGGGTTTTCCTGACATTTTAAAAGTCTTCCTGGTGTTTTAAAGTAAAACTCATCCCAATGTAGTTTAGTTTGGGTCACCACAAATTAAACCGTTGCATCCATGGATTTATCACCTGCAAACAGAAGTGTGGCAGGGGTGTAGGTTGTAGCCGTGGTGGTCTAAGGACATAGGCAGACAAGGTTCCTTGGATGAATCTGGTATCTTTTATTAGATCAAATTAAGTTGGTCTAATAAAAGATACCAGATTCACCCAAAGAACCTTGCCTGCAAATGGAAATGAACTCAAAGACACATAATGAGCCCCTTTGTCCACCAGACGGTGCTGCAACTCTTGTGTAGTTCACTCCTTTGCCCACCACATCTCGCTTCCATTTGCAGAGAGGAGAAAGGAGCTACCTGCAATATGCCAGTATTTCTGTATAACATTTATTTCCAGACACCAGGTGTAGCAGTTCAGTCCGACATAAATCCATCTTCTCACCCACCTGCACAGACCCCTGTGCCTCACCCCTTATGCCCCCCAACCCAACCCTATAATCATATATACATGGACAGAGCCTTTTGCTCACATAAATTCTCTGTCCAGACATGCACACAGAAACACATTCATACAGAGAGATACACACATGTAGCAGAAAGCCCCCTTTTCCTCTTGCCTGCATTTGCTCTCCCCTCTTTGGATATGTTTCTCTTTTACTACCTTTTCTTCCTTCCTCTCTCTTTCACTTTAAGATAAGGAATTGTGTTTTAAAATTTGTATGTGTGCATTTTGTATCTCCCCTTGTATTTTGTTATTTTTATCTATTTGTGTGCCATGGCATTTGTAGCTTATATTTTATACTCCTCACCTTTCATCTTTCAACTAAATGTATTTAGTTTCGTAAGCAAGTTATACATTGTAACAATGTTAACAAAGGCAGGAATCAAACTGTCCTTCCCTGTATCAGGCTGGCCCCGAGTGAATCAGTGATTGAATGCGTAACACAGTAGCAGGCAGCAATTAACACCTAAGGAAACTCCAAATCAACCAACCGAAGAATTCAATAGAAGACAATGTAACAACTGGGAAATCTCTAACTGTCACTGATCAAGGGCTAGAAGGCCTGGCCTGAGTTAATCAATGCCGGGGACCAACTTTTGGGGGGAATATCTCCAGATCGACCACTCCCAGAGCCCTATTCAAAATTCATCAACGGACTCCCAAACCTGCATGTACATGTGGACGACCCCTGGGGCTGACAGATGCTATCCAGTAGCCACCGAGGGGGTGGGGGGGAAGTCCCACGAGGGTCAATGACCCCTGGATTGGGCAAACCTGAAAACTGGGGAGTCACCAAAGTCTGTCAAGGACAGACAAAAAGCAGTGAAAAGTGACCCTCAGCGGCACCCTCTTGATCTCCAATATGACCAGACCTGTCCAGCCAGAAGGACCAGCCGGCGACCCCCTTCTGGAAAATAACACCATGCTGAAAGAAGCCTCGACGGCAGACTCCAGCACCTGTGGGATAGGTATACCTGACTCTTGTAGCTTGCTATTGTGTGTGTGTGGGGGGGGGGGGGACCAGCACCAAGGTTTATGATTTAACTTCATTACAGTGCTTCAATCCTCCTAATAAACCAGAATTTTAAGGATCCCAAGTTGGACATTTGTAGCCAACAGATGCATGCTAGCGTGTTATTTGCCCTGCTGGCCACCGCATCGCACTGACAGCTCATGTTCATGCGATGGTCAGTCATTACCCCAAGGTCCCTTTTGGCAGTGGTGCAAGTCAGGCTCTCACCTCTGAGCCAGTATGTACATTGAGGGTTATTTACCTTACACTTGAAAGAATTAAACTTCATCTGATCCTGGTCCACCTATATCTGATACTAGATCAAAAGCCTTTTAGAAGTCTAGGTATATAATGTCTACCTTCTCTCCCATGTCCAGGTGGAGAGAGACCTGGTCATAGAGGGAGATGAGATTGGTAAGACAAGACCTACCCGTGCCAAACCCATGCTGGCTGTCGTTCAGAATCGTACCTTCTGCGAGCATATCCAAGTCCCACGAGGGTCAATGACCCCTGGATTGGGCAAACCTGAAAACTGGGGAGCCACCAAAGTCTGCCAAGGACAGATAAAAGGCAGCGAAAAGTGACCCTCAGTAGCGCCCTCTTGATCTCCAACTTGACCAGCACCCAACCTGTCCAGCCAGAAGGACCAGCCGGCGACCCCCTTCTGGAGGATAACACCACGCTGAAAGAAGCCTTGACTGGCCATTGACGGCAGACTCCAGCGCTTGTAGGATAGGTATACCTGACTCTGTAGCTTGCTACTGTGTGTGTGTGTGTGTGTGTGGGGACCAGCCCAAGGTTTATGATTTAACTCATTACAGTGTTTCAATCCACCTAATAAACTAGAATTTTAAGGATCCCGAGTTGGACATTTGTAGCCAACACACACATACACACACACCCCCCCCCATACACATACCCACTTCACATACACAAGAGTATGTCAATAATAGGCAGAATGTAATTAAGCAAGTTATGGTAATGTTAGATCGATGTTATAGCTGTGGCATTTCAGGAATCATGCAAGAGGCAATATCTTTTCTTGCCGGGGCCACCTGCCTGCTAGGACTGAGAACCAGCAGCCTTGCTTCACATGTGAGACAGAGCACCCCGAGAGGGTTGGAGCTGTGTGGGCTGGGATGGCCCTTCTGGGTAGGGGGAAATTCTGGGAAGTTTCTTGAGGGAATATGCCCCCATCTGGGGCTAGCTCTGGGACAGGTGCTGGGCAGGCTGGCAGCACCAAGGACCTGTATGCAAGGGCCTCCAGGACTGCAGAGCCAGGTCCCAGGACTTAACCCTCCAAGCCATCTGGGAGCTTTAAAAATCTCACCCCAGCCCCTGGGGAAGCGCTCTCAGGCCCTGGATCCCTTCCTCCCCACCCCAATCTAGGTGTTCCTGAGGGCAAGCGTTCCCTGCTCAGCAGATGCAATTGCCCACACAGCCTTTACATTTCAGGAGCTAATTGATACAAACTGTGCCATCCCCCACCTGCAATTTGCCTTGATCAAAACCTGGCTTTGCCCACTCCCCGTGCTGCCCAGGGGGTGAGGCAGCTGGTCAAAGCAGCCTGCTGAAGGCAGATTATGGTGGTTAGTCAGCAGCAAATTGCCAGCAGCTGGCAGAGGGACCAGCTTGTGGGGGGGATAGTCTGATACATAACTTCACGTTGGCTGGGGAGCGGGGAGATCCCTGCACACTGAAAAATGAATTAATTTAGTATGATGCCTCTCACTTTGGACCTGGGAAGTCTTTTTGAGCTAGCCTGTTTGGACCTGGGGAGTCCTGTGATCAGGAGGGGGCCATTTGCTCTGAAGGGCAAATGAAAGCACTCCAGGGTGCACTCTTGAGGTGCCCAAGAAGTTATTAATTCTTTGATGGAACCAGGGGCAGATTATGGGGTGACTGCACCGCTGTCAGTAAGTGCACCCTTTGGGTAGCCACAGGCAGCAAGGCACAGGGGGGCATCTGTGCCAGGGCCAGGGGGTGAGGGGGGAATGCAAGACACTGCAGTTTAGCATGGGGCAACTACAGCTTGCAGGGTGGGGGCTGTTTCGGGAATGAGGGAATTACTGGTTTGCCGGCACCCCTTGCTGTAACTGAGTACCAGAGAGAGCCGTGGGGTGGATCATTCCATGGCACCGCTGCTAGAATTTACTGGGAATTGTGCACTGGGCTTAATTCAATTTAAAGGCCATCACTTGCAAACATTGATGCATCAATTTGAAACAAACCATTTTAAAATTTAATAAACCTGTTTAATTTCATGAGGATTAAACCCTATCATGTGTACAAGCGCCCTTGGTGGGGAATTGCAACCTGCCTCTCTGGATGAGTCACCAACAGCTCCATCCCACAACCTGCTCTGGCCCCTTTCCATCCTCCACTCCCTTTCCCTCCCTCCACACTTACCTGCTGGGCAATGTCTGTGTGTAGGTCTGTCTGCCCCTTACTCTCAAGCCGCACCCCCTGCAGCCCTGCTGCTGCCCCTCACTCCTGACCCACAGTACTCCACATCCTGCCAGGGTATGTGGGAACGCCCCCCGCCCTGACACTTTCACACACCCCACGCTCACCCCGCAACCATAAAAAGTACCTGCATAATTTTGCATAACTTTGAGTTTTTCTGTGCATAATTTTGAGTTTTTAGCTGTGTGATTAAAATCATGATTAATTGTGACTAAATTTTTAATTGTGCGACTAATTGTGATCAAATTTTGTAACCATTTGAGAGCCCTAGAAAGAATAAATAATCGTTTAGCTGTATGAACCGCCACTGTCTGCACAGGGATGACCACAATAGATCAGAAACTGGGACCGCGGAAAACGTCCTTGGAAACATCGCTGTAGACTCCCCTTTGTCTTAGGAATGGGGAAATGTTACGAAGGAGCGCTGACTGTAGCAAGAATGAGAGTACCTGAAGGACAAGACAGTTTCTGGATGCAGGATCTTTATTGGATTCTAGCAAAACCAGCACAAGCATTTCACCAGGTAAAGTGAAATGCTGGGGATGGAGACAGAAAACACCAGCTCTGCGGCTGTGGAAGCACGTGACACTGCAAACACCCTGGGGATATGCAAGTGCCAGGGACAGCTACTCTGCAGACTGGAAACTCCCCATGGGCTCCAAAGAGCGGCTTTGTGGGCCTCTTCTCCACCCAGAGAAGCAGTAAGAAACTGGTACCCAGACCCCTCAGGAGTTCACAGCTCCCCGTCCCCAGGGCCTGAGCCCCACAGCCCTGCTGCTTTAAACTCCACTCCCACCTCTGAAGCCAAATCCCCCCAAAACGTCAGATCAAACATGGAGCAAATCCAGCTCCTACTCATCAGTCTCTCCTCACATATAGGAGATTGGCCCTGACCATCTTCACCCAGCTTGTGCGTTGCTGCTGCTGGAGTCCCTGGCAGTGATGGCTGAGCAGATGGAAAGTGGCAGGTGCTTCCTGCTCCTCTCCCTTCTCCTCCAGGTAGTGGCAGGGCAGCCAGTGCAAGGAGATTTCTCACCAATTAAAAACAAGCCATTTCAGCTCCTCTATGACCAGACCAGGCTTTATTCCTTTTACAGCCTCCAGATCTTGCTTGGTTTCTGCATCTAGTTTGTGAAGGCTCAACCTTTGGGGGGTAAATGAGCAAAAAAAAGGAAGAAAGAAAGAAAAAAAGCATTAATTCTCTTTGTGGGTAATGCCATATAGAAGCCATGGACCCCGGGACACCGCACACCACGGGGGTCTTTGCTGGGACAGACCTTGTCCTGCAGCAGCTCCTCAGAGCCACAGCACAGAGCAGGCCCCCCTGCGACAGGGCCTGCACAGAGAACAAAAGTGCGGCCCTTGCTAATAAGAGCCCCCAACCCGGTGCCTGCTGAAGACCACAGCGTCTCTGTCATTCCCACCCCTGCCTGCTGCTCCCACCACCACCAGCTGCTTTGCACTGAGAGGAAAGGGGAGGACAAAGACTGAGTTTTGGTCTGGAGCCTTTTCCTTCTGCCCACCCCACTGCCCTGGTGAGCTCTGTTCAGAGCACAGCACATGCAGATGGGACTGTGCAGCCCTTACCCGGTGCTGAGCCCTTCCCCACACAGACTGCTCTGCTGCTTTCCCTGGGGCTGCTCTGTGTGCAGAGGGGGTGGGAGATGCAGTCTCACTAATCATCTCTGTGTGGAAGCAATATCATCTAAACTCTCACTGCTGTGTCCCAGTGCCAGATTATGACATGCTGAGGTCCTAAACTATTTCCAGTTTAAGAGGGCCCATACAATAAAAATAATACTTATTCTCACAGAAAGGACACTGAAATTATAAATATGAAAGCTTTATATATGCATCTATGCAAAGGTGAAGGCACAAAGCAAAAATTATAATCTAACTAAAACACATGCCTTGCAGCATGCCTGTTTACCATATAGATGTATATTTTTGTCATTTTAGAATGAACATGCTATATTTAGAGAGTCATTTTCCCATATCTCCTTTATTTACTAACTGATTATTATAAAACTTGATATTGAATCAGGTTTTTTTTTTTCTTATTTAGAGGCTCTTTATGTTGTGAGGCCCTAAACTGCAGCTTAAGCCTAAATCCAGCACTGCTGTGTCCTACAGCACCTCCTCACAGGCTGCAGTAGCATGTTTCCCTACAGGCTGTTTCTAGCAGCTGTTGTGCTCCTGCAGCCTTGGGCAGAAACTGCCTCTGGATTGCAGATGGGGAGGTCAGGATCCATCCCAGCTACAAACACGGCAGCGGCATCGACCTGATCTTTGTGTTTGTTGTACAGCCAGGTTGGGAGAATGAGATGCTGCCTCCCACCCAAAGCAAGCAAGCAGAAACCAGGTCTCTGGGTCAGAGTATGGGGCTCAGCAGTGTAACACCCACTGAGGGAGGCCTCCTTGTTCCCTTGCACCCAGGACATTTCAGATTATGGGAATTACCATCTTTATTCCAATCCAAGATGAGGCTGGCTTTCCTATTCATCATGGGGAAAAAAGCCCCGTCTTGGATCCAAGTAGAGGGTGGATGGGACAGTGGGGTGCAGGAGGTGGATGCTGTAGCTCCAACAGTGGCTTCAAGTCCAGGTCAAAACCACAGCCATATCCACAGTAGCTGCCTACCCCCACTGCCCACACCACCTGTGCCTGTGCCACCCCCACTCCCACCAACTACATTACTCTCAAGTGTGTTTCTCAATCTATTCCTTCCCAGGCCAAAAAGCACATGGAAGCTTCAGCCCCTTCCCAGCAATGTAGAAGTATCCAGCAAGAGAAAGGGGCAAAGTGGTGCAGAGGCTGCAGAAATGGGCAGAGACTGGAGGGCACAGGTGGGATCAGAGGCTGAAGAGGGCAGGTGGCAGGGGGTACAAGAAACAGGTAGATAAGTACCACAGAAGGCAGGTTCCAGGGGGCACAGATACAGGGGGTGACAGGAGGCAGGGGTAGGCAGTGCTGGCACTGTGGGGTGGCAGGGAGGATGCACAAGCGGGGGAGGAAGGGGTGAACCTGTCCCACCATGCCACCTGGCCCCCTCTGCATGCCCCCGTGCTGCTTCTTTTCCCACTGTAGCCATTTGAGGGTGGGGGGAGGATTTAATATGACCCACCAAGAATTAGCTTCTACACATGAAAAACCATAACTAATCAATTAAATTCCCATATATAGAATCTAATTGTTGAGGGGTTGTCTTAAAGTTGAAGTCATCTAGGATTCAGGTAAATATGATGGATCCTCACTTGCAGAACACCCACGATTGTGCTGTTAGAAACACGGGTCACAGATTGAATCCCTCAGCTCCCAGAGGGCCCATATCACAACAGCCCTGGGACAGCCACATTGACCTAGCAGGAATGGACTTCTGAGGAACCACTCGTTCCCAAATCTTTCACTTGAACATTTACAGTTGCAAAACCTCAGTCACTCTAAAACCTGCTCTGGTGTGTCCTCGAGTCCCATTTACAACACCATGGGGCTAACACCTGTGCAAAATTGTTGTTGAGAAAAAATTACAAAGAAAGTCAGGGAGAAAGGGAGCTTTAGAGTCTGGGAAAGAGGAGACCGAGGGAAGATTTGGTAACAATCTTCACCTACATTAGGGGTTTCCAGGTGGCAGATCAATGGGCCATAAGCAGTACAGGAAGGATTCAAATATGTTCCATGGTGTTGCATGGCTCTGGAACCCAAGGGGTGATTGCCCCCACCACTCACTCCTGCACTGTTTGCTAAGTGCCAAATTTTGGGTCTTCAGTGGCTGCTTCAGTGGTTATTCAAGATCGGCAGCAGGGGAAAGGATGGGGTAGGGAGGAAAATCAGTGGCAATAACCAGCCCCTCAGTTCTAGAGCTACTCTACCACAGCGGCTCTGGCAGCTGTGCTGATAACCTGCTGCTCCTCTGCCAGATGGGCTCATCCAGCCACTGAGAAGCTACACGGTTTGGATACAGCCTGTGGGAAGTCAAAGGGTCCAGTTCCAACATATAACTTGGACAGCCCTGACATACATGATTGCAGGTACAGAGGATCCTCTGTGTCTGCAAGGGATGGGGAAAGAAGGAACAGTCTTACATTACTTCAGAGGAGATCAGCCTTGGATATGAGAGTTTCTAACCATGACATTGCTTAGGCATTGGGACTTGCTAGATAGGCAGTGTGGAGAATCTCCACCCTTGGATGGTTTTAAGAGTAGTTTGGATAAATATTTGGATGGGAAGATTAGGACAGGGATGATCCTGCCTTGAATTGGGGGTTGGATAAAATGTAACCACCTGAAGCCCGTGCATCCCGATATTCCTGTGACACTGTGAAGCCCTAAACATTGCATAATGTATTTGTTGTCAGATCCACAGAATTTCTTACTAGGGCTATGTGAAATTTCGCCACCAGTTTTATTTTGACGCTGTTTCGAGGTTGAAACAGCAAAATTGAAATGAAATACATATGGCCGGAACAGCCTCGAAACGAAGCGAGGCAAGTCGAAATGTTTTGCTGTTTTGACGTTTCGTCCATAGGCTATTATGGGGAAGGTCAAAACAGCCTATGACTTTGTCATTTCTGGACAGATTTGGATAAAACTTACAGAAATGGTAGCCGCTTATGAGGGCATAAAGCGTGCCAAGTTTCAAGAAGATAGGTTCAGGGGTTCAGAGAAGCTGCACCCCAAAGTCTTGAGAGCCAAACTTGTGTCATGTGTGTGTGTTAAGCAAGAGCAGGGTCAAAACTACAGGAATGCTAGCCCCTGCTGAGGCCAAAGCCTGCCATGTTTGAAGGAGATAGGTGCAGGGGTTTGAAGAAACTGCACCCCAATATCCTGAAAGCAAAACTCATGTCACGTGTATGTGTTAACCACAGTTGGGTCAGAACTGCAAGCATGCTAGCCCATACTGAGGCCAAAAAGCCTGCCAAGTTTCAAGGAGATAAATGCAGGGGTTTGGGGGGAACTGCACCTCAAGCTGCAGACAAGCAAAACTCGTGACATGGGTGACACTGTGCGTGTTAAGGCGCAGCAGGATGAAAGCTGCAGGGATGGTAGCCCCTGGTGTGGACATGAATCCTGCCATCTGTCAAGGAGATTGGTGCGGGGGTTCTGGGTTCCTGCACCTGTGGCTGCTGACAGACAAAATTCGTGACATGGGTGGTTGTGCAACTGACTATGTCTGTTTTGGGGCAGTTGATTGTCTGTATTGGTTATTTCTTCTCCTTAGTCTGTCTGTGGTTTTGTAGGTGTTAATCCATGCTCATTATGTAGTAGCTAGGTACTATGTATTGAGCTGGTTTCTGAGTGAATCATGATTGATTGGTAACGGGTAACACAGTAGCTTAGCAGCCAGGCCTGAAGTAGTCTCCCCCTCACCCCACTCCAGTGCCCCAAGACAGACACAGTTGCACAAGCACCCATGTCACAAGTTTTGCCTGTCAGCAGCTAGAGGTGCAGGGCCCCAGAACCCCCCTGCACTTATCTCCTTGAAACTTGGCAGGGTTTGTGGCCTCACCAGGAACCACCACCCCTGTGGTTTTGACCTCACTGTGGCTTAACACATACATGAGTTTTGCTTTCAAGATTTTGGGGTTCGGTTTTCCCAACACCCCATGCACCTATCTCCTTGAAACTTAGCAGGCTTCGTGGCCTCAGCAGGGGCTAGCAAGCCTGCAGTTTTGACCCCACTGTGACTTAACGCATACACATGACACAAGTTTAGCTCTCAAGACTCTGGGGTGCAGATTCTCTGAACCCCCCTGCACTTATCTCCTTGAACCTTGGCATATATCATGCCCTCAGATGGGGATGCCATTTTTACAAGTTTCATCCAAATCAGGCCAGAAATGACAAAGTTATAGCCTGTTTCAACCTTCCCCATTATATCCTATGGGGCGAAACGTCGAAACAGGGTCAAAACGGCAAAACATTTCAACAGAACAAAACAGAAAAGCTGTTTTGACTCGAAAAAAAAGTTGAAATGAAACACTGTTCTGTCAAAACATCAAAATGCTGATCAAAACGAAACACTTCCATTTTGCACAGCCCTGCTTCTTACCACATCTTCCCATCTGACTTCCATCTATACTAGTCTTGTTTTTTCATTCAGTTGCTTCATGATTTTTAAATGCTTTTTATTTTCATTTTTAATTCTAGGACTTGGGGACATTTTAGCTTTTTAGTTATAGAAACTAGACACTAGGGAGGGTGTTCTGTACCCATCCAAAAATAGTGCCCCCCTGTTCCAGATTTCCTTAACCCCATCCCAGATTTCATTAAAAATAATATGGTCACCCTACCCAATAGAGACCAAGCAACACAGACCCAGGTGTGTGAAGTAAGCCTACCTATTCCATTATCCCCGAAAAGTAGGAAGAAGATATTGCTTCATGTTGAATGTTTTCCATAGAGACTTAGCAAGTGCCCAGAGGAAGCCGCATGCTCCTTACCCCAGTGTCTGTAACTTGCAGCTGGGGTGTCTCAGTCCCTCGCACAGCCGCCGCACACCGCCAGCTCCCAGACCAGTGTTATAACCCAGGTCCAGCAGTGTCAGGCTGGGACTGGTGCTGAGAGCAGAGGCAAGATCCCCACAGGAGGCATCTGTGAGATCACAACCCCACAACCTGCAGGAGACAGAAGGACACAGCAGAGTGATCAAGGCAAAATAAGGTCATTGCAGATCCTTTCACAGGCAGCCCCATCCACCAGCCTCTCCTGAAGGACATTAACATAAAGGACTAGGCAGAAAGCCCTGCCTTAGGTCTGGTCCAAGTTTCAGGCCGTGCCCAATGACAAAACAGGAAGTTGGGAAAAATCAAGGCCCTGAGAGGGCATGGACTATATGAGCCTATTCCACAGCCCCTGTTGCTGTTTTAAATCAGGATGTTCTTGGTTTTTCACAGGCCAGCTGGGAGCCTGGATGTTGCTACTGACCCTTTGTATTTGGCCGTGGCCTCATGTGCAGCCTCCTGGAAATGGGTATGAGGCCTTTCCCAGCCACAGATTCACAATTTGGACTCATGCTCCTCATGCCCTACACAAGTCCGAATGTTTCCCCCAGTACTACAGGTGTCCTGAAGTAGGATCCTGCCCCTGATCACCTTCCAGGCTCTGACTGTCTCCCTTGGAGGCACCTCATGTCTGGCTGACCCCTTTCCTGGGGCACACCCGCAAGCCTGGGGGTAACGCCACCACCACTCAGCATCTGGACTGATCTGGGACCTGTGCATTCTGGGAAACACAGGCCTAATAGTCCTTGAGGGTACTTGACCCACTGCAAGAACTTGTGGTGCTTCCCTCAGTCTGAAGCAGAAATAGTGGTCTCCTTTTGTCAGCCAGACCAAGGGGACCCGCGGGCATAATCTACACTGGGGTAGGCAACATTTTTTGGCTGGAGTGCCAAAAAACCACTGCAATGCCTACCTCAGAAGGTGCTGGAGTGTTGGCATAGCAGAAAAACAAAATGAGGGCATGGGGTACATTGCAGGATGGCCTGGTTGTGCCTGTTGCCCCCTACCCAAAGCCCCTAACCCCCCAGCCCTGCCACCCTGTGCCCCCCAGCCCTACTGCCCCATGCCCTCCACCCTAAGTCCCTGCCCCCCAGCCCGGGCTCCCGGTTGGCAGCAGCTACCCAGAGCCAGGGCCGGCTGCAGCCAGGAGGCTCCAAACAGCTGTGCCGGGCTCCAGGCTCTGGCATCAGCTCCACACTGGCATGTGCATCTGTGTGTCGGAGCGGGCAGTGAGGGAGGGGCCTGAGGCAGCGCAGCCCCAGTCTCTCCCCTGCTCCCGGCACAGAGTCTTAACTCTCAGCATTTCCCAGTACACCCTTGGCTTGGCACTGTTCTCCTCCTGCCTCCAGCCTCCACGCACTCCGACTCTACTCTTTTTCATCTGGTGGCCTGCTGCCCTAGCCAGGCTGGCCCAGCAGTTTCCAGACAGCCAGCCCTAGCTCTTACTGAGGGCAGGTGCGAGCAGTCCCAGGTCCCCCAGGGATGCACTCCTCTGAAGGTCCCTAATACTTGGCAGCCCCTGGCTCTGGGCAGAGCCCTCTGCCCTCTCGGCCCTGGGTCCAAGCCACTGCCCTTTTAGGGCTGTCCTGGGACCCGCCCCAGCCTCTGGTTCTGGCTGCACTGGTCTCCTGTCCCACAAGGTTTTCTCTGAGGCCTGTTCATATTGACCCTCCCTGTTGACCTCAGCCAGGCTGGGGACTCTCTCAGGGTCCCTTGGAACCTCCTCCATCCCCAAGAGTTATTGCCCTGTCTGCAGATGTTGCAGTGTCTCTCTGGAGCGATGGTATTCCTTATAGATTTCATAGATTTTCAGAGTCAGAAGGGACCTCAGCAGATCAAGTCCAACCCCCTGCCCTGGGCAGGAAAGAGTGCTGAGATCATATAGTTAGCAAAGCGAGTACCTCACAGAAACAGTAATTCATGGTTATATAATTTAAATGCATATAATTTCATACTTATATCCTTATCAAGGATATTGCTCCCCTTTGCTCCACTGCTATAACTACCAGCTTACAGCCCTGTCTAAGCTGGGGCTTTGACCCAGCTCAGGCTCCTTCAGCCAGATTCCCACCCTGCAGTTGCATGAGGCTTCTTATTGGCATCACCTTCCAGCCTCTTAATTTGCAGGCTGCTCTAATGAGGGCCAGTATCACCTGCTGGACTTACTCAGAGTTTCCCCGAGTGACCTTAAAGTAGCAGGCCCCATCAGTACCTGCCACAGTGTCCAAAAGGCCTCCTGGTACAACGCATCAGTAAACCCAGTGTAACAAGCCAGTACTCTCAAGCAGAGAGGTGCTACTTTCCTGAACAGGTCAGCAAGCCCCTTTGCAATTAGAAAAAAGTTTCTAGCAATGAGTTTAATGTGCAGCCAAGGTTATATTTGCATATCAGTGTAAATTGTGTGGGCTCCATACCTGTCTCTTAGTTTGCTTAGCCTGTGTGGATCACTTTGCAGTGTAAACTAAAGTCTGAATGATTTCAGAGCTTCTCCCAAGTCAAATGCTGGTGCAAGACACAAACACTTACGCATCAGGCTGGCAACTTGGCTTGTGGTGCAAAGTAACTGGGCGAGTCTCTTAGCCCTGACAGCTCTTTCACTCTTCTCTGCTAGCACAGGGCTAAAATGCTGTTTTTCCAGGACAATACATGATTCACTGCTTGTGGAGGAACCCCTGCATGTCATAGACTGGCCTTAATGTAGCTCCCCCAAAAGGCTCCTGGTATTGGAGGGCTCCCAGTAATATGGTCAGAGCACTGCAGTAGCTCAGCAGCTCCCAGCTGTGGTACCATTCCTTGATGGTGTGACCAGATGCCCTAAGGGAGAAAGCCTTGGCATTTGGGAATGGATGTAATAATGAAGACCAGCCTCTGCTTCCATGCTCAGGCATCCATTAACAATTCCTTGTGCTGATATGGCACTTTTCCTGCACAAATCACAAGATGCAGGAAACAGGAGGAAACCATCACTGCACCTGTTTTGCAGATGAGAAGTCACCGAGTCATAGAGAAGTGGGGCTGGAAGGGACCTCCAGTGGACACCTAGGCTGTTTGTATATGCCATGGGGGTTTACTTTGGTTTAATTCTCCTACATTGAAGTGGTGGGCTTTTAAAAACACCACTTTTTTCAATGTTGAAAATATATATTCAAGAAGTCTCAGGTAGAGGGCTACGCCTCCAGCTACTGAGAAAGGCAACACCCTTGCAGTCCATACTAATCTGAGCATGGGGTAAAATTCCTACCTGAACCCAAACATGGCGATCAGTCTGACCTTCAGTGGAGGGGCATGACCTCTAGCCAGGAACCTCTAGCTTTGCTCCTAGTGGGAGAATCAGCACACCTCAGTTGAAGTCCCCAGTCTTAGCTGTACCTAACACCCAAAGCCACTGGGGAGACTTAAAAACACGTACAGGAGAAAAAAGGGAGCTGGGGTTAGGAACAAGCAGCAAAGCCCGGAAGCAATGGAAATAAATGCCCATGGTAGAAAATAGGCACAGCTATGCCTAGATCATCCCTGATGGGTAACTGTCCACCCTCTACCTGAACACCTCTAGTGATGGAGTCCACAACTTCCCTAGGCGGTCTATTCCACTGCCTCACTATCCTCACAGGGAAGAGTATTTCTGGCTAACCAAGCAAAATTTACTTTGCTGTAGCTTTAAGCAATTGATCCACATCCTTCTCTGCAGCAAGAGAGAAAAGGTGCTTTCCTTCTTCTTCATGGCAGCCCTTCAAATAGTTAAAGTCTGCTATCATGTCCCTTCTTCAGCACCTTTTCAGCAAACTAAACAGAAGAGTGGGGAAAAGTGACTTGTCTCCTGGCAAGAGGCAGTGAGGTCTCTTGGCTGGCAGCCCAGGTCTCTGCCTCAGGCCAGCGGCTGCCAACCTTTTTCATCCCTACACTCCCTGCTTCAGGCTCTCACAGAACTGAACAGGGCACTTCACCTCAACACTGTCCCCAGTGCTCTCCCCAAACCCACATGTCCCCCAAACCTGTGAACAGGCCCACAACCAGGGATGATGACTAGGTTGAATGGTCATAAACTACTACAAGACTGTTTCAGGCTAAACATAAGGAAGAATTTCTT
Organism: Alligator mississippiensis; assembly: GCF_030867095.1. Classification (NCBI taxonomy): domain Eukaryota; kingdom Metazoa; phylum Chordata; order Crocodylia; family Alligatoridae; genus Alligator; species Alligator mississippiensis. Next base: position 11,030,199 of record NC_081838.1, read on the forward strand.
TACTGTCCGAGCCCCCAAGGTCTGGAACAGCCTGCCACCGGAGGTGGTTCAAGCATCCACATTGAACACCTTCAAGAGCAAACTGGATGCTTATCTTGCCGGGATCCTGTGACCCCAGCTGACTTCCTGCCCTTTGGGCAGGGGGCTGGACTCGACGATCTTCCGAGGTCCCTTCCAGCCCTAATGTCTATGAAATCTATGAAAACCTACACAACACTGGTCACTGGCCAGGCAGACTGGAAAGACACATGAGCTGGCTCCATGCACAGCACTTCCACAACAGCAGCAGCAGCAGAGCCTTGTTCACAAAGCGGCACCAGGGATAACAAGCGCTGCCCCCCAGGGATACTGATGAGCAGGCCTCTAGCACTGCGGTGAAGGAATCCTGCTGCTTCCCATTGAGGAAACACATCTCAGTTGGGCAGCACAGGGTGGCAGGAGTGTTGTGGCAGGTTGCTGCATTCCCCTGCCCTGTGTCTTCAGCTGTGCCCACCTGAGCCACTGCCACAGCTCACTGGTAGGGCCTGTGCACCAGGGAAGGCCATTTGCCCCCAACACACATGTACCAGGAGCTGCAGGAGAGGTGGTACGTGTAGGCCTGGCTTTGGCTTCACTCAACAATTCCACTGAGCCCGGTACGGGGACCAGGCATGCCTCTCCCCCAAACCAAGCCCAACACATAGAGGGTCCAATGGAAGCCCTGTGCTCTTACCCCAGTGTCTGAAACTTGCAGCTGGGATGTCTCAGCCACTCGCTCAGCAGCTGCACGCCAACATCCCCCAGACCAGTGTTGCCACCCAGGTTCAGCTCTGTCAGGCTGGGGTTGGTCTTGAGAGCAGCAGTGAGATCCCCACAGCAGCCATCTGTGAGACAGCAACTGTGCAACCTGCAGGAGAGGAGAGAGATCAGGGCATGAGTGGGGCACTTACGTATAGCTCTCACCACCATCCATCTCCCTGACCGATCAGCATGCACAATGGCACACAAGTCCTGCCTCCTGCCCTGCCCCAGGATCTACCCCTTGGCCAAGGAGAAACCAGCGCTTCCTGCTCAGCCCCAATGTCCGTGCTGCACCTGTGGCCAGTCAGCACTGAAAAGGGTCCAGCCCCAACCCTCTGCTCCCTGTCAAAGCGGAATGAGGGGCTTCCTCCCTAAACCCCACTCCCAGCCCTTCCCAATGGCTAACCACAAGGCAGTACATGCAGGAGGTCACCTCATCAGTGCTGCTCATTCAGCTCCATATGAATCAGGTGGCTTCATCCCTGCCCGGCCCCAGAACGGAGCGGGCCAGTGAGAGCTGCCCCGGAGCAGGAGGAGCCCCCTCCCCAGCACCGATCTGCTCCTCCATGCCCCAGCACCAGGTCTACTGCTCCCTGCAGACCCCAGCCCGTCTGCTACTGGCTCTGAGCACCAGGTCTGGGGAGAGGAGGTGACTGCCAGGCCCAGTAGAGGTAGGAGCAGACCTGCCTTTCCACTGGGACCAGGGGTCAAAGGTGAAAAGAGAGAGGGGGACGGTCCCAGGGCTATGGGTGGCCCCGGTGTTGAGGGAGAGAAGGGACCCTGAGAGGACCTTGGCTGCCTGAGCCTGTTGGCAGGACCTGCGCCAGAGTCCGGCGGCTGCTGTTCCTGGAGACTGTTACTGCTGGGTCCTCATGGACCACCTGGGAGCCTGGCTGCTGCCTCCTGACACTCTGCATTCGGTCCTGCCTGCTAACATGAGACAAGGTGCAGGGCACATGCAACCTTCACAGCCACAGGGAACAGCACGGCGTCCCTTCTTTCCAAGCTACGAGCCCTTTCCTCAGAAGGAGTCATAGCCCGCAGTGAAGAAATTTCTCCCTTTAACATACACAGAAATTCAAGCCTTAAATCCCCACTCCTTCCTCTGAAACCAAGCAGGGGGTCTAAGAACATTTCAGTGAGAAAAACCACAAATTATACCATTCAGGGAAGGCCAAAACAGGGGGCGCCATGAATGTGTTTCTCCCCAGAGCACATGGTTGTGACAGGGCAATGATACATGCGGCAGGAGTGAGAAAAGTGGAGAAGAGTGATCTGGGCATAGGGAGCTAGATACAACTGCCAAGCCCAGAACAGGAACAATGCATCCACCTTCCACGGAGACAAAGCATCAAAAGGGGAGAGGGAGAAAAGGGGAACTGGTGTCAGGCCCCAGAGCAAGCAGGGCTCCTGGACATGGTGGGCAGTAAAGCCCTGGGAAGGCACCCTGTTGTCCTGCTCTCAGGCCCTGCTACAAAGCCCCTGGGCTGGATCTGAATGGAGACTTTTACCCCTGCTTCCTGCAACTCCCTGCCAAGTCCTGCCTCCTGGCACAGCTCATATCTCACTGATTCGTGAAGGGAGCAGGGGGGCTGTGGTCATCTACAACGTGGCTGCTACCTACTGCCATTTGCCTTCCTGGAGAATGAGGTATCTCCTAACAGGAAATGCCAGAGCCTGCACACACATCCATAATGTTGTGCCCTGAGCCTGAACACCTCTGCCTGGCCTCCCTCAACACCACAGTGTCCAGGGAGTTGTGTCATGGTCTCAGTACAAGCTTCCTGGAAGAAACAGCTGAGGGCATCCCTGTAGGCTGCAGACCTGGTCAGTGACTGACGGACCGCACTGAGTCTGGTCTAGGACAACCCTGAATTAGGAATATGTGCTTAAACTGGCATACAGTCAAGAATCAATAAGCTTGCTTTTGAATCGCAAGCAATAGCCTGAGCAGCTTCTCAAGCCACTAATATTAGACTTGGCCAAGAATGAAGAACTGCTTTTTGGAAAAGTGTGTAACAGCAGCTCACCATAACAACTTCCATTTTGCCTTTTTGGCACAGCTGTGCTGTACGTAGTCAGCTACAAACTTTGTTGGCCCGTTGAAACCTTAGCTGTTTTCAAGGGACTCATGCTAAATCGCAGGTATGTGGCTAAAGCAGGCCTGTTCCAAAAGGAACCTCTGCAGGTGTTACAGCAGGTTAGTCAGCAAAGTAAAAGAAACAGAGCGTGGCAAGTGGCATGCCCAGATGATGAGGGAAAGGGATAAGAAGCCTTCTTTCCAGATCAGTACTTTTCACAAGGACACAAGTGAGTTGGCACTCTTCCAGTCCTCAGGCAAACAGGTTCAGTGCAAAATCTCAGTGAAAAAAAACGGGGTAACAGATCTGAATCTTTATATGAATGAGCAACATATAAATATTAGCCACATGTACATGAGGCACTGGCTGGACAGCAGCCCATGATTACTGCACAGTAGTGTCACATAGCAAGAAGTGTGATGCAATGCTATTGTGCAGTAGTCACAAGCTATTGTGCAGTCAGTGTCATGAAAAAAACATTCAGCAGCGCGACTGCTGGGAACAACTTCCTGGTGCAAGTCAAATACTACATGACTGTACAGTACCCAGAGTTACTGCACGCTCTCCAAAAACTCCCCGGATTGCCTGCACACTGCTGTATTCCCTCCCAGCAGGTGTCAGGGTGACTGAAGTCCCCCATGAGAACCTGTGATCAGGAAATATCTGCTAGTTGTCTGAAGAAAAGCTGCAGACACAGGTATGGGGGGCAGGGCCAGGGGACAGCCTGCAGCTTCCCCACCCCACCCCATGGACTCTCCGGTGCTCCTCTGTGCCATGTGTCCCCTCCCCACCCAAACGAGCCATCCTGGCTGAATCCACAGCTACGCCTCCCCCAGCTCTGGGGCTGCTACTCCAATCAATAAGGAGGTTTCCCCTCCACCCAGGCTGATGTGGGAAAAAAAAACCGTTTTGGATTAGAGTAAAGACGTCAAACACAAGATAAAAATGACCTGGCTGCACCACTACACAGATACTTGCAGTTTGCAGCTGGGACATTTCTGGTCCTCACACAGCAGCTTCAATCCAGGTTTATTGCCCAGTCCCCGGTCTGTCACTGGAACTAACCCGTGCTCTGATCTGCTCCTTCCCCTCCTCTGCACCAGGGAGGGGCATTGGGCTCCACCCCAGGTGCTTGGGGTGGGCCTGGCTTTACCAAACAAGGTGTTATCTCAGGCAAGGCAGGAGGGTGCAAAGGGCTGGAGGCACACTGAGCTCCTCCCTGCTGCTTCATGCACCAGCCAGTCCCTGGCTCCCTCCCACTCCAGGCCTGTTACACAGAGGCCCTGGTGGGTGCCTAAAGGAGCCGACACACTCCTTACCGCAGTGTCTGTAACTTGCAGCTGGGATTGGTCAGCCTCTCACACAGCAGCTGCACGCCGCCAGCCCCTAGATCTTTATTACCACTCAGGTCCAACTGCATCAGGTTGGGGCTGGTGCTGAGAGCAGCAGCAAGAAGCCTACAGCAGGCATCCGTGAGACTGCAACACCGCAACCTGAAGGAGAGAAGTACAGAGGAGGAAGGTCAGGGCATGAACAGGGACATTCTGGCAAGTGGCCACACCCACCAGCCCCCTCTCTGGCCAATCAGCATGGACAATGGGACAGAAGTCCCCAAGATCCAACCCTTCAGCAAGGAGAAACCAGTGCATCCTGCTCAGCCTCAATGTCTGTGCTGTATCAGCACTCTCCGAAGGACCTGGCTGCAACCCTCTGCTCCCCGTAAAACAGGAATGAGGAAAAGAACAAGCACTTCCTCCCTAAGCCTCACCTTTGAGCCTTCCCACCGGCTAACCACAAGGCAGCACATGCAGGAGACGGCCCCATCAGTGCTGCCCATTCAGCTCCATACAAATCCTATGGGTTCGTTCCTGCCCAGCCCCAGAACCGTGTGAGCTAGTCAGAGCCACCCTTGGGGCAGGAGGCTGCAGGAGAAGCCCCCTCCTCAGCACCAGGCAGGCTCCAGGCAGGAGCTGGGGGGATCTGCCCCTCTGTGCCCCAGCACCAGCTCTGCTGCTCCCTGCAGACCTCAGGCCTGTTCTGGCTCTGCCTCAAAAGAGCCCATCTGCTACTGGTTGTGAGCAGCAGGACTGGGGAGAAGAGCCAGCTTCCAGGCCAAGCAGAGCTACTTTTCAATGATACAAGCTGCAGGAGCGACAAACAGAGGAGAGTGATCAGGGCATTAAGGGACCCGTCACAGCTGCCAAGCCCAGAAAAGACAGCACTACCACCTTCCACTGAGACAAAGTACCAAGAGTGGAGAGGGGGAGGGGAAGAAGGTGTCAGACCCCATGGCAAGTAGGTCCCCTGGACACAGTAGACAGTAATGGCCTGAGAAGGCACCCTGTTGCCATGCTCTCAGGGCTTGCTGCAACCCCTCTGTTGTGGATCTGAATAGAGAATTTTACTCCTGCTTCCTGCAGCTCCCTTCTGATCCCTGCCTCCTGGCACAACTGGCACTGCACTGAGTAGTTAAGAGAGCAGAAGAAGGATTGTTGGGAAGAGGTGGGCTCCATATGAAGAAGAGAGGGAAGAACTTCTTTGCAGGCAGGCTCGCTAACCTAGCAAAGAGGGCATTAAATTAGGTTCACTGGGGAATGGAGACAAAAGCCCTGAGGTAAGTGGGGGAGTGGGATATCTGGAGGAAAAGCAAGCAGGAAGGGGCAACAGGGGAGGTGCTCTCATACTTTCTGAGAAATCAGGGTTGGCTGATGGGTCATGGCATGAGCCTCCTGCTTGGACCCCCATCTGTCTGCCCAGGTGAGCAGCTTCCACCACCGGCAGTCACGTGGGTCAGTCCTGGGAGAGAGGCAGACAGCTCCGTGGGTCCTGTCCTGCTCCTGTGCCAGTCTGGTATAAAAATGGTTGGGAACCACTGTAGTAGTGGATGACAACTTGGCCAGCAGTGACCATGCAAAGATTGAGTTCAGGATCCTGAGGAAGGGAAGGATGGAGTAAGGACCCTGGATTTCAGAAAAGCAGACTTTGACTCCCCCTGGGAACTCATGGGCAGGATCCCCTGGAAGCCAGTTGGAGGGGAAGGGGAATCCAGAATTGAACAACATGTCATCCCAGTCCAGGCAGGTGGGTGCAGGCCATGAACCAGTGATGTGGGGGCTGGAGAGACACTGAGCTCTGTAATCCTCCCTGCTCCTTCGAAGAGCAGCCATTGTGCACCAGCCTCTCACTGACTCCTGGCCCTCCAGTAGGTTACACAAAGACCCTGGGGAGTGCCTAGAGGACACCGCGAGCTCCTCGCCGCAGTGTCTGCAACTTGCAGCAGGGATGTCTCAGGCCCCACAATAGGAGCTGCATGCTGCCAGCCCCCAGACCAGTGACAAAACTCAGGTCCAGCTCTGTCAGGTTGGGGCTGGTGCCGAGGGCAGTGGCGAGATCACCGCAGCAGGCATCTGTGAGATCACAACCCCACAACCTGCAGAGAGAAAGAAGCACAGAGAAGAAAGATCAGGGCATGAATAGGGCCTTTCTAACAGGCAGCCCCAGTCAGCCATCCCCTTCCCAGCCAGGCAGCATGGCCAGTGGGGACAAAAGTCTCTCCTTCTGCCCTGCCCCAAGGTCCACCCCTCAGCCAAGGAGAAACCAGTGCTTCCTGATCAGCCCCAATGTCTGTATTGCACCTGTGGCCAATTAGCATTGAAAATGGCCTGGCTGCTACCCTCTGCTCCTGGCCAATGAAGAACGAGGAGCAGAGCAACTAAACCGCTCGCTTGAACCTTCCCACTGGCCATCAAAAACGCAGCATGGAAGCAGCAGATTGCAGAGCCATGGTTTTGAAAACTCATGGCTATCAGGAGAGGTCCTGGATGATTGGAAAAGGGCAAACGTAGTGCCCATATTTAAGAAAGGTAAAAAGGAGGATCTAGGGAACTACAGACCAGTCAGCCTCACCTCAGTCCCTGGAAAAATCATGGAGGAGATCCTCAAGGACTCTATTTCTAAGCACTTGGAGGAGAAGAAAGTGATCAGGAACAGCCAGCAGGGATTCACGAAGGACAAGTCATGCCTGACCAACCTGATTGCCTTCTATGGTGAGGTGACTGGCTTTGTGGAGGTGGGGACACCAGTGGATGTGGTCTACCTTGATTTTAGCAAGACATTTGATACAGTCTCCCACAACATTCTCACAGGCAAGCTAAGGAAGTCTGGGACGGATGAATGGACTGTACAGTGGACAGACAACTGGATGAAGCATCAGACTCAGACAGCCCAGTCAATGCCCAATCTATAGCTCAATGTCTAGTTGGCAGCTAGTATGAAGTGTAGCGCTCAAGGGGTCGGTCCTGGGGCCAGTTTTGTTCAATGTCTTCATCAACAACTTGGAAGATGGCATAGAGTGTGCCCTCAGCAAGTTTGCAGAATACACCAAGCTGGGGGTGGGAAGGGGGGATAGTAGATATGTTGGAGGGTAGGGCTAGGATTTAGAGTGACCTAGAGAAATTACATGATGGGGCTAAAAGAAATCTCATGAGGTTCAACAAGGACAAGTGCAAAACCCTACACTTAGGACAGAGCACACCAGTACAGGCTGGGTACTGACTAGCTGGGCAGCAGCTTTGCAGAAAAGCATCTGAGGGTTACAGTGGACAATAAGCTGAATATGAGCCAACAGTGTGCCCTTGTTGCCGAGAAGGCTAATGACATGCTGGGCTGCTTTGGTACGAGTGTGGCCAGCAGGTCCAGGGAAGTTGATTCTTTGCCTCTATCAAGCATTGGTGAGGCCACATCTGGAGTAGCGTGTTCAGTTTTGGACCCCCACTACTGAGAGGATATGGACAAATTGGAGAGAGGCCAGCGGAGGGCAAGAAAAATGGTGAGGAGCCTGGGGAACATGACTTCTGATGAGACGCTGAGGGAACTGAGCTTATTTAGTTTGGAGAAGAGATGACTTAGAGTGGATTTAATAGCAGCCTACAGCTACCTGAAAGGATGTTTGAAAGAGGATGGACTTTTTTCGGCGGTAGCAGATAACAGAATAAGAAGCAACGGTCTCAGCTTGAACCTATATTTCCCTTGCTGCAATATTAGGAAAAATATTCTCCTAGGAGGGTATTAATATACTGGAACAGGTTACCCAGATAGATTATGGAATCTGCATCCTTGGAGGTTTTCAAGACCCAGTTAAACAAAGCTACCTGCATGCAGCTGTAGATTCCTGAGGGGAGAGGGGTCGGACAGCCTTTATAGCTCCCTTTGCTCAGCTAGCTATGGTGGGCTTGGCCCTTTACTTTCCTCCAGTACAGGAGGCTAATTTTGAATGTTTCAGGCTAAAAGAAGCACCCTGAAATACCATGGTGGGGCTAAGTACCCCCAAAGTTGATAAAGATGTTGAACAACACACGGCCAAGAACACTGGGGCAGCACTGGCCACCTCCCACCAAGACGATGTTGCACTCAATGTTCAAGAAGGATAGAATTTGTTTTATGAATCAAAAAAAGATGCAGAACTAATTCTAATGATAAATGTGTGTCTGATATAGGCATTGGGTTAGTTTGTCCACTCTGACAAAGTTCATTCATGTGGCTCTGCTGGCATGCAGAGACCAAAATGCTATTTTTCCAGGACAAACAAGGTTTCCCTGTCTATACAGGAATCGCTGGATGTCACAGACCTGGTTTTAACGCAGCTGTCTCAAAAGACTCCTGATACTGGGGTCTTGTAGGAAGCTTTGTGAGAATATGGGCAGAACATTGCAGTGCCACAGCAATTCCCAGCTGTGGTAATGCTCTTTGAGGGAGTGACCAATTGTCTTAAGGAAGAACAGCCTAGCATTTGGGAAGGGGAGTAATGATGAAGACAAGTGCCTCTGCCTCTGTGCTCAGGTATTCATTAATAGTTCATGCACTTTTCTGCAGAGATCACAAGTTACAGGAGAAGGGAGGAAATCATCATTGCACCTACACTACACATGATGAGAAAGAAGAAGGGGTGAGTGACTTGCCTCTGCAAAGATCTCCTGACTGGCAGCCCAGATCTCTGTGCCCCAGGCCAGTGACTCTCAACAGATTTCATCCCTATGCTCCCTGCTTCAGGTTCCCACAGAACTGAACAGTGTCACAACCCAAAGGTGTGATTTTTGTTTTTGTGTGTGCTTTGGCACCGCTGAATTATTTTCCTGCCGTTTGAAGCTTTCTTTGCAGGGTGCATTTCTTCTTTGCAGCATAGAAATGCACGTTGCAAGGAGTTCCTGCCATTTGTATTAAAATTCGAGCCCCATTATTGGCTAGTGTTAAAATATTCCCACGTGGCGGCTAGCGATTGGCTTGCTAGCCGTATAAGAGGCTTGGGTGGTTTCCGCCCAAGTCGGAGAACTTTGAGCACGCTGCAGAGTGCCTCTACGGAGATTTGACCTGAGGCTGCTGATTGATAGACTGATCACCTATCGATTCTTCTCCCCGTCGCCGAGCGCAATCCTCGACGTATCCCTCTTCCCTGCGTGCAAACAAGGATCCACGGAGCCTCGACAACTCCATGAGAGTGAGAGTTTTGTCTGAGTCCTCAAACGGGGATTGACGCGGAGCTTTACCTGGGAAACTTTCCAGCCTACACCGCGACCATCTACGGTGTAAGTAAACAATCTTGAATCAACCGCTAAGCGTCTGTGCCTAATTCTAGCGTGTCGCCTGCTTTTTCCGACCCAGCGTGTCCGGGCTGCTGGCCACAGCCCGCGGCGCGAAAAAAGGGCCCTGGATCGCTCCCGGCCCGCACAAACAGGACACTTCACATCAACATGGGGGTGGGCCTGGCTTTGGCTTAACTAAAAAATTCCCCCAAACAAGCACATCATATAGAGGTGCTGGTGCAAGCCATGCACCCCTTACCGCAGTGTCTGTAACTTGCAGCTGGGATGTCTCAGTCCCTCGCACAGCAGCTGCACGCCGCCAGCCCCCAGACCACTGTTACCAGTCAAGTCCAGCTCTGCCAGGTTGAGACTGGTGCTGAGAGTATCTGCGAGATCCCCACCGCAGGTATCTGTGAGATGGCATTCCTGCAACCTGCAGGAGAGGAAAAAACACGGAGGAGAGATATCAATGTGTGAAAGGGGCTCCACACATCTGCTCTGACAGGCGGTCCTACCCACCAGCACTCTCCCTGGCCAATCAGCATGGACACTGGGACAGATGTCCCACCTCCTTCCCTGTCCTGTGATTCACCAGTGCTTCCCAATGCCTGTGCTGCACCTGTGGCCAATCAGGATTAAGAAGGGCCTAACCACAAAATCTCTGCTCCTGAGCAAGCAGCTCCTGCCCTTGAACCTTCCCCCTGCCAAATCAGAAGGCAGCACTGGAAGGAGGCTGCCCCTGAAGTCCCTCAAACTCAGTCTCCATCAATCTGGTGGGTCCAGCTCTGCCCAGCCATGGAAGGGTGCAGGCAGATCAGAGCTGCTCCTGGTGCAGGAGGAGCCTTCTCTCTAGCATCCATACAGGAGCTGGGAGATTTGCTCCCCCAAGCCCCAGCACCAGCTTTGCTATTCTCTGCAGACCCCAGCCCTCTCCTGGCTCTGCCTCCCCACAGCCCATTCACTCCCAGCTCTGTGGCCTGGGGAGGCAGCTGCCTGGCCCAGCACAGGAAGCAAATGACTAGAGTGACCACCTAATTGGGTAGGTGCAGATCAAGATCCCCGTGGTGAGGAATGGAGTGGGAGCTGGTGGTGCTTCCCATCCAGGGCAGTGCATGGTTCCCAGGACTGGGGTGGCATACTTACCCCCCTCCCCAGATGTGTGCGCAGAGTGGGGAGGATGTAGGCTGCCCACTGTGGGCTAGGGGCTCCCTGCCCTTCTGCCTTTCCCTTGGGAGCCCCATACCAGTCACACACCCTGCCTGCCCGGCAGTAGTGTTGGCAGTGTTGGCATGGGGTTGTACCCCACACTGCTCCTGGGTGGGCAGGGAGCCTGTAGTCCATAGTGGGAAGCCTACATCCACTTGTGCTCTGTTCAGCTCTGGCCATGCTACCAGCTGCAGGGGGGTGGGTCATGAAGAGGCATGCATGGGTCCTGCCTTTCCATTCTAAAAAGGAGGTTACCCTACAAATGACCCACTTTTCACTGGAGATGAACAATGAAATGGAGACATAGATAGAGCAAAAATGACTGCAAGGCATGTGAGGCACTAGTGTTTGGGAGAGAAGAGACCCTGAGAGTGCCTAGAGTCTAGACGACATGAGTTTGTCGGGAAGGCCTGAACCACAGCTCTGGGGCTGTTCTACATGGAAAGTGGTACTGTTGGTTCCTCACACACCACCTGGAAGCCTGACTGCCGCCTCCTGTCACCTTGTTTTCGGTCCTGGCACCTAACGTGGGAGAAGATGAAGGGCACTTGCACTCCTTACAGGCATAGAGGATGGCATAGTGTCCCTTCTTTCCAAGCTATGAGCCCTTTCTCCAGAGGGAGTCTCTACTGGTTCTTTCAAAAGGAATTTCTACCTTTAACATACAAGGAACTTCAGGCCCTAAATCCCCACTCCCTCCTCTGAAACCAGGAAGGGGGTCTAAGATAATCTTAGTGGGAAAAGCTCTGACACCACAGCTTAGAGAGATCAGGAAGACAGAACAGCAGACATTAGGTGACTCTGTTTCCCCACATAGCATGTTTCATAGTAGCTAGGGTCAGGAGGAACCTGAACAGATCATCTAGCCTGACCCCCTGCCACAGGCAGGAATGAATGCTGGGTTCACAAGACCCCACACAGGTGATCATCCATCCTCCTCTTGAATATGCCCAAGGTAGGGGCGAGGACCACCTCCCTTGGAAGTTGGTTCCAGATTTTGGCCACCCTAACTGTAAAATATTGCCTTCTGAAAAGCAGCTGGAGATTGAACCCCGGACCTCCTACACGCGAAGCAGGCACTCTACCACTGAGCCACATCCCCCAGCACATCCATTAGGCTATATCCCCCAGCACATGTGGATGTGACTTGGCAATGATACAACCTGCAGGAGCAAAGAAACACAGAGAAGAGTGATCAGGGCATTAAGGGGCCAGTCACGGCTGCCAAGCCCAGCCCAGACACCCAGCTTCCACTGAGACAAAGCATCAAAAGGAAAGAGGGGGAAAGAGGTGTGTGATGGCCAGAACCAAAAGAGTTAACGAGCAACTTATAACAAAAAGAAATCTGCTTTTTGAAGATATTTGAAATAGCACTTATGAAACTGTTTCCTGTAGATGTTTCCGACCTGTCTGAAATATATATAGCTGTTGCATTAATCATGAAATTAGCATAAGCTTAAAAAGCAGAACTAAAGAATATAACGGCAGACTTAGCTGATTTAATAATTTTTGCTTAGAGTCAGCAAAATTAATGAACCTAATCACAAGGTATAATTAACATAGTGGGTTAAACTTGAGTAGGGACATGTTAATCTCAAACCCCAAAGTGCTGTGGTGTGATTTGTTTATTGGGTAAACCCAAGCTTGGGCAGTAACTTATTGTAATAATTTCTAACACCTTTTAGCCCCATAAGATAACAGCTATAGAATAAAATTGCGAATGGCTATACAGCCAACAGATTAGCAGAGACAAGATATAAAAGAACATGCACGTTAAGTGACCCGCAGGAAGGACGGAACAGAAGGGTCACTGCTGTCCCATTCCCCCGGATCTCTCTTACTCCCTGTGAGTGAAAACCAAATCCTGACTGAGGGATCTTCCCCCGGTTCTCCTTCTGACAGCGTAAATCAGAAACGCCTGACTTTGCTAAATCAACTTGACATGTACCAAACTGAAAGACTATCAATAAGTTGCTAACCAAGTGGAAACTCTTGGTTGATTTATCTATCTGTTTTTATTATCACTGTCAATTTTAACTTGTATTATTATGTTGTTTATTAGCTTAACCTCTTTACTAACTATCATATGTACAAACTATATCTTTTGTCACTATAAGTAAAATTCATTCTTTTTTTATAAATAAAACTTGTCATTACTTTCCTCCCAACATCACCTCCTCAATCCCAAACCAAAAAGCCCAGTAGTTAATAAAGTTGCAGTACTCGGTCAGTCGACAACTAAATGAATATACTCACAGTACCCAGCTGGCCTGTGACAGAGGTGTCACATCCCAGGACAAGGGCGCTTCCCAGGTCATGGTGGAGAGTAAAGACCTGGTAAAACAGGCAACCTGTTTTTCATGCTGTCAGGGCCTGCTCCAGAGCCTCCAGTGTGGATCTGAATGGAGAATGTAACTCCCAGCTCCTTCACTTCCTGGCACAGTTGCATCCTGCTGAGAAGTGAAGGCAGCAGGTGGCTGTGGTCATCTGCCAGTCTGGCTGCTACCTACTGCCACTTTGCCTTCCACCCTCGTGTAATAAATTGGTGCCTGAGGGCCGCTGTGGTTCCCCCTCACAGATGCCTTTTCCTCTCCGGCTCCCACTGCCACCTCCCAGGGTCTCACCCTACTCACCTGCCATGCCTTGAAGTTAACAGACAAATGAGTCTCTCTCTTTTTCTCCCTGTGTACTTGTTCCTTGGGCCTTATCTGCCTTATAGGCTACCTTTGTGGCCTCCTCCCGCCCTTACAGCCACTTCCATGCCCCACAGGTGTCACTTGGTTGCCAGTTACTCCTTTGTATAGGCTTTGGCCTTCTTAGTCTTAGACTTCAGGTTGCTCTGACTGTAGACTGATAGCCTAGGCCCACAGGCTCTGGCCTGGCCCTTCAGTCTCAGTGTATTGATGGCCCCTACCTGCCCCTAATTCCCCCTCTGGACTCAGATTCTGGTCTTCAGCCACAGGCTGTCTCTGTTGTTCCTCTGGGTTAAGGACTGGCATCCCAGGGCATTTGTACCACCATGATCTTTCCCATTTATGCTGCCACAACTGCATTTGTGTTTGCACGAGAGGGATTTCCTGCTGCTTTAAAAGTCTTTTCAGCATGTTAAAGTAAAACTGCTCAGACATGTTTTATTTTGCATCACCGCTGCTTACCTTGCCTTATCTATGGCTTCATAATGTGTAAACAAAAAGATGTGTAATGAACCTCTTCCAGTCAAGACGGGGACAGCTGGGGGGGCAGTGGCTTGGCATTGAGGAGCAACAGAATGGGCAAAGGCAGGGCACCGGCATGTCAGTGATCTCCCCTGCATGACAGGACTATAGTTCCCAGCATCCCTCAGCTGTCCGGGCTTGGTACAGTTTCCATGAGGACCCCTGACCGACCCACAGATCACTGTCTCATCTTGGGGATTCCAGGGGCATAGTGTCCTTTCTCCATCAAGCCAGAGTTTCTTAACACTTGTGTGGGCTTCTTACCAATTGCTCAGGTGCAATAAAAATGCATATTCCCTTGTCTGTCTGCCTGCCTTCTTTTTTTTTTGTGAAGTAGCAAAAATGCCTGTCCCTGGGTGGGGGGATTTCATAGACATTAGGGGTTGGAAGGGACCTTGAGAGATCATCGGGTCCAGCCCCCCCACCATAGGCAGGAAGTCAGCTGGGATCAAGTGACCCTAGCAAAAAATATATCCACCTGGTTGGGGTTGTTTGTTTGTTGGGGGGAGGGGGGGGGGTTGGGGGGGAGGGGGGAGAAAGCCCCTCAGCTTCTCTAAAGAGACATAGCTCAGCCTGAGGAGGTGCCAGTTGTCCTCTTTGAAATGTAAAAAACAAAAATCACAAGGAGGCAGGCAACAGTGGTGACACCTAAGAGGTGCACGGAGGTGCATGTGCACCTCCTGAGAGCGCTGGTGCACCCCCTGACAGGCAGCGTTCCCCATTTAGGTGACAGGCAGGAATGCCAGTGCCCCCTCTGCGAGCACCGGCCAGGAAGTGGGGGTGCCAGGTGAAGTGCCACTGGCACTTCTGGGAGCACCACTGGACCACCCCCCCCGCAGTTGGTGAGATTGGCTGTGGGGCCCCTCCCCAGTCAGTGCCTCCCCCCAGTTGGTGAGATTGGCCACAGGAGGACCACCCCCCAGTCACTGACTGGCCACGGGGAGCATATGACCCCCAACTCAGGTGGCACCAGTCACCCATGGCAGGCAAGGTTCTTCCAAAGCCAGAAGTTACTGGGCTCATCCCTCCAAAGCTGCTTTTCAGTTCCTACCTCTTGGGAGCCCAAGAGCAGCTGCAGTGAAATGAGCCTGGGGCAGTCTCACTGATGTCCTTCATGGATGCAAGTATTCCTGCAGTCCTGGGTGGGATGGAGCTAGTTCAACCCAACAGAAGGCCTCTTGGCTTACTAAGCATGAGCCACCCACATCCGCAGTCCCCGTCATGTCCTTTTCATTCCCTCCAGATTGACAGGGCTTTTATGAAGCCTGGTGTAGTTGAGGCAGGCAGAGCAAAGACAGCAACAAATAAACCAGCCTTGGCTCCCCTAGTGCTCTCTGGAGCTGGCCTGCAGCAGGTATGTGGGAGCAGGAGTGCTGCAAGTGGGAACCGTACTCTCTGGAAAATGCTTCCTGCCATATTGTGCATTTTTTTTATTAACTTTCTGACTTCCTGACTAGCTGCAATGAGGAGCTGGACTCAGCAGGTGCCGGTGCTGGTCCTCTGAGCTGTCAGAGCTGCTATGCACTTGGGGGAAGGGGTTCTGTGGAACTGCCAGTGCAAAGGGGCTTGCTGGTAGTCACATCTGGTTGTTATGGCTCTGATCAAGGCTGAACACCAAAGAAAAAATGACCCTTGTACACTGATGTTAAACACACGTGTGTGGCTGCGCATTGTCACACCTGCGTCTGGCAATTGCAGTCTTGCTGAGGCCAACGCTCTCTATAGCAGGCAGTCTCAGAGAGGCGTATCCATCCTGGATCCTGCCAAACAGCTGTTCACCCAAACCCAACAAGAGGAGTTGGAGACTAAAACAGAGCATGCTCCACAGCTAAAATCCAACTGTAGAAGGCCTTGTGAGAGGGACCAAACTAAGCCCAGGCATTGCTGTCTGATCCAAATACCAGACCCTCCTTGTGCTAAAGGCATTCCCTGTAACAGCAGCTGTGGTAGCAAGCAGGGTAGAGAGGTGAGAGTGGAAGGAGAAAGAAAGAAAGAGAGAAGGGATGGGTGGCACCAGGAAAGCAAGGGGGAGGAAATATCCACTACTGCAGCACCACTGAGTGACGTGAAAGATCAGATGGATAGAAATGCAAACACAATCCTAAGTGATGGGATAAGTCTCTACCCTTGTTATACCAGCCTGGGACAGCGAGATGCCTGCCGTGCTGTAGAATTCCTGGGGTAACATCAGGAAGTGAGGGGTTTTTACAAGAAAAAAAAAAGTCTTACCATATTTTTTTCACTTTGCATTGTGGGTCCTTCAGTGCTTCACACAGCAGGTAAATAGATGAGCGCTTCTTCTGTTCCCTGCAAAGAGAATAGACTTTGTTTGATCTGTGGGCACAGATCTTCATTCCATTCCTTCAGCATTACAAACCCATCCTAGATAGAGGGATCAGACATTACATGTGAGCTATTCAACAGTTTAAATCTGCTGAACGTCTAAAGCAAATTGGATCAGGTAGCAAAAGATGTACCTACAGGCAAACAGAATAGGTTATAATTAGTGGGATCAATTCATTGTTTAAACTTGTGGTAAATTTAAGCATTCAAATGCCATTCTCAGCACACACACACCCCTCCAGTTTTTTTTCTTTCCTTTTGTGTCACCCAATTGTTTGATCATATCTGGATATACAGTAAAATGTGTCATTTATTTAACTAACAGTGCTGCTTTTAATTTGCTCAAAAAGTCCAAAGTTTTCTGGGTTTGCTTCCAATGTCTAATATGAGTTGCGCTCTGGTAACTTGGGTATACACCCCTTCTCCAATTGAAGGGGATTGTTAGCTGGCAGGTGGTGTGGGGTGGGAAATGCAGACCGCTCAGTTTCCCTCCATCCCTATAGAACGAGGCCAGGACAGTCAGGGGACTTAAGTTAATGTAAATCAATGTGTATATAGTTATCACAAGGGAAAGGAACATGGATATAAACATATGTACAATGTGTGTGTATATACACACACACACACACATTTATAAGATATCTAAACCAGTAACATAATCAATACCCTTTGGGTAAATGACATAAAACCTTATACCAGTGCTCCAGATACAGGTGTCACAGGTAAGTATCTGATCTGAAACAGATAAACCTCAAAGATAGACAATCCTGAGGGGAAACCCCAATGCCCTTAGGCTTTTCCCAAGCCCTACAAAGAAGCTGGTAACTTTAGGGGGGGCCCTCTCAGTGGGACCCCCCCCTTTTAGGAGCCCTTAACTAACGGGGGGGGGGGGGCAGGAACTCCCCTCCCCTGTAGGAATCCTCTTTTCCTTGCAACTCACGGCTCCCAGGCCTGGAGGGTGGCCCTCGTTCTCTTCATCAGGCTGCTCTCTCACATGCAGTGGGCTGGGGGGTGCTGTCCCCTGAAACTGGGCTCCTGCAGCCTCTGGCTTGACCCTGTCTGCTGGCTCAGTAGCCCAAGCACTGTCTGGCTCTCTGGACTCAACCTTTTGCTATGGGTCGGAGGCCTGGGCTGCCTTGTGCAGCACCAGGCTCTGTCTGCTCCCAGACCCTCCATGCAGCGCCTCCTGCACTGAGCTCCCAGCCTCGTTCCGGGGGTTGAGGACCTGAGCCGCTTAAGTGCTCCAAAGATCCTGCTCTGTGCACCGTGCCTCTGGCCACTCATCAGAGGTTGCAGACCCGAGCTGCCTCACACAGCTCCCAGGGTCTGGATGCCATGTGCTGTGCTGCACACCAAGAGCCTAGCTCTGGAGCCATCTGCCATTTCCCGCTGATGGAAGTCTTCAGGGGCGCTTCTGGGCTTCTGCTTTGCAGCTCTCCTAAGACTTGCTCTTCTCTCTCTCCTGGACGTGTTCCCCTCATGCTGGGCATGCAATTCCTTTTATATTCTCTAGGGCTCTGCCCCTGAAGTTTTCCAGACCCTAGTGTTGCAGTCTTCAATCAGGTCCACTGGGGGGGGGGGGGTGGCGTGGAAATCCTTTCCCCGTCCCCCAAATAAAGGAGCATGACTGAACTCCTCTTGCTGCCTCCTGATTGCGGGGGAAGAGCTCCACCAATCAAACAGCAAGATTTCAAGCCTGGGACTCAACCCAAGCTCCAAAAGGCAAGTCTGCTACAGAGTAGTATCAGTACTGAGCAACTGGTTTCACTCTGCAATTCCAACCCTGGGATGGGGTATAGGGGCCTATGATGGCAGAGAAAGGATTAACAGGAGACTGGCAGCTCAATCAGTTATTGGGAATGCACAGGAAGTATATCAGATACTTTAGTTTTCAGATTCAACTGGGAAAGATTCAATTTTCCTAAAAGAAAGAAAAGGTCTGTGAAGAGTCACTCTGTGTGGCCAGATCTTGTCATCCCTATTAAGGGCTCTGAAGTGTCCTGAACTAAACCAAAGCTGGTAGATGATACTGGGAAGTCTAAGACACCAGAGGCAGAGGAGCTTTAGCTAGGAAGAACCTTGGGAAGAAACTAAGCAGCAGGGTGGTTGGATGTTGTCTCTGAAGGGAGCCATATGGGAGTCAGGAGTAAAGTTATTCTGTAGTGCAGGGCTGTCCAACTTCTAAGCCTCCAGGGGCTGCACAATGCACCCCAACCCTGCTGTGTGAGTAGGCAAGCAAACATGATTCCCCTCCCCCCCCCACCACTGTTGCACCACATGGGCATGTTCCCCTGGCACACAGACCTGATCCCCTCTCCCCAAGGTGTGACTATCAGCTACCCATGATGCTGCACTGCTCCATCCCCTGAGTTGAAGGTAGGAAGTAGTATCCAGAGGAGGGAAAGCTGAGTCAAAAGACACCAGCTGCTATAAGAGAAATGTAGGGAGCGCTGCCTGGGTGAGAGTGCAGGAGCCATATATTAACCCCTCATAGGTTGCATGCAGACTACAGCCCACAAGTGAACAGCCCTGCTGCAGTGGATCATGAAGAAAGAGCAAGCCCAAGGAGGCAGCCCTGCAAGGGGGTGTAGCAGAATGCCATTGTCTCCTCACCTGTCTGCCAATCTGGTTGCCCCAGGTTATGGCTAGTATGGTTACCTCAAGCAGGTACAGGGGGAGTGAACCTAGTCTCTTTTGTTTTAGCCCCAACCTCATGGCAGGGGGTGGGTGTGGTGGGCAAGTTTGTTATTACCCTGAAATAAAATAGTTTTTTGATAGCATACTGTTAGGTTAACAATAATTTAGATTATTGAAAAGTATTAGCTTTGCAGCTGAATACAAGGCATGACCTGTGGCCTAGCAATGCTGCTGACCACAAGGCAGAATAAATAGCTAAGCCAGCCATTAGCTTATGTTAAGTAATCATTTTAACCATGTTAAACACTTTCTGAGTAAAATGCAGCAAGTGAATTTGTATAAGTCTATGTGCTGTAAATCAGCTACAGCAAGGAACAAGACAAGACAAAGAAGCCATTGTTCTAAGTACAGTGATCGTGTCCTTAAGAAATACCGACTACTGTGCAACTTGTTGCTAACGTATCATAATGTTACTGTTACTTAACTTCGGCTTTTTAAAAAGTGCTAGTTCAGCTTAACAGAAATATGCTGTTATAAGGATTTGTGAAGCACCGCCCAAATATTGCTTTTGTTAACCCTGTATTCTTGCCTTGTTGTAAAAAGTATAAAAGAACGCGCCACCCTTTGGAGGGGGGGGGGGGGAGCATTTTGCCTCTTTGCTGGCTTATGGTCATTGCTTGAGCAAATAAACTGTAGTAAAGCCTTTACTCGTGTTGTCTGGTTCCTATGCAGCTAGACAATGAACTCCAGGGAGTTTTCTCCCATGATATGGGCAGTAGCTCAAGAAATGTCAGTCTCTGAGCTGACCAGTGATGTTCTTTAAATTGATTGGTTAACACCCAAAAATACCTGGATTGATTGGATATGGAAGTCAGGCAGCCTGGGAGGGAGACATTCCCAAGGGAGGGGGAACCTGCTCCCTTTATCTCAAGTTTCCCACCCTTGCAGGTCAGATGACTAATACCTTCACCTAGGAAGGTGATATCATTTGAAAGCACTAGGCTTCAGCCAGTGGGGCTGATCCTGGTGGGAAACTTAGTGATGAGGTCATGAAAAGTTATTTAAGAGCCCTTCTTCCTGGAAGGAGCTGAGCCATCTTGGGGGGAGGATGTGAGTAACTGACCAGGCAGAGAGCTAGGGATCTCTCTGGAAACTCACTGACCCACCATAAACTGCCTGCCTCCAGAGGAAAACTCAGTCAAACTCTGGATGATACTTGTAAGTAAACTACTTGAAGCTTATCTAGATACATACCTTGCTGTAAAGGAGATGCGTGATCAGAAGCTACCTAGCCACACTGTTTGCTCTAAGGTTACTCTGTGATACAGCCCTATCCTGTACCCTCCCTCAAGCCTACTCCCTGTACTTAATAAAGTTCTCCATTGTACCAAGCGTGAACTGACTGGGAGTGGGAGAGTAGCAAGCCTTGTTGTCCCTTAGTTCAGTTGACAGTGGGAGGCTACTTTTACTGCTGCAGGCTAAAGGAAGCACCCCAAGTCCTTGCAGTGGGTTGAGCACCCTCAGAGTCTGTAAGGCCTGTGCATCCCAGAGGGCCATGGACAGATCAGGACTCCTGGGTGGTGGCAGTGGTACCCCCATGCTTGTGGATGTACTCTAGGAACAGGGTCAGCCAGATTTGAGGCAGCTGAGGGAGACACTTGGTGCCTGGTAGTAGGTTGGGTGCAGTGAGGTGGATGGCCCAGTGCAGGAGCACTCCCTACTGGCCCGCCACAGGTGGTGGTCCAGAAGAGCTAGGAATGTATTGGGAGTCCCACTGGAGCTAGATGTTGAAGCCCAGATTGAGTGCAGGTTCCTTAAATGGAGTTTGGGATTTTTCTTAAATGCCACTGGAGAACACCACAAAGAAGCTTCTGCTATCCCTCTCTGGAGAGCAAAATGAGATAGAAGCAGGGCCAGATCCAAGAAGTTTGGCAGTGCAGTCACAGCCCCTTCTGCTGCTGCCATTTCTGTCTCTACCTGAACCAGGCACAGGCGGAACCCCAGAACAACTCCTGCCGTACTTCAGTAGTGGGTTGGGACTGTGCAGGGTGCCTCGTCCAGCACCAACTCCCTGCCTCCACCATCCAGTATCCCACACTCCAGGAACAGACTCTGGAAGGAAGAACCTGTGCTCCTTGCTGCCACTTTCCCTGGATGATGCAAGCACTGGGGGAACCCCACAGCTGCTCCTGTCCCACTCCACCTGTGCAAGGAGTAAGGCTTGACTTGGAATAGTGGCAGTGGCAGACAGTGTCCTCCTCCCAGCACCTGCTTCTGGCCAGTGGGGGACATGCAGGCTGGGGCTTTCCTACATGGGGAAAATGTTCATGTGGAAATGGCATCCAGCTGCTCTCCGTTAATATACAAGAGCTCCCTGGATACATATAGGAGCCTTTCTAGTCATATCGCCCCTATTCACTGTGCTATCTCTTCCCCCAAGGAGCCGAGGACCATAAACAAGTTGATGGCCCAGCACCTAGGACAGCAGACCAGAGCTGTCCTTGAGACACAGCTCCTCACTCTGTGCCCTTCTCCTTCTCCCCCACCCCCCATACTAACCAAGACTACCTGTGAGGTGAATGATGACAGTAGATTAAACTTGTGGTAGAGCCAGGGATAGTCAAAGTCTAATCAAAACAAGAGGTGGTATGCAATAGGATGGGCAAGATAACACTTGCTTGTGGAAAAGCTGGTTGCACCAGGGAGCTTTGACTGTCTCCCTCGTAGGAAGAGAGCACAGGGCCCAGCACATGGTGTGCTAAGATGAGGGTTTTGGAGTACCCCACAGAGGGGCATGGCTTTGAGGCACATGCCCCCTTCCACTCCAAGACTCCTACCCCACTCCATAGTTCAGTGCCTTTGCACTCACCACTGCCCTCAGGGTTTCTTTCCAGCTTCCCACCCATCTGTCTGGGTGCACCCTGTTCCCGTCTCCTCCTAAGCAGAGGTGGTGGATTGAGTACCTGTTCCATTATCAGGAGGTATCCAGGTATCCAAGGAGGTCCAGACAGACCTTGTGCAAGGTCACTATCTGAGACCATGCATACCAGGTAGGAAAATGATATTCAGTGGCCAGGAGTCTAGTGGCCCATTTGAGGTTTTCTGGGTCCATGAACAGGTGGGACACTTGGAAAAGGTTGTGTTGCTGACCCAACAACAGCTCAAAACCTGTAAGTAATAGGAAAGATTGAATAGGGCAGTACAATAAACCAGGTCAACTCTGAAAGAATCACAAAGGCTCTGGGGACAGAGGTACCAAGAGGAGCTGAGGATGTTTGTGGAAGCCAAAAAGTGCAAGACACTGGCAATGGACAAACAGGCTATAAAGGAGGATTTCCAAAAAAAATAAATAAAAAATAAAAAATTCATTCCCCCCTGGAGCAGCAGGTCATTGTGCTTGGCCTCCAATCTTGCTTTTGACCCACACCAGCCACCCCCAGCCTTCCAGCAGTGGAGGATTTACTAGGGTCAGGACTTGCCCCTCTCTCTCAGGCTGAACCCCCTTTACTTGGCTTCTGGCCCAAACTTCAGCCTCAGGCATACAAAGACCTACCTTGGCCTACTTCCCTTCACTCGGGGCTCCACACCTCTTCCCCCTTTACTTAGGGCCATGGGGCTTTCCTCTCCAGTAGGCTCAGGTGTCCATAACCATGCCTGGCCTCACCTTTCCCTCTCGGCATCTTATACCCCACAGGGCTTAGGTGGCTGCAGCCATGCCTGGCCTCCACTCTCCTTCCTTGAGGTCTTGCACCACACAGGGCTCAGGTGGCCAAAGCTGTGCCTGGCCCCACCTACCTCCAATGTTATGCAAACCCACCCAAAGGTGAAGGCTAGGATTAATGTGCCCCTACCCACCTTTCACCAGGGTGATCACTGGCCTGGCATTTCCTGAGGGCTTCCACACCACTGAGAGCCCCACCAAGCCACCCACTCCCAGCAGGGTGCAGTTTTAGGTCATGCCCAGGACCAGGAGCCTCCAAACCATTCCCTATAGCTCCTCCCTTACCTCCAGGATGATACATAAAGCCACCCAACCACACCTTGTTGCTGCCTCCTCTGCCACTAGGCAACTGATCTGATTATATAGACAGCCAGGGATCTAACATGGCTGCCTCAATCAAGCACCTGCTGGCTGCTTGGCTCTGGTCTTAAAGTGGCAGGCGCCAACAGTGTCCTGCCACACACCTTCCCCCTTAAAATGGTACTAGGGGAGGGGGGGTTCCCCTACTGCTTCTCCAAAGCAGGCTCCCCTCAAAGCCTGCAAGAGCCCTCAAGTGGCAAGCACCCCCAAAGGTGCTCTGCCACAATGCTCACTTAAAAGAGGCATGTGTAGATGTGACCACAGGCCATCAAGTCCATTCTCCAACCTGATAATATGGGCAGATTCCAGAGTTAATGTTTTACAAGGAAGTATGAGTGACATCTCTGTGCATTCTTTCCTTTGTGCACAAATTTCACCCTGAGGCCTCTGAGGTTCAGGCTCCCAGGAATTGCACAGTAACCAAAAGGGCAGGGGAACACAGGGGCTAAAGCAAGACAGCAATGGATGACATCCTGGATGAGCTGAAGTATGGGACAAGAATTTTTTATGTAGTGATGAGAAGGAGAGTGGTGGAAAAAACAAGAGCCAGAGCAGGAACAGGAGCAGTAGGGTGAGCCCAACAAAGAGCAGGGAAAAACATTTGGAAAAAAGGAGTGATGAGGGGGACAGGGACTAGTAAGCCATTCAAGGGCTGTCTGCCTCTCATTGTCAGATGTAACTAACTGTAGCCCCAGAGCTTGTTCGGACCTGCTGAACAATAGACCCTTTTTCCTCCACAGCTCTTTATAAGATCTTCCAGGGCACATGCCCCCCACCCCAGATGCCATTCAGAGATATGTAAGCAGGAGGGACCCCTTCCCCCATTTCCAGCACCCAAGCTTCACCTGAGGCTCAAGAACTGAAAGATGACCTATGTTGGGGAAGGGGAACAGCCAGGTCCCCCAACTGTATTTCATTTTCCCAGTGGGGAGCTGGGATGGGCCAAGTGAGAACAGACAGTAAGCTAGTGATTGAGTAGAAGATACAATTTCTATTCCTGGTACTTGTTTCTCCTGTAGCACCTGTGAGTAGTTGTCAAATGCACTGTCAGTTGTCTTTTGAGTTTGATGACTGCTTGTTTTGCTGAGTTGCCCTGTCCCTGCTTAGTTAATATTTTGCAGCTGCTTGTTTCATCACACAGCAATTACCCTTTCTGTGCACTTTTCCCACCAGTGTGCAGTTGTTATTTTTCACAGTTAGCTGGTATTTTCAAGTGTGGCCAAAGCAATTTTTTTTGCCCTTGGTCCAAGAAATGAATAATTATTTTCTTATTTATTCCTGCATTTTTGCTTTTATAATGTGTTCATTTTCTCCATTTCTGGATCCCATAGTGTGGTCTGTGTTTGTCTGGGAGCCCCAATGGTCTTTCATTTAGTTTTCTATTAGCTCAGGGGCAGGCAATTATTTTAGTCAGAGAGCCACTTAATGAGTTTTGGTGAGCTGTTGAGGGCTTCATGCGTAAACACACCCTTGGTAGTCTCCCCACCCCCTGGTCAACATATTGGAACTAGAAGTCTCCCTCCCCTTGCCCCCCCCCCCCAAAATACTCCTTTTGGGAGGGGGGGGTTGCCATCTTAGAACCAGAAACCCCCCCCCCCCCCCAAATCATACACTAGAAGACCTACTATAACATATTTTAATTTTATTACAAAAAATATTTGTTATGATTTGTACTTGTGTACTGTTTATAGAAGGGATTGCATAATAACTCAAAAATAAAGTCTTACTCTTATATTGTGTGTGTGGGGGTGTGTGTGTAGTAGGGTGTATGAAGGGATATGTCAGGGGGTGTGGTTGTGTGTGGGGGGCATAAGTTATGTTGGGGCATGTATTTTGGGGGGTAGGGTGTGCGGGGTGTGTGGGAGGGTGTGGGATGTGGGGATCCCCACACGCTCCCCTACATGGACATGCTATGGCAGAATTCCATCTGTCTCTCCCCAAACTCTGCTATCTGACAATTTGGTTACCATGCCTTTGAGTCCCCTTGGTTTGGCTGATTAAAGGAGATCACTATTTGTGCGTTAGACTGAGGGAAGCACCCCAAGTTCTTGCAGTGGGTCAAGAACCCTCAAGGACTGCTAGGCTTGTGTTTCCCAGGGGGCAGAGGTCCAAGATCAGTCCAGACTCTGGGTGGTGGCAGTGTTACCCTCAGGCTTGCAGGTATGCTACAGGAAGGGGGTTGGCAGGACATGAGGACCAAGGTGGTCAGGCATGGTGAGGTGGGTGGCTCAATGCAGGAGCATCCCCTACTGGCCTGCCACGCATTCAGTGCAGGGACATAGGGATGAGGGGTCTTCCCCACATGCCAAACTTTATTTCTTACAATTCTGCAGAACTTCTGAGAGCCTGTGCAACCCTCAGCACTGACCCTTATTAGCATAAATGATCATTCAAGATAATTTTCCTTTCTAATGAGTTGAACTTCTGTGAGCCTCCAGTACTGCAGGTGGCTGTATAAGCCCCTTCCTCACATACTTGGCCCACAGCTGGGAAAAGGGTTCTATTTTCCACCTTCTCCTTTCCCTTCCTGCTTTTAGGTTGTGTATTTAGAAGACATTCTTCATTTCCTGATCATCTAAATGATCGTTTTGGTGTCTACAGGGCACTTGTGGTACTTAAGTGTTCTGGGGGTACTCTATTGTTTAATGCACGGCCCTGCACAACTGCATGGCTACAACAAAATGAGAGTGTGAGACCATATCCCCCACTACTCCACCCTGCTCCCCCTGCTGCCAGTATAAGCACTGTTCTCTGGCACTCCTTTTGAAGCTGGCCTACTGGGCAGCCACAATCAGGAAGAAGATGGGATATATTTGGCACCTGGAATAAAGGAACAAGACAAATGTGGCTGCTAACCTAGAAGGAAGGGGGAAGGATGGCACTGAATACTTGTTTCCAGTTAGGTAGATGCTTTCTCTCCTTCCACTGTCCTCCAGGCTTTTCTCTCCACAAGGACTGGAGAAATGTTGGAGAAATGAAAGGGGACTGCCTGACATATGACTTGGTGATTAAAGTGCTGTTTTGGGATGTAAAAGAAGACTGTGGTTCAAATCCTTCCCAAGACCTCCAGCAACCCAAGTGACTATAAAAACCATGGGGTGAATGAGGGAAAACCATGCACAGTTTTTCCCTCTGTCACAGGTAGTTTGATAACTACAGGTTGTGGACAACTTTGTTTTAAGGATCCTGAGCTCACTATAAATCCATCAGGGGCACATATATAGGATATGGCTGATTTCATGCATGCTTAGTCAGGAGGACTATTTAGTCACCTAGGTAGGGAGCACTATGCATCAAGTAGTATAGTTCCCCTGGATATACCAAAATACCAAAAATATGCATTTGATTTCCAAATCTGGTCACTTGGCTGGCTAGGAAGAAGATAAATTGCCACCCCTTTGGCTCATAGACACACTACCACTCCAAAGTCTTTCCATCCTTCCAGGAGCATGGAGTGGTTAGAAACAAGGGGAAATTGCATGGGGGTGGCCTTGAAGTACTGGGAAACATGGGGTTTGCCAAAAGCAGCAGGTGTCACAGAAGAAATGCTGGAGTGGGACTGAAGATATTGGAGCAGTGAGGGGAAATGTTGGGATATGCAGAAGTACCGAATAAATTTTAAAAAGAGGGTAATTTAAAGGAGGCAGTCAGCTGTGCAGCAAGAGAATTTGGGAACTGCATCCGATCCTAGATCATACTCTATGTAAGATCCCCCCGCCCGATCCTACATTGTCTGTCCTCCTTCAAAAATTGCCCTTTTGGAGTTCGTGCTAGTCATTGCATGGTTCCTGCATCATCTCCCCATCTCTTTAGCTTCTGAGACCAAGGTCGATGCCCACTGCTTCATGTGATAAGTCTGCCTATAATCTACAGGCACAAAGATGGGGAATAAGATGCTGCAAGTGGACTAACAGGAAGCCAGTGGATTTCGATGGCCACAGTTGTTGCCAAGGGGATAGGAACAGAGGAGGGGAAAGGTGGGTTGTGGAGCATGGGGAGGCAGGGAAAACAATGTTTTTAATGGATGCAGCTTCTGAAAAGCCACCTTGACTCTGTCATGTTTGAGTCCTATATCAGAACACTATCACCCTCCTTAGAGTTATTACCACTTCACCATTAGGGCTGGAACAGAGCACTTGAGGAACAGAGCACACCTGGACTGTAGGACACAGTCAAACACCTTTTCTTTGCTAGGGTAAACCTTGAGCTTAGGTCAGGCCTTGTGAAAAGGGACTGCACTCGGCTCTACAACCACTGACTCCACTTTAAAGAATCCACTCAAGACCTGTAAATGTCACCACTTCCTCCCACTGGACGTCAGCACTCCTATTCATTCTCCCATCACTCACCACTCACCAGTTTGTGGGCTCCACTGCCATGGTTAACATGTGACCAATGACAATGTCACTGGGAAGAGGATGCTTTTGCAAACCTGTTTTGGGACAGCCTACAAAATATGGTCTTGAAATGATGCTTTATAAGTCAAGTAATACAGATGTAGCTGCTTCGGGGGTCTTAGGGAATCTTCATCCGTGCCTTCCTCCGGATCCTCAGACACAAATGCACAGGAATTTAGAGTAAGTGATTCCAGTTTCTGGCAGTTCTTTAGACAGAATGCAAGTGCTACTTGATCCAGTCTGGTAAATGTATAATCATCAAGATGTAGGTCAACGAAATGACTCAGTGCATTTTGCACAAAATTTCTCTCTCTTATTTCATACAAACAGTGAAAGTCCTCAAGCTGCGGAATTGTTTCAACCTGCTTCTGACTAGGGAAAGTCTGTGGTCTACGAGACTCTGTGAATGAGGGGGACGGACATGTTCTGGGTTTTGTTTTAATCCATTTTAGTAATTTGGGTTTAATATTCAATGAAATTTTGCAGCTGAGTTTCTCAATAGCCTTCATTCAAGAGACCAAACAGAAATCTCACAGTTAACATTAAATAATTTTTTGATTTTCCATAGTCAGCTAACAAGGTTTTCAAATCTTTTATGTCATTTCCCGTGTCTCTGCCTGGTCTTCTTCATTCTCTAGAGCATAAAACAAGGCAGCAAAAAACTCTTGGAAAGACAAGTGAATGAAGCTGTAGAGACATTCCTGGTCACTGGCTTTTCGAAAGAGGTTCTCATTCAGAAAGCGTGAGTCAGATGCATCTAAGCCGTGTTTCTTGAGCTCTTCAGCCTCAAACAGGATCTTCTGCCTGAAGATTCCCTCTGTAGCCAAGGAGCAGAGTTCCTTCAAGTTGGCTCGTATAGGTTGCTTTGAATTTTGGTCACAACCCTTCAATAAATTGTGAAGATAGAGCAGGTAGACTCCAGTGATTGTTTCTGAACTCTGTGCAAGATCTTCACCTTCATCCATCTGTTGCTCTAGGACAGTACAGATGATCCAGCACACCATGGGGACAGAGCACATGGTGAAGATCATTTCATTTTCTCTTACAAAATTAAAGGCTTTTCTTGCTCACTCTTTATCCCCAAAATATTTGTCAAAGTATTCTCTCCTCTCAGTTTCTGAAAAACCCAGTATTTTTACACAGCGTTCATTTTCCAACAATTCATTCAGCTTCTCTAAGGCAGCTGGTCTTGTAGTAATGAGTAAGTAGGATTTCTGAAGCACTTTCTTCCTGAATAAACTGCTCAATGTGATTTCCACTGCTTTCTTCTCATGGGGATCAGAACACAGGTTGTCTTCTGGCTGATCCAAGGAAAATCTCAGTTCATCAAAGCCATCAATTATAAAGAGGATTTTCTCCGGACACCTTAAAATCTCTGCCATTGGTGCACGTTCATCAGGACAGTTTGTTAAGATCAAATCCTCAAGACTTCTCTGCTCACTGCCTAAGTGAAATCCCCTACAATGTATGTAGAAAACATAATCAAACTTATTCTGATAAAGCTCTCCAGATGCCCAGTCAAACATGATCTTTCTTGCGGTCATTGTTTTTCCAATCCCTGCAGCTCCCAACAGCACCACAAGTCGCGGAGTTTCTCCATTTTCATCACGTGCAAATAAGTCACTGAGGGTGAAGGATCTCCTTTGCTCACTTGTGGTTTTTATGTATTTCTCTCTCAAAGTCATTATTTCATGTAGATCTTTCTTTTTGGCATGTGGGTCCTTCACAATGACCAGTTTTGTGTATCTGTTGGTTAGATTAACCT
Source organism: Alligator mississippiensis (assembly GCF_030867095.1). Lineage (NCBI taxonomy): Eukaryota > Metazoa > Chordata > Crocodylia > Alligatoridae > Alligator > Alligator mississippiensis. The sequence goes on from NC_081838.1 coordinate 11,059,282, forward strand.
TCTCACCAAGAAGAGAGTTCCTGTCTTTTATGTATCTGTAGTTGTTCTGTATACATCTCCCTGTAGCCTGGGTTAGAGACATAAAACATTATATACCCTGCATTGGAAATTCAAAGGAATTAAAGAAAAAAAAAATAAATCAGTAATTCTTAATTACTGTTGCAACTTTAGCAGACATAATGGTGTCTTACTTTTGTATTGCCCGTTTCCTCATCAAATATCCCCAGTCGATTAACTGTGGCCCTGGTCTTGTCGCCCATCTTTATATCAGTAGCCCCACTGACATAAGCGCTACATAATGCCTAAGGCTATGGAGTGAGGAGGAGTTGGATAGGCAATTGTTACAATTTGGGGAATGTGCGGGAAATGGAAGAGGTCTGGGTGATATTATCATATCATATTTCCCTGGGACAGTAAAGTGGATGTGTTGTGTCCACCCCACACCCCCTCCCCGTTTCCCCCACTGGTATCTGGCACTTGGCACCCCCCTCCCTGCCTCTGCAGGGTTTTTTCAGGGTACAAAGCATTCTGAGTCACACTTTTGGCAAGCACAATTTGCTTAAAAGTTTGTATAATCCATCTGTCACTGTCCTTGATGGCTGAGCTCAGACTGCACAGGGGTGTGCTGAAGGAGCTGCCTGAGCTGAGAGCCTAGTCCTGATGATTTCTAGTTTTCACTTCGTTTAAAAGAAGTTCAGGTTAGACAAGAGGGTCTTGCAGCAGCCTGCAAGACACTGCCTCAGGTGTGACTTGGAGGAGACAGCTCCATCTCATTCACAGAACCGTGCTCTGGGGAAACTGAATTTCTTGCCAAGATCTCCATCCATTTCCTATTTTCCAAACTGTTACCCGATGTGAGCTATTTTTTATGTCAACTAGCAAACCAAGCAACTGGTAGATCTAGTTGAGCTTTGGCAATCAGTGATACCTGCTCGGCACCACTTTGTCGGTCTGTGACGTACCTTTTCCTGATCTTCCACAGCTTTGCCCATGACCGGGAGCTGCAAAAAGAATTGCACACAGATGTCAGTGGTGCAGAACAGACAGAGTGTGGCCCTCGGGACAGGAAGGCGGAACGAGTTGGTCATTGTGGGCTCTGCAGGAAAAGGAAACACGATCACCTCCCCCCAAGGCTCAGGGAGGCAGAAAACATCTTTGGAGAAAGGGGTACGTGCTCTGCTCACAGGGGCTACCTGAGAAATACCATTTCTTTTACCATGGCCTTGAAAGCTGCTTTGCTCACACAGATGGGGCTGGGTTCTCACAAGAGCTCAGCATTTGAAGGGTAGAAAGTGCCCTTTAGAAATCCAGCCCTTGTTTAGGTCATGAGGAGATGTGCATTTCACATGCTCCATGTGAAGAAATCCCCCTCTCTCTGCCCATCACTTGGGTCATTGCAGGTGGACCTCTCTCTTTCTCTTTTGCTTTCTTTTTGGTTCAAACTGGTCAACCAGGTGACTTGGCCAGATAAATTCCTGAAAGGAGTGGGGAACACTCTCTTCCTGGTGGTGGGCGTTTTGGAAAGCAACAAGCAACGTGCCTCCAAGCTGCTGCCTGGATGATCTTCTGTAAGTAAAGACTTGGAAATTAGCCATAAATTAGGATTTATGTCTAGGCCAGATGCATTTTAAAAGGATTATTCTATCCAAGAGAGATACATAGGGAACAAGAAAAAATTGGGTTCCACTGTGGGACCACTACTGAATACCCAGGCGTAGCCGACGGTCAGTGCTTCTGAAAAGGCAGAACTCCTGAACACATGCTTTGCATTGGTATTCCTGAAACCCAATGGGAGCTGGTCATCTGACCAAAAGCTTAGGGAACACAGGGAAGGTAACAACCCAAACAAAATCAGCTCAGAACAGGTAAAGGATTTTTACAGTGCTTCGACATCTTCAAATCTGCTGGACCAGACAACCTGCACCCAATAATCCTGAAAGAACTGGCCGAATGTATAGCAGCACCATTGGCCAAGCTATTTGAAGAGTTGTGGAGCTCCCTTGCACCAGGATGGGGCCTTGGGGCCTAATTCCACTCCCTGCCAGCCCCCAACACTGGGCCCGGGCCCAGGAACCTGATGCTGCGCCCTCCCAACCGTCTATACTGGGATTGGGCCCTGCGCCCTGGTGTGACCCTCTCCTAGTGTTGTGTGCTGGGATTTCATAGATTCATAGGGATCAGAAACCTGATCCAGTGAACAGGGTCTGGGGCTCCTCACAGTTTTTTGGGGAGCCCTGTAGAATAGCTGACACTGCACCACAAACTGAATTTCTCCCAGAAGCCAGGAGTTTGAGCACCTCTGGTCCATGCAGCTGAAAGATGGCAGATTAAAAACCATTAAAAATCTTTTAGGCACAGAAAAGGAATATTTTCTCCAACTCACTGCCACTATATGCCAAGGTCAAACACTTAACAAGATTAAACAGAAGGCTAGATATTTCTAAGGGCCACCAGGGACACACACCTGTAACAGGATACATTAAACGGCAAGGAGGAGTTTTGACAGGGCTCTAAACACTCTTGTCCTGAAATACAAGCTGACATCCGAGTTATTAGGAACTCATCTCTCTGGGAAAATGACTATGTCACGGCGGGGTCCTCGCAGATGGCTGTGAGCTCCTTAAGGTCCCTCGCTCCGTGTCAGGCCGGCCCAAGACACCCTCTAATTCTCGCCCGCCATGTCTTTGATGTTTATATGATAGGGAGGCTGCCTTGTGTCTTCCCTGGGCACGGCTACTCGGGACCTCTGTCCCCGCGGTTCTCCTGGACCCCCCTGGGGGTCTCCCGATATGGTGGGTGTTCCTCAGACACCCTAGCCTTATGGGCTATGCGTGGCTCCTACCAGCCCCTAATACCATGCCCCAAGCCTCGCAGATGTAATGGATGTTGTCCGGTCTGTACTCTCTCGTGCCCAGCCTCCCGCTGGGCCTCCCCTGATGGTATGGTCCCGCCCAGGGACTCCCTAGCTGGCCCCGGCCCTTCCCTGGCCAACCGCACCAATACCCTCCCTGCCTCCGGCTCACCACGCTGCTACTCCCTGCGTTCTCAGGGGCAACCGCAGTGCCCTGCCTCAGTCTGAGGGGTATTGCCACACTAGCCTGCGGCCGGGCTCGCTATGCCCGTCTCGGGCTCCTCGACATGGTCCCTCTAGGGCTCCTCAATAATGGCCCCTCTCTAGGGCTCCTCAGTATGGCGTTCCCCCTTCTCTGGGGCTCGCTGCACCCACACTGGGCTACTCAACAATGCACAATGGCGTTCCCCCTCTCCGGGGCTCGCCACGCCCACACTGGGCTACTCAATACTGTACAAGGGCGTTCCCCCTCTCTGGGGCTCACCGTGCCCACACTGGGCTACTCAACAATGCACAATGGCGTTCCCCCTCTCTGGGGCTCGCCGCGCCCACACTGGGCTACTCAATACTGTACAAGGGCGTTCCCCCCTCTCTGGGGCTCACCGTGCCCACACTGGGCTACTCAGTAATACCGCCCCTTTCCTGGGGACGGAGGCTGTGTTCCCCCACACGCAATCCAGGGTCTCGGTCCCCGTCCGCAACCTACGGGTTGCGCCCGCGACCCACTGGCTGCGCTCCTCGCCACCAGCTGATCGCGCACTGGCGTGCGAGCTGCGCCTTCCCTGGTGCTATACAGATAACGCGCCCTCTTGGCGCTAGGGCACCCCACACTCTCTGGGGTCCCTATAGTTGAGGCCTCCTCCACCCCTACAGCCTCACCCAAGCCTCCGGTTGTAATAACAGAGCCAAACAAACTCAAGCCTCCTGGCTGTAACGCAAACATAAAGCCCCCAGCTAAACCTTTAGTGCCCAATCCTCTCAGGGCTATCATGAGCTGTACTTGCCCCTCAGACTTCTCCCCATAGCTTGGCTGAGGGAGCTCCTGCCTCTCCGGCTGCTGGCAGAGAACTGCCAGCCTGGCCTCAGCCCTGGGCTTTTATAAGGGCCAGGCCCTGCCCCCTTCTGGTCAGCTGGCTCCCCTTAGTTGCTCCGGCAACACACAGCTGTGCTCAACCGGCTCTGCCAGGGCTCTCTCCCTGGCAGTTTCTCCTCTTTAGGAGCAGGGGCACCAAGGTGCCCTGCGACAGACTAGATAACTGCACACTGCAGAGTTTCTGAGGCCTGTGTCTGAGCTGTTGCCCACTGTGCCAGGACACTGTGCAAGATGGACCAGTGCTCCAGTCAGCTTGGCATGTCCAGTGCTCCTAAAAATGTACCTGCAAACTAGGAGGCTGGGCCTCACCTCTTCTGCAGTTTCCATCACTCCAGTCTGCCCATGAGTTTTGGCCTGCATAGGTGTTACCAGTTTTCTGTTGCTCCTACTATAGCTGTTGTGGATGGGGATATTTTATCGAGATACGACTCATGAGAGATGGAGGCTACTTAGTATAGCAGAGTGGGGGAGAAGAAAGCTCTGTGAGCCTCCCCTGGCCTTAGCTGTTCCCCATAGAGCCATGGTGAACTTCAAAACAGCCCATGGCTGGGTGAAAGTGAAAACCCAGCCAGAGTAAAAGTAAAGGGAAACCCCAGGGGCAGACACTTATCTGATTGACAGCTGATGAGGAAGCCAGAGGATCTGCCGTTGGGAGCACAGTGGGGAAATAAGAACCGGAGAGAAGGAGAGAACAAAGCAGCTGAGCTGCATCACTCCCGGATGGGGTTATGAGGAGTGCAAGGATCCTGCTTTTTTGTTGTAGGAACTGTGGTTTGAGCTCCCGTGGATTGTGGAGGGAGTGCAGGGGTGGTGGAGCCCCCAGGCAGCGAGGACCGGCTCAGGCTTGCAGGCCACCGCATTGGCAAGACTGGCTAACCCTAACAAGGGCAGCCCCAAGTTTTGTAGGCTGGATGGACTGTTAAAGCATCTGGCTAGCACTTAACAGGGCAGGCCCTAATTTTGTACTGTGTTGAAACTATCGATGGACATATTAATACCAAAACTATAACTCCTACCTGTAAGGGGATTTTTGGCCCGCTTGGGATACTGTCTCTCATTCTGTTAATCAGCACCAAGTCCTCACAGGCAAGCAGATACCACAGGCAGCAACAACCGTTGGATAACCTCAGGCTGGGGAAGACCCAGTGATGGGCATCTCCCCTGATGCTGCCACATTTAGCTTTGGACTTCTTACCTGTGTCCTTTTCCTCCTGGAGTTTAGCAGCCAAGTCCCTGCGATTGATCCTTTTGAAGACTTTGATAGTTGCATCCACTGCTCTCTCCATACCATAGTGTCGTCTCAAGAGTATTGCAACATCTGTCCTAGGAGCCTTCTCCAGTTTACCCCAGGCAACTGAAGGTTTGTCATCGAATGGGAACTCAGATAATATAAATTTGAAGTGTTTATAATCTTTCTCTGAGAGGTTTTCCAGATGTCCCCAAAGGACTTCCATCAATGTCTTAGGTCCAGCCATCATGAACGATGTGGAACTTAAAAGCAAACAAACAAACAAACAAACAAAACCCAATTAAAATACTAACTCTGAGTCATCTGTGAACATCATGAAATTGCAGTGACAATGACTGGGAAGGCTCAGTTTCTGTGCAAAAGAAACACCTTCTCCACGTGCTCTCAGACTCACGACAGTTTGTGCATTTCCATGTGTCACATACCAAGCTAATGGTCTAATTTGGATATTTGTACATTGGAATATAACACCCTGGATATCTTCATGAACTTGTCCTGTTGCAAGAAATAGCTGTAATATTTGGCAAACAGCAGTACAGAGCTTGGCCGCTGTGCCTGGCAGATGTTGCGGTTATGCGGTGAATGAAGTTTGGAGTAGCAGGAGATTGTGGGATGTGGGGAGTTGCTGGGGAGGCGATTGTGGGTTGTTCCTGGACTGTCTGTGTTGCTTTCTGCCTGCCCAGAGGGCACTCATCTGGCTGGGAGCCCAGATTGCTGTGCAGGATGCGGTTGCTTCCAGTGCTGAGGTGCGCCTGTGTGTATGGCTGCCTACTAGTGAGGAGGCCACTTGTGTGAGCCTCCAGGACATGGTGCACCTGCTTGACCTTGTTTCAAAACCTTCCTTTTCCTGTACACACCACCACCCTGCATATCCAATGCCAATTTACAGACTTAATTAGGAACCATCCAAAAATTTAGCATTCTGATTGGTCTTGCTTTGGTAACACTGCATTTCTCCTACATGCTCGTTTTCTTCCTTCAACTTCAGTTCATGTGAGCAAGTTTCTGGTACTTGACTTACTGCTCACTGCTCCTGCACCAACGTTTCCCCTCCTCTCACATCTTCACTTATACCTTTTTCTTATGTGTGTATCCTTTGCTGGACCTTCCATCAATGCCTTAGTTTTTCTAGCTCTTCTCTCCCTGCACTGGTACTTCCACCTTGCTGTGTATTTTCATGGATAGTTCCAGTTTCTACACAGATGGCAAATCATGGACTGTTAGGAACTTCGAATCTTCTCTCCATTCAACCCAATGCTTCACTTTTCTTTTCCCTGCTTTAGTCCAGGATGCTGAGCTTGCTGCTGTGGCTTGTGCCTTGGGATGCTTCCCTGGCCTCCTCTTCATGGTTCTCCATGGTAGCAAAAGTCTGCCCTTGCTGGCACTTTCCCACATTCACCTCTACTGATGGAGATTTCTTGTCACTCTACTCTCAGCTTTTGAAATTGTTTCCTATGCTTGTTCCTTCTTTCTCCACCTTGTGTTCTCAAAAGGAAAGACCAGGGCAGGACAGCTTCATTTCAGTCAGAAAATTCTAGGATTAAGCGAGGTATCCTCTTAAATAAAATCCTGAGTGCTCTTGTTTCCACAATCAGAAATACAGAGATTGTACCTGAGTTGCAAGCACTACCAAAGTAAGGAGTGTCATGAGACCCAATAAAAAAGGCTAGGCCAAAAAAATAAAGTCATGGCATTTACCTTTGAAACACGGTTAACTAAATGTAACCTTAACAACAAAGACCTGCTTGCTCATGTACAATGAGAGAAGGCATCAGTATTGATGGGTCTAGAAGCACTTCAAATGGATTTGATGTATTCATCCCAGGATGTACCTTAAGGAGTGTTTCAAAGCATTGGAATCTGAACAAGACCATCCTGGCAGGGACAGAATGAATACATCCTGCCATAGTGGATCAGAAAACATATAGTAGGGTGCAACAAAAACCTGGTATATACCTGAGAAGCTATGTAGGAATATTGTTACTAAATAAGTTAAGTCATCAGCAAATTGTAAAGTGTGGGGCACCAGACATGATTGTCTGCATGTGGACAATGGTACAGGCTTAAATGTAAGTGTTCCTAATGTATGAAAAGAATAGAACAGATTTGGATTTGGATTTTACCCTGCAGTATCCCTGCTGTCAGCCTGGCTGATCCCCTAGCTGATCACAGGAATAAGGGCTACACAAAGTATACCAGCACAAAATACTTGTGCTGCATACTTATTCCAACCACATTGCAACAAGACCTCAGCAGCAGCAAACTCCCATGGCTGAGGATGATCACTCCCATGGGTCAAGTTAAGGATAGTAGATTAGTCCGTTGATTCCTTAAAAGGCTGATGCTAGATCTGGAGACTCTCTGGTAGATGCCTCAGGTGGTGCTTAAAGGGAGGGTCAAACCACATATTTCTCAGTCTTGTTTCTTTTCCTTCCATTTCTGTTGTTTTCTGCCTCCAGGGTAAGATGGTTTTCCTTAAAGTAAAATGTACCTTCTCTCACAGAGTGTTGCCATGTAGCCTTGTCCAAGGCTACTTTTTCCCAATTTGTGATGTCAATGCCCAGCTTCTTAATGTTCACCATGAGGGTGTCTCTGTAGCATTTCCTCTGGCCCTTATGTGTCCTTTGTGCTTGGCTGACTTGTGATTATAGTTATTTTTGGTAAATGTGCATCAGGCACGTGTGTTCAATGCCTTGTCTATTACAGCAGACGTTGAATAATCAATGCTTCCATGCTGGTGATGTTAGAGTCAGGGAGAACACTGGCATTTGTGCAATGATCCTCCCAATTTATGCCAAGGATCTTCCATTGGTAGCACTGGTGGAGGCTTTCCACACTTCTTAGGTAGTCTCTGTAGGTCACACAAGCTTCACAGCCATACAGAAGAGTTTGGGTTACCACAGCCTTATATAATAGGGATCCATATTATATCCATAAGAATCATGGAAAACAGAATTGGTGGGATCATACAGCTCTGCTTAATGCCAGTTTGAATGGCAAAGGGCTCCATAGCAGAGCCACTGCATAGGATGAAGGCAGTCATCTGGCCATGAAGGATGGTGATAAATTTTCTTGGGCAGCCAAGGACTTCCATAGGCCCTCATGGTTAACAGAGTTGAAGGCTTTGGTCATATCAATAAAGGCCATATACAGTTCCTAGTTTTGTTCTCAGAATTTTTCTTGGATCTGGCAGGTCACATAAATCATGCCCGTGATGCCTTTTGATGGTCTGAAGCTACAACAAGACTTGGAAAGGATTTCCTTGGCAAGAGGAAGCAGCCAGTTCAGCAGAATTCAAGCAAGGAACTTCTCAGTGATGGAAAGGAGGGAAATACCTTGATAGTTTCCACAGTCAGATTCAGCTTTCTTTTTAAGACTCATGGCAGTATTGGCCTTCCTTAGGTCAGCAGGAATTTCTCCTGTGTTCCAGATTTTGAGGAACTTGGTGGAGTTGGTTAGTCATAGCTTTTCCATCAACTTTGAAGACCTCAGCTGGTATGCCATCAAGGTCAGAAGCTTTGTTGTTATTCATATGTGTTATCACCTGCTGGACTTCTTCAGAGGTTGGTGGACTGATAAGTGTTTCCCTTACTGGATGCTGTGGAAAGGATCTGATGGTTTTATCAGTCACAGTAAAGTCTTGATTCAGGAGCTTTTGATGGTGCTCCTTCCAGCAGTTTTTGATGGACTCATTGTCTTTGAGGAATGAACTGGCATCTTCAGATCTAAGCAGGGTGAGTTTTCACCAATTTGGCCCATAAACAGCCTTGCTTGCACTGAAGAAGCTCCATCTGTCATGATTGTCACCAAGTTGCTGGATTTCTTTTGTCTTTTCTTCCCACCATTTGTTTTTGATTTCTTAAGTCTTCCCCTAGACTTCAGCTTTAAGCTGTCAAAATGTTCCCTGCTGCTGGCTGGATGTAGGATGGTTTTGCCAGTCACAAAACGTTTTTCTCTTCCAATGAAGAAGGGTTTTGTTCTCAGCATTTTTGTCATTAAACCAGTCCTGATGGCATCAGTTAATAAAGCCAATTTATTCAATGCGAGCCTCATGGATAGTCTCATTTATAGCTTGCCAATCTTCCTCAATGCAAATATTATCATTTTCAATCCTAAGACTGATGCATGTCTTGATAAGATATGTTTGTAGGGCTTCGCAGTGTCTAGGGGTCTGAAGGCATTTGCTGCTATACTGGCTTTGCACTGATTTGGGTCGCTTTTGATGTTTCAGTGCAATGCTAATGGACATGATTGATCTCACTAAAAGATGATCAGTCCAGCAGTCATTGTCTCACCTTATGACATGTGTGTTATGAACCTCTTTTAAATCACGTGCTCTAATGATGATGTAGTCAAGGAGGTGCCATTGTTTCAAGTGGGGGTGTTGCAGGTTGTTTTGTACCTGCCACACTGTCTGAAGGTAGTGTTAATAATGACACAGTGCCATGCTCTGCAATTACTGAATAAAAGGATGCTGCTTGCCCGCTCCTTCCCCCACGTGTTTAATAGGGCTGTGCAAAATGAAAGCGTTTCATTTCAACCAGCATTTTGGCATTTTGATGGAACAGTGTTTTGTTTTGACTTTTGCTTCAAGTTGAAATGGCTGTTCTGTTTCGTTCTGTCAAAACGTTTCGCCATTTCGACCCTGTTTCGCCATTTTGCCCATAGGATATAATGGGGAAGGTCAAAACAGGCTATAATTTTGTAATTTATGGCCAGATTTGGATGACACTTGCAGAAATCGTAGCCCCTTCTGAGGGAACAGTATGTGCTAAGTTTCAAGAAGATAGATGCAGGGGGTTCAGAGAAATTACAGCCCCAAATCTTGAGAGCAAAACTCATGTCATGTGTATGTGTAAAGCCACAGTGGGGTCAAAACTACAGGAGTGGTAGACCCTGCTAAGGCCATGAAGCATGCCAAATTTCAAGGTGATAGGTGCAGGGGATTCAGAGAAATTGCACCCCAAAATCCTGAAAGAAAAACTTGTGTCACGTGTACATGTTAGGACACAGTGGGGTGAAAACTGCAGGCTTGCTAGCCCCTGCTGAGGCCACAATTCTTACCAAGTTTCAAGAAGCTCAGTGCAGGAGTTCAGGGGGAACTGCACCCCAAATTCTTGAAAGCAAAACTATCTCACATGTATATGTTAAGCCACAGCAAGGTCAAAACTGCAGGAGTGGTAGCCCCTGGTGAGGCCACAAAGCTTGCTAAGTTTCAAGGTGATAGGTGTAGAGGTTTGGGGGAAACTGCACCTCAAGCTGCTGATAGGCAAAACCCATGACATAGATAACCCTGTGTGTGTTAAGGTGCAGCAGGATGAAAACTGCAGGGGTGGTAGCCCCTGCTGAGGCCATGAAGCCTGCCACGTTTCAAGGAGATAAGTGAAGTGGTTTGGGGGGAACTGCACCTCAAGCTGCGGACAAGCAAAACTCCTGACATGGGTGCTTGTGCAACTGTGTCTGTCTTGGGGCATGGTGGGGAGGGACGGGGGGACTACTGCTGGCCTGGCTGCTAAGCTACCATGTTACCAGGTACCAATTAATCCTGATTCACTCAGGGACCAGCTCAATACACAGGACCTAGCTACTACACAACGACTTAACAAGCATAGATTAACACCTACAAAACCACAGACTAAGGAGAGGAAAGAGTCAATACAGACAATCAACTGCCCCAAGACAGACACAATCAGTTGCACAAGCACCCATGTCACAGGTTTTGTCTGTCAGCAGCTAGGGGTGTAGGGCCTCAGAACCCCTCTGCACCTATCTCTTTGACAGCTGGCAGGCATCGTGGCCTCAGCAGGGGCTAGCAGGCCTGCAGCTTTCACCCCGCTGCGCCTTAACACACACAGTGTCACCCATGTCACAAGTTTTGCCTGTCAGCAGCTAGAGGTGCAGGGCCCCAAAAGCCAGACTCCCCCTGCACCTGTCTCTTTGACAGCTTGCAGGCTTCATGGCCCCAGCAGGGGCCACCACCCCTGCAGTTTTCAGCCCTCTGAGCCTTAACACACACAGGGCCATCAATGTCACAAGTTTTGCCTCTCAGCACCTTCAGGTGCAGTTCCCCCCAAACCCCTAAACCTATCACTTTGAAATTTGGCAAGCTTTGTGGCCTCAGCAGGGGCTAGCATTTCTGTAGTTTTGACATTGATGTGGCTTAACACATACATGTGACACGTTTGGCTCTCAAGAATTTGGGGTGCAGTGTCTCTGAACTGCCTGCATATATCTTCTTGAAACTTGGCATGCATTATGCCCTCAGATGGGGCTACTCTTTCTGCAAGTTTCATCCAAATATGGCCAGAAATGACAAAGTCATAGGCTGTTTTGACTTTCCCCATTATAGCCTATGGGCAAAACGTCGAAACAACATTGAAATGGACAAAATATTTTGACTTGTGTTGTTTTGTTTTGAGGCTGTTTCGGCCATATCTGTTTTATTTTGATTTTGCTGTTTTGACTTGGAAACAGGTTGAAACAGAGTTGAAACAAAACTAGTGGTGAAATTTTGCACAGCCCTAATGTGTTTAAGTCCCAGCTAACTTTTGAACTCTTGCACTGAAGTCTTCAAGGACCATGATCTTGTCCTCTTTCAGGATGATTGTCAGGTTTTCATTATGGTCAACATAAAAGTGTTCATTCTGTTCTTCCTCAGCATCAAGTGTTGGGGCATATGCACTGGTGATGGTAGCAAACAAACTGTTGGTCAGTTGGCGGCAGAATTATGAGGAGCTCATTAATGCCAACAGCCAATTCAGTCATTCAGCTAACAATCTTGTCCTTGATGGTGAAGCCAATGTCCTGAACTTTCCTGTCATTTGCAGGTTTCCCTTTCCAGAAGAACTAATAGCCACCCCCATCCTCCCTCAGTTGGCCTTCATCTGCACATCTAATCTCACTTTTTTTCTGAATCATATAAACCTACTGTTCTGAATTGTTCATTCTTTGTTGTGGCTCCATTGAGTGATGATAGGAAATCTAATCTATCACTGTGGTGTATCTAGTGCCCTGTGTGGGACAAGCACAGGACACAAAGTCTGGTTCAGAGCCTGTCCTAAAGTTGAGTATTTTCTAGTCAGTGACTTCGAAGCCTAGATCAAATTTCTGGTTTTACTAGGGGAGTCTCTGACAGAGATGTATATTTGTAACTAGACAAGCATGGAGAATATTAAGAGACATGTCAGCTACTTTGAGCACTGGAAGGCAGGTAGACTTTTCAGAAAATAGCAGAGGGCATTGAGAGGCCAATTACTGGGGAAAGAATGGCCATTTATGCTATGCATGGCTGTTAAACTGTTTAACCAACCAAACAAACACCTACACAAATGAACTGATTACTGAAGAGAATTCAGCAGAACTGTAGGGTTAAAAATAGTTTGAGCTGCTTTTGCATGTTGTGAGTAGCTGACTATGACAAATTCAGGAAAAAATTCCTGGAAAAGGAAAATTCCCAGATTTTATGGATTAATAATCAGCTGGCTGAATGTGATTGCCCTCAGTGTAGAGCAAATGATTTTGTGAACTGTGTGCTCAGTCAAGTAAACACATTCCTTTATTGCCATCTAGAGCGGGGTGGACAATTATTTTGTCTGGAGGGCCGCTAAATGAGTTTTGGTGAACTGTCAAAGTCTGCAAGGGTAGTCCCACCCTTTGATGGGTGTCCTTCCTCCTGGTTGCCATCTTGGGACTGGAAATCCCACCCATACCCTCTAACCTTTACCAGCAGAAGTTGGGGGGGGGGGACAACAGATTGCCATCTTGGAACCAGAAAAAATCCAAATCCTATACTAAAAATCAAACTCCTACTATAATATACTTTAATTTTCTTTCAAAAAATATCTTGTCCTGATTTATGTATGTTTGCACTGTGTATGCTGATGCAATCACATAATAACTAAAAATTAAATCTTCCTTTTGTATATTGATTTTGGGGGGGGTATGTGTGGGAGTGTTTGGGGTGTGGTAGGGGGTAGGTGTGCATTGTGAGGTGTGGAGGAGTGTGTATGGGGGATATGTATGTGTTTGTGGGTGGAAGTAGAGTTTGTGGGGGGCGTGAGTGTGTGTGGGGTTTGTGCTTGTGTGGGGGATGTGGGATATGGCATTTGTGTAGGATTTATTGGTGTGTGGGGTGTGTGTGGGGAGATAGGGCATGGGTGTGTGGGTGGGTGTGGGGTATGTGGGTGGACATAGGGTGCGTGGGGAAATATGGAAGAGGGTGTGCATTGTGTGGGCAGGTATGGGTATGGTCGTATGTGGGTATGGGGGCATATAGCCCCTTCCTGGCACACAGCCCCTCCCCAACAGCAGCAGCAGGTGGCAGACTCTCAGGGTGCTTATGGCACCAAATCTCCCCACCCCACTCCACCCTCCTGTACCAGGTCCCACCCACTGGGCCACAGAGGCAGCTCCTGCCCAGTGCCAGTCCAGCCAGGCTACAGCCTCGTGCCCTGCGCCCTTCTGTTGGCACAAAAAATTGTGGGGGGGCACATGCCCCCCTGATGTGTCACCAACAGACATGCCTGGACCGTGCCTAGCCAGTCCCTAAGCCCTGGCCCTCCAAACCATCCCCTGTCTCATAGACTTACCTGTATACAGCTGCCTCCCGCTATCCTGCTGGGCTGTATTGCTAGCCACATGTGTGTGCATGCGCACATGTATGTGGTGCCCCCTGCCTCTGATTTCCCTGCTCCCACTTCCCCCAGCCCCAGGCAGCTCCATCCAGACTGGAACTCTGCCAGTCTGCAAGAGGAAATACGTGGTTTCCTGTGGTTTTCTTTAAAGGAGAAAGAAGGTCACAAAGTGCTTAGATGCAGAAGTAGAGGTAGATGTTATTTACTTAAATTTGAAAAAGGCTTTTGACACAGTGTCACACCCAATTCTTATACATAAATTAAGTAGCTGTGACATGGATTTTTTTCAAAGTCAGGTGGGTGGAAAACTGGCTTATGGGATGCACTCAGAGAGTGGTGGTGGATGGGTCGGTTGCTACCTGGAGAGACATGGGCAGTGGTGTCCCTCAAGGCTCTGTCTTTGGACCAGTACTGTTCAATATCTTCATCAGTGATTTGGATGAGGGTATAGAAACCACCCTGTCCAAATTCACAGGCAACACCAAACTATGGGGTATAGTAAACGCACTAGAAGGCAGGGAGCGAATTCAGGCAGATTTGGACAGACTGGGAAAGTGGGCAGATCAGAATAGGATGCAATTTTACAAAGATAAGTGCAAAGTGCTGCACCTGGGGAGAAAGAATCACCAATACACCTATAGATTGGGAACTGCCATTCTCAGTAACACAGCAATGGAAAGGGATCTCAGTGTCATAGTCAATGCAAAACTGAAAATGAGTTACCAATGTGACCAGGTAATAAGTAAGGCTAACTGCACTCGTTCTTGCATTAGTAGGTGCATCACAAGTAGGTCTAGGGAGCTGAAACTTCCTCTCTATACATCATTAGTGAGGCCACAGCTGGAGTACTGTGTCCAGTTTTGGGTGCCACACTTCAAGAGGGATGTGGATAAACTGAAAGGCTTCAGAGGAGGGTTACTCGTATGGTTGAGGTCCTGCAGGTAAGATCCTATGAAGACAGATTGAAGGACCTGAATCTCTTCAGCCTCTGCAAGAGAAGGCTGAGAGGTGATCTTGTGGCTGTCTACAAGTTCATCGAGGGGGTCAGCAGGGAATAGGGGATACTCTGTTCACCAGGGCATCCCTTGGAATTATTAGAAACAATGGTCATAAAATGAAGGAGAGGAGATTTAATTGGACATCAGGAAAAAAACAATATGGTGAGGGTTGCCAAAATATGCAATGGACTTCCAAGAGAGGTGGTGCTCTCCCCTACCTTGGAGACATTTAAAAGGAGATTAGACAAGCACCTGGCTGGGGTTACTTAACCCCAGCACTCTTTCCTGCCTGGAGCAGGGGGTCAAAATCAATGATCTGATAGGTCCTTTCTGACCCTAGAAATCTATGAAAATCTGTTTTTCCACATTTTTCTGCAGGAAACAGAAAACCAGGATCCCTAGTGATCAGGCACACATTGAGGTTAATACCTTCTCTAAGGGGTACTGCTCAGACCTACAGCTAGAGGACTGATGAGCAGGGATGTGCCGAGGACTTGCCAGTCTGCTCCATACCTGCCCTGCTCTCTTGCTGTCTAGCCACAGTAGAGGCCAGGGAGGATGGAGTCAGGGGAAGGGATCTCACCATGCCACTTGGATTGTTCCCTCCACCCCGCAAATCACCTCACCACTCTGTATGAGAACTTGAATCCCCCGTCCACCCTGCAATCAGCCCCGCCACTCCTGGATCACCCCAGAGCCCCTGACTGGCCCCTCCACCCCTGGATCACTGACTTCCACCCCAGGCAACACAAAAGTAGCAGCAGTGGCAGCAGGGGAGACTTTCCCCCTCCCTCCATGTTCCTGAGCTCTCTATAGCCTGTGCCACCTTTACGCACCCCACAATCCCTACCAGGTCCCACGGTTGCCTGGACCATCTTCATAAACAAGCTCTTAGTTATCTTTACTAGGCATATCTTTTCTTACCTTTCGGTGCGGCTGCATGGAAGAAAGACTGTAATCAAAACAGAAACTAAAAAAAGAAGGTGCATGGTAAGTAAGACTAGCTCTGAACTGTGACAGATAGGAAATGGGTGGGGAATACATTAAAGTACAACAAGCAAAGGAGGAACTGAGTTAGTGTGCAGTTGAGAGAATGAGTTGGGGGAGAAGGGCAGGCATTATATCTACAAAGTGAATCTGCAGAAAACTTTTTAGTTTGTAGCGGATGCTTGCTTCTGTCTTCATGAAGAAAAAGCAGTTTTTCATAACTAGTAATAATATGAAATGTATAACAGCATAAAAATCAACCATCAAAACTCCCATGACAGACAGCTCTCTGGAGGCAGATCTCGACCACCAGCTGCAGGGGTGCAGGACCAACCCCTGCCAGAATCCCAGACCTGGGGACGAGCCACTGTGCTGTGAGCTGATGGTGCCATCGCTCCTTAGCATCCCCAGCCCATCCAGAACTGCTGTTGTATGGGGACCACTCACCAGCAGTCTCAGTCATAGGTGACATGCCTGGAGGGCACATGGGGGCATGTGACTCCCCCCAAGATTTCTGTGCCAGCAGCAGGGTGCGGGGCATGGTGCTGCAGTATGGCTGGAGCCAGGGCCCATCAGCAGTGGGGATGGTGATGGTGGTGGCATCATGATTTCAGTGCCAGTGGTGGGGCTGGGACTACAGCCCAGCCAGACCCAGTGCCTCACAGCAATAGGGTTGGCGGTGGCAGTGGCACAAAGTTGTGCCTCCCCCAGCCCCCACCCCCACACACACACTGTCAGATGCAGATTTCTGAGACAAGAAATGGCACAGTCTCTTGTACCAACCTTGAAAAGTCCCGCAGCAATTGACCAGTGATGTTGAAGATATAACCAATAAATCCATCAGTTTTCAGCCATGAATCTACATAGGTAGTGGTAGCCTGATGTCTTTTCCCTGGGTTGAGACAGGGTTAAAATTCGGCAGCTGCTACCAGACCTAGTTGCCCTAGTCCATCCTGTAGTGGCCCTATGCTACTCTGTGCCTTCTTCTTGCTCCCTACGTACTTAAAAAAGGACTTTTTTGTTACCTTTAACCTTTGTTGCCAACCTGAGTTCTGTATCTGCATTGGCCTTCCTCACTGCTTCCCCGCAAGCAAAAGCCAAGCAGGCATACTCCTCTTTGGTGTCTGCCCCCTGCTTCCACAACCTGTAAGCCTCTCTTTTCCCCTCTAGGCTCTCCTGGATTTCCCTGCTTGGCCAAAAAGATTTCTTAGCTCTTTTGCCTCCCTTTGTGTGTACTGGGATGTTACCCCTTTGTGCCTGCAGGATCAGTCCCTTGAGGAACTCCCATCCTTTCTGGTCTCCCAACTCACTGATGTTATTACCTCTCAGTCCTACTCTAACTAATTTCCTGAGCTCATTGAAGTTGGCCTTCCAGAAGTCTAGGACTTTGGCCCTACTAGTTATCTTTCCCACCTTTCGCCAGATAGTGAATCCTATCAACACGTGGTCACTATGCAGGTTACCTTGTACCTTCAGATCCCTGTGGCCAGCACCAAGTCAAGTAAGGCATTTCCCCTACTGGGACTGTATTCCTTCTGTGTTAGGTGCAGGTCCTGTATGCAGACTAGGAACCTACGTGAATGGGCAGACCTGGCTGACTGCTCCTCTAAGCAGATGTCTGCATAATTTAAGTCACCCATGAGAACCAGGTCCTTTGAGCATACAGCCTTTGAGAGCTGTCTTGAGAGTTCTAGGTCTACGTCTTCCTCCTGGTGTGGAGGTCTGTAGTAGATCCACACGACCAGTTCTGTTCCAGACTTGACTGAGCTCTGACTAATTCTCAGAAGGAGGACAAAATCAGAGTGAAAAATGCAAGACAATTGGGAGACACCCTTGCTCTAAGCACTGGACTGTCCTCCCCTATGTTATTGTTAGAGCTCATGATTGACTAGATGTCTATTTCATATGAGCCATGCAAGGAACCAATAACTACTGGGCAGATCTCCATCTTGTTCAAGCCATTATGAATATCTGGCTTGCTCCAAAAACACCAAAACCAGCCAAATGCAATGTGAAGGACTTCCAACTAAATATCTTCTAGAACCGAATGTCTGCAAGGATCTCCAACAGTGTCTTCATGAAAAGCTTTCTGATCTGCCCACGACTAATTGAGGAACTCTGGAAGAGATTTAAAACCGTTTTTCATATGGCCTATTATGAATCCATTGGCTTTATCACACATCAACACCAAGATTAGTTTGATGAGAGTGATAGCAAGATACAAGCCCTCCTTGACTGAAAGAGAAAGGCTCATTCTGCTTGGCAAGATGACACACCTCACCTCAGCAGAAGGAGACATATCAGCTCTTCGAAGACAATGCTCAAAGGATGATCCAAGAAATCAAATCCAGGAGTGGCAAAATACAGTCAATAAAATTCAGCTCTACTTTGACAAACATCATATGCATATTTTTTACCAGGCAATGAAAGACATCTGTGGTCCAACCTCCCACAGTCCTACTTTCCTGCAATTTCTGGATGGTTGAATGCTCTTCCAAGACAATTAATCTATCTAAAGATGGAAAAAGCACTTCAAGGCATTCATGAACCAGGAACCAACTGTGATGGATGCTACCATCAAGTATATCACCCAAAAACCTGAAAGTGGATCCCTAGCCAACCCTCCTATCCTAGAAGAAGTTTGGCATGCCATCAAGGAAACCAAAAACAGGAAGGTTACTGGACCAGATGGCGTACCTGCTGAAATCTTCAACCTCGTAGCTAGGAACTAGTATTGAGATTCCAAAAAGATATACTTTGAATTAGGAACAAAGAGAAGATCCCTGGGAACCAGAAGGATGCTAACATTGTGTCTATCTTGAAGAAAAGAGAAAGGTCTGTTTTCAGGAACTATCCAGGTATCACCTTCTTTCTACAGCAGGGGAAGTCCTCACTTGCATCCTCCTGAAGCATCTTCTACCCCTTTCTGAGGAAGTCCTGCTGGAATCTCCCTCTGATTTCATACCATCCTGTACAGCAACTGCCATGATCTTTGTTGCCTGCCAGGTCCAAGAAAAGTGTTGGGAACAACACTAGGACCTGTATTTGGCCTGCATAGACATTACTAAGGTCTTTGGCTCCTTCAGTCACAAAGCCTTTTGAAAACTGCTGGCCAGATTTGGATGCCCTGAAAAATCCATCAAGGTCCTAAAGGTTCTTGATGACCAGATGAGTATCACTGTACTTTGTAGCAGATTGGAGACAGAGCCATTTGTCATCTGAACTGGGGTCAAGCAAAGATGCATCATTGCCCCAGTTCTGTCCATCATTTTTTTGACCATCATCCTGGTTCACACTAAGGACTGTTTTCCTTCCAGAATGGACACTGAATATTGAATGGATAGAGGGCGCTTCAATTTGGGACATTTTTTCTTGAAGACTAACATTTTCAAAAAAACCACCCCTGATCTTCAACATGCTGATGACTGTGCCATCCTTGTGCCCAGTGAGGGAAACTTCCAGGAAGGTACAGACTGCAGAAGCAAAGTACAGGCTGTAGAGTAGTAAGCCTGGAAATAGATGGTTTGCAGCACCTGGACCCTATTGCAAGGACAGGCTGGGGTCAGATGATGGGGTGGAGGAGGAGTCAGGGGCTAGATAAGCCTGTCTCCAGAGCTAGGGAAGCAGTCTGTCCCAGGTTGTGCTAACAGAAGGAACTTCTGGCATAGAGATGAGAGGCAGCAGAAGCTGTAAATAGGCCCAGGAGGGCAGGAGCTGGGAGGAGCCAGCCAAACAGAGAAGAAACCAGAGAGACCCTGGAGAGAGGCACTCAGCCAAAACTGATGATTACAGTGGGTTATAAAAACCTAGAGGTTTGATCTATGGTTATCAGGGTAGATAAGATGCCACAAGTAGAGGGCCTGGGAAGTCACTTGCATTATAAGGGGCTGAGGCCAAGGTGGAGCCCTCCAAGAGTTTGGGCCCTGGTGGGCTGTATGGAGCTAAAGCCAAGATGTTTAAAGGTTGAAGGGAGCAGCCCAGAACAATGTATACAACATACACATCAAGGCATGGCAGGAAGATAAGGAGGAAGTGCCCTGAGGAGCTGCAAGGGGAGCAGGATTAGTGGGGTCACCAGAGGGGCACAGCAGCTGCCCTCAGAGAATAGCTCTTCTACATGCAGAGTGGATGAGCATGGGGGATTAGCGGGATAACAGGGGACAGAGGGGAGCCAGGGGACATTTGAGGTAGCAGGGCCAGCGCATCCAGGGCAGTAAGGGGTAGTTCAGGACCAGGGTAGAGTATCTACGATAGTCATGTGTGCAGCTGTAGGGAGTAGTTCTGTCTATAGCCAGGCTTGGTGACAGGTATACAGCCCTAGCACCATATGTTTGCCCTACCATGGGGCAATCAGCCCCCTCCCTTTACCCCTCCCAACTCCGTGGTATTTTCTTCTGATTGGATTTTAAACAAAATAATGTATCCCTCGACCCATAGCATACTCATAAAGCTTCTAGTTTCTTTATAATTTTGATCTGATGATGCATCCCCTCGCCCCCTCCCCTTCCCCACCCTGCTCTACCCTCCTTCCTGCACCCAGCTTTTCAAAAGTCTGCACTGTCATATGCTAGGGCTTGGGGAACCCCAGCACCCACCACAGAGTTGGGGGATTGAGTGTGACCATGCCCCTTTGCCCCCATAGGCAGTTTCCCCAGACAAAAGCAGCTCAGATCAAAGACAAACATAAGCACAGGATGTAAAACCAAATGCAGGAATGGAGTAGGAGAGGTTTTGCCAGGAAGTAACCTTGCTGAGAAGGATCTATTCTACAACTTTCACTGGATCGTCTCCACAATATGATCAAGCAGGGTGATGCAATTGCCAAATGCAACCGCAGTGACAGCCTGCATTAACCAGAGTACAGTGTGGGCTCTGGTTTTTATGCTTCTCTGTTTATTCAATTCACTGTTCTCCTGGTCATTATCTTCCTGAGCTTGCTAGCCTCCTTTCAGAGTCTGACACTCAGGGAGTGGATGGAGTAGAAGGAATAGGAATTTTGGTCAGGGCATTTCTTCCCTTAGGTCATACAGCTGCAAACTCTCACCCATTTTCCCCAAAGACCTCTCCTTTGAGACCTGCCTAAAACTCCTGGAAAATATGGACCTGTATGCTAACCACTTGGGGGAAAGAGGAATTAAATATCAGCCCTACAGTACAGGCACAGCTGCAAGTAGCCCAACAACATGTTTTCCCGGGATGTGAGTGCTTTACTAATGTGTCTTGGTGCTCTAGGTTTCTTTCTCTCTGCTGAAAGGAAGCCCTGCCTGGCTTGTGACAGTATGAAGAGGACAGCCTTGCACTCACAGCGGTGCCCGAGGTGAGCTGTGGTTACTGCATCTAACTGAAAACTGTGCACACATCTAACTCTGCCCTATTGATTTCTCACCACATCCTCCCTCTTTGAACAGCCTGCTAGTTTTTTGCTTCCTCTCTCAGGTCCCCACTTGAGAGTTTAAGCTGTTTGGACTTTTATGTTTGTAGAGTACCCAGCAGCCTTCACCTGGTTGAGGCCTTTGACTCTACTGAGACTGACATAGGGACAGATGTGTGCTGCGGACAGCAAGGAACTGGGAGTTCAGGCCTCTTCTTCAGGGGGCTAGATCTGGTGATTCTTCAACTCCCTTCCAAATCTATGGTTCTTTGATTCATGTCCCATTAGTCTCTGGAGAATATGCTTGTCCCCTATCATTTCTGAAATGTTTTGGTTTTCGTGTCCACAACTGGCTATGTCAGTAGCATCACTCCTGGGACAGGAGCCCCCGGCACTAATATGAAGGGGGAGCCACCTGGCATCACAGCAGCCACAGCAAAGCACTGTGCACAGACCCCACCACAACCCTGGCCCCAGGAAAGTCAGCGTACAAGGATTTGGCACTAGTTTCAGCCCCAACCCCTAGACACAGATTCCTGCGGAGCCCAGATGGAAAGGCGTCCCTTTCTTCTCCCAGGGTCCCTCTTGTTAGCCTTTGACAGCAGGTCATGGGGGTTTTGCCTCCAGGCAATATGTTTTCAGGATCAGGGATCAAGGGGCAGGACTCTGCATCACCCCAGCACAGCTGTCGATTCCTGGCCGTGAGTATTCAGCCTGAGGTGAGAAATACCCAATGCTGCATCCTGAATAGGGCCAGCCCAGCCCTGAGCAGTCCTTCGTGCCCTTCATGTTCTGTGGGGCTGGGGTGTGCCTCCTTTGTTCATGTTTAGTCCTGCCTCACGTTCCCTTGCCCTAGGGAGAAGTCAGATGGAGGTGGAGTGCTCAGACTCAGGACCAGAGCAGAGCTGTTTGTTGCAGAAGACCAGCAGCTTGTGTCAAGAACTCACTGGGCTTGTTCGCAGAGCTAATATCCACACAATAATCTGGTTGGGTTATTGTGGAGAAGGAGGCCATCTCTGAAAGAGAGAATGACAATTATGTTCTGAGCTGAAGAGGTGCTATTTTTTTCCCCTCCAGGTCTCTTGTTCTAGACCTGGCAGACAAACCCTTGTGACCTCGAAGTGACAATTCCAGGTCATGGTGCTGGACCAGCAGCTTCAGCTGGCAGGGCCCTCTTAGCACAGCCAGCACAGCACCAGTCTCATAATCTACAGGTCCTGACTTTGAGCCTCAGAGAAGGCAAGGTAGCTGCTTGCTGCCTGAGGCAGGCCCCTTGTGTGGGAGTTGAGGCAGATTCCAGCTGCATAAGCTTGGCCTCCACTCACTCTTCCTCCCCATGATGGCTAGAAGGGAGGTGGCTGGTGTGTCCATGTGGGTAGTGCTAGCAATGTTCTTCCTGGGCGGAGTTTGCCAAATATAGTGCACGCCATTGATGCTGACAGCTATGTCTAGCACAGAGAAAGACTTTGTTCTGTGTCTGGGAGGCTTATGGAGTAAAGAAGTGAGGAGGGAACCAAAATTGCAAAGCACAGAGTGGGGAGGAGGTGGTACGTGACTTGATTGACCTGGGATGAAAGAATCCTGTCCCAGAGCCTTGGGGATCAGGAAGGAGCCTTGGGCCCTGGATGGTGGGGCTGAGCTGAAGGTTTTGTCTTTGCAAGGTATGGCCTACTTGGCAGTAGAGAAGAAGGAAAATGCCAAGCTAGAGTAAAGAGTTCTGAAGGGAGCAGAGGATGGTCATGTGGGTGACTGAGAACAGTAGTTGGACTAGAGAGGATGCTTGAAGGTGTGGAGCCCTTGCTGAAAGGAGAGGCTCAGGGCAGATGTTAGGGAAAGTGGTGGTCACTAGTGGCAGCTCCAGTACCTACTTTATTTCTGCTGGGCTGGTGCTGTGTCAGTGGGAAGGAAAAGCAGCAAGGCCATGGCAGGTGCCCACCCCCCAATCTGCTTCAGGGAACCCTGAGTTAAAACCTGAGCTGGATACATTCTTGAGGGAGGGGGGGACCTGCTCCCTTTGTCAATGTGACTGGCCTCACACACCTGGGGAGGGGTGTGTGTGTGTGTGTGTGTGTGTGTGTGTGTGTGTGTGTGTGTGGTGGGGGGCGCAGCTTAAACACTCCATTGCTATAAGCAATAACTTCATGACTGGGAGTAAGGGCTTTGCCACTGTCCATCTACCTGGCAACCAGTGATGCATTTCCAATTGATTGGCATGTAGCCAACTTTAGCTAGTCTCCATTGGACCCCAGAGTGAAGTCTTAAGGTCTATTTAAGTTAAGAACTGCCCAGGAGGAGAAGCAGCAGCCATGGTGAAGACAGACTGCAGATGAACCTGGGCAGCTCTCTCTCTCTCTCGAAACACATGATATACTGCGAACTGCCTGCCTCCAGAGGAAAGCTCTATCAGCCTCTGGATGATACTTATTAGTAAGCTACTTGAGATCTAACTAGATATATAGCTTGCAGTAGCACAGATGCATAATTAAAGGTTACCCAGCCAACCCATTTGCTCTATGGGATTTCTTTGATATTGCTCTACCCTGTACTCTACTTCAAAACTACTCCTTGTAATCAATACAGTTCTCCTCTGTACCTACCATGGGATACTTATTGGTAGATTATGTATAAGATTATATTTTAGGGTCCCTTTGGTCTGTCTGACTAAGGAAGACCACTATTTGTGCTTCAGATTAAGGGAAGCACCCCAAGTTTTTGCAGTAGGTCGAGCACCCTCAAGCACTACAAGGCCTGTGTACCCCAGGGGCTGGTGAGCTGTCTGGGGGAAGGAAAAGAAGTGAAGCTGTGGCAGGTTTGAATAGTCTATGGTAATGTGAGCTGGGGCAGTGCCCAATGCCCTGATCTGAGACTCCACCCTTCCCAGAAATTTGGTTCTGATACCACTGCTATCACTTTTGGTGCCTTCATGGTGGCACCTGAGCAACCAGAAGCTCCCCTTACTGAGGGCCTGGACCTCACAGCTGGCCATCTCCTAAAAGGTCCCTGCAGGAAGGACCCCAGATGGCACCTCTTAGGTGGCTGAAGTCCAAACTCTGCTCTTTCTCTTCCTGCTTTCTGGGGACCTTACCTGCAGGTCCTGGGGGTCCTCCAGCCCTTCTTGCCCCGCTTCCTAAAAGACCTGTGTTGGAACTGCCACGTACACAAATATGAGCAGAACGAGGGTGACCTGGGTGCCCGTGGAGGACACAAGAAGGGGAGCAGCCTGATATGGCAAGGAGCGAAATGACAATTGGCGTCTAGGAGGCAGAGGAGTTGTCAACAACCAGGGTATTTGAGGTTATGAGAACTGTTTGCTTTCTCCACCACCTCCATTTTTGCCCAAATGCTCACTCTGGCCATGGTGCTCAAGAGCTGCAAAGACATTCCAAGCCAAGTGCTTGTGCTGAGAGTGAGCTGTCCTCACCTCCCTGTCCCTATCGGGAGAAAGTAGGCTGTGCATCACTTGGGAGGTACTGGGGCCACAATGTACAAGATGCCCTGCACTAATCTCTGTAAAAGCCTTGTGCTCCAGGATTTCACGCTGAAGTTTTTTTCCTAGACATTTTACCTGGGTAGGAATATGCCCTAAGGCCTGCACACAGGACCTCCTGGTGGACCTCCTTTTTTGAGGTCATTTCATTACTGCCAACATCCCTGCTCTCCTGGCCTTTCCTGAGCATCTGCTGCCAGGTTCTTGGGCTCCTCCTAAACTCAGTCCTGCAAACCCTGCAGTGGGCCTTCCCTCTCAATCTTAATTCCAACACACACACAGGTGCTCATCCCTCCTTTCCTAAGCCCCTAAACTGTGAGGGGAAGTAAACTGGGTTAGCAGCCTGGCAACTACATTGGTTTCAGTTGCTCACACTGTGGTGTTCTTAGTGCCCATGTCACAGGTCTGACTCCTGGCATGCTCTTCTCTGTTTCTGATCACCTTCTCCTCCCTTCTTTCTAAGGCCACAGCTGCACTGGGGCTCCCACAGGCTCCCAGATCCATAGGAAGTGCTGCTACTGGGAGAGACCTCCCAGGAAGTTTTGGGAGCACACTTACCAGTGCCTTTGGGAAGGAGGTCAGAGAACTGCAAACAAGGAGACTTTCTTCCCCTCTCAGTCTTGCCATGGGCAAGGCCACATGAAGGAGTGGGAATTGGGCAACCACAGCATGAAGGACCACAAAAGGCAAAAAGTAAGAGTCCAGCAAGGGCACCTAGCAAAGGACAGTTTCAGTCCAATGACCTCTTGGTTACCGATTCAGCACACTCCCGCCACACCACTGTGCTATGCTGCCACTTTACTTTCCACACCACCCTCTTGCCTGCCTGATGGGAATCCAGCACATCACAATGAGAGTTGACTTCTTCCTCTCTTCTCCTCCCACCCGTCCCCTTACCAGTGACTCCCCATGCTCACAGCTTAGACCAAACCTGCACCTGTCTTCCTGGCAGATGTGCAACCTTTGGCCATAGATCCTGCAGAGCCCAGGAAAAAGGGCACCCCTTCTTTTCTTCTCCCGGGGCCCCTCTTGTCAGCTTCCAACAACAGGTCATGTTGCTTTCCCCTCTAGACAACATATTTTCAGCATCCAGGACCAAGGGGTAGGACTACATCACAAGAGCAGGGCAGTTCATTCCTGGCCTCAAGTGTTCTGCCTCTCACAAGAACAGACCAAGGCTGCATCCCGAGCAGGGCCAGCCCAGTCCTGAGCAACCCTTAGTGCTGATAATACTCTGCAGTGCTGGGGATCATGTTGAGTTCTGCCTCACTTTCCTTGGCCCCAGGGAGAAGTTGAATGGAGGTGGAATATTTTTGCTTGCTTTCTTTTTGAACCCATGACCTGAACAGAGCTCTTTGTTGCAAAAAGACCAGCAACCTGTGGCAGGACCTCACAGGGCTTGTTCGCAGAGCCACTTTGCTACCATTCAAGCTGCGTTATTCTGCAGAAGGAGACTGTCCCTGAGAGAGGGAGAATGACAGTCACATCCTGAACTGAAGAGGTGCTATTTTTTCCCCTCCAGGTCTCTTGTTCTAGATCTGGGAGATGGACCCCTATATCTCCAAGGATATGGCTCTAGGTAGGGGTGGCAGGAGAGGCAGCCTGTTGTGCAGGGGCAATTTTAGCCCAGATGATAGTGCATTATACCTTTAATCTAAAGGTCCTGAGGTTGAATCTCAGGGAAGACCTCTTTGCTGCCTGAGGCAGGCCCCTTGCATGGATTTTAGGGCAGGGTTCAGCTACACAAGTCTGCCCTGCAGTGACTTTTCCTCCTGATTCCATGCTGGGAGTATTGTGACTATGAGAGAGGTAATTGGTATGCCCAGGCAGAGGATGCAGGGAGCCCTCTTCCTAGGTCAGCTTTATCTAATGCAGCATACACCATTAACACTGACTGGTATGCTCCATGCGTGGTGACACAGAGAAAATCTTTCCTCTCTTTCCAGGAGGTTCTCAGGGTAGAAGGTAAATGGAGAAGAACAATAACCAACATAAATAGACAAATAGTAGCAGAGATAAAAGTTTCCAAAAGAGAAAGAAGAAAAAGTCAAGCTTGGCCATTAGCGAAGGTCCCACCCAGACTTGACCCCAGACCATCACATTCAAAGTCATAGAATCAGAGAGAATTAGGGCTCCAAAGGACCTCAGGGGACAGGGTTTTCTGTTCCAACCCCTCTTCAACCCAATTCCATCCCCAACTATATCTTCCCAGCCATGGGTTTGTCCAGCCAGGTCTTAAAAATCTCCAAGGATAGAGTCCACAGCCTCTCAGGAGGCACTTCTATATGACATGTTTACGGCACAGTTGACTAATTAGCTGCACAGTAAACATCCCAGCATCTATACGTGTGCTCCTATGAGGCTGGAGTAAAGTTATTTACTCCACAACAGGATAGTACTGGTAAATACAAGTACTATCCTGCTACTGAGTTAAAAACTCTGCAGCCACTGATGTGTCATTGCTGCCCCAGCTGGTTGGGGCATCAAAGTGTTTCAGTGAAGTGGCTTCCTGTCAGCGAGCCCCATGATGAGCACCCTCATGCCCAGCCAGCCCCTCCACAGGATGGTGAGCTTGGGGGAGCAGCCCTAGGTTGGCTGGCTGACTCCCTGGACCCCCTGAAACTGAGGCTGGTCCGAACCTGCTCACTATGCTGCACATGAACAAATGCTGGGGCTTATTGCTCCAGAAAGTATTGCTCCTGGGCATAGGTTGATACAGGGTATGTCTACATATGCAATTAATGTTATGTGGGTTTACTGTGCGGTAATTTATGTGCAGGCATTTGGGAACAGACTTGCTGCTCATAGCAGTAGCTTGCTTCCAGCCTCCGCTGGCACTACTCCACCCCCATATAGCAGCAAGTGGGAGCTGGAGACTGGTCAGCACTGCCTGCAGTCAGGGGCCCTCTTTAAAAGCCAGCCCCACTGACTGCTCCCTGGCCATCTGCCTTTCCAGCCCAGAGCAGGATGCTGGCCCAGCTCTTTGTAACTCTGTCACCAGAGCCTATGCCTACTCTGTGATGGCTGCTCCACCTTCAGGCCCTGGAAGCAACCACCTGTGACCCAGGTTCCTGCTGGCAACCCTGCTTGCTGCACTTTGCACCCAAGGTGACTGCTTGCTGGCCAAGGTAAGTCTTAGTGCAGCCTGCCCCCCTGTGCTGCACAGCTATGTTGCCAGTCTCACCATGGCATCTTAGGTCCACCTCTTGGCATCTTAGGTCCACCTGGACCCCAGCAGGAGCACCTATGACATGCACTTGGATGCCAACACTGGTGCCATCAGTGAGCTCCTGGAGCTACAGGCCCACCTCATAAGTGCCCTGCCGGGCCAGCCAGGACTCATTGTTGCACATCACTGAATACACTTGGGATGATGAGCAATGGCTGGAGTCATTCTGGATGATCTGGGCCACTTTCTAGAAGCTCCTTGAGAAGCTCCACCTGCACTTGGAGCAGCAGGCCAACCCCATGCAGAGGCCCCACCCCACAGAGATCTGGCTGTGCATTACCCTACTCAAGCTGGCCATGCCCATCAGCCTGCACTATGTCAGCCACCTCTTCAATGTGGGCAAGGCGACATCTGGGCAGACCATCCTGGAGCTGTGTAGTGCCCTCCAGGATGTGCTGGGGCACACTGTGCTCTGGGTGCATGACACCCTGCAGGTAGTGGGGTTCTGCACTCTTGGCTTTCCCCAGTGTATGGGGGCTCTGAATGAGATCCACATCCCCATTACTTGCCTGACCCATGTCTTTCACCCCCATTACAGCCAGTGAGGCTTTCACTCTGTCATGCTGCACTGCACCTTCACCAACATGAGTACTGACTGGGAAGGCAGTGCCCACAATGCCCACATCTTCCACAACTCTGCCCTGCCAGCCCTAGGTGTGCCAGACCTCCAGATGGGCAAGGTGGCAGGTTCTCCCTTCTCACTGGAGACCCTCCTACTTGATACTTCCCTGGCTCATGCATCCCAGGTTATTTGATTCTGCTGTTTTGGTTTTCCATCACTTTGTATCAGGAAATGAATCTAAAAGAAAATGTAAAATTAACCCAAGGTCTAGTGAACAGCTTTTCACCCCAAACTTCATTTGTGGAGCAGTAGCTAACCTCTTTGCAGAGTCTGTGTCAGGCTCTAACGAACTGCTGTAACTAAGGGACCATCTCCCAATTCCCAACCTCTGTAGTCTAAGCAAGGTACTGCCTCTAAATGATAACTTTTCTTCTTAGCTTCCCATCACTTAATTGGCGTGCTCAAAAGCAGTCAATATTGGGACTCCCTACCTGATCCCTGCTCAGGATCACAGCCCTTGCTCATTCCAGTCCCTCACCTCTGGCCCCATCTTGTTCTCCCACAGCAAGCATGGGGTGTCCTGCAGGGTGCTGGGAAGGGCTCCCCCAGTCTGTGCTTGGCCTCAAGACCACAGGTCTGCATTTCTAAACAGCTCCCATCACAGCATCTCCCTTCCCTCACCGTCTGCCTTGACACATACTCCTTTCTCAATGCCATAAGCAATACATCCCCTGTGCCCATCTATCAGGTTGCCTTTTCCTCTCAGTTATTAATAACACCTTCCCTCACCATATCAGACCTTCTGGGTAGAGAGACCCACCGATCACAGACAACCTTCAGTGTCCAGAGTCCCTGAAGGAAGTAAATAGGTTGGTGGGATCTCTCTCATGGGCGCCCTGCACTGGAGATCCTGTGGCCTCTACTCCAGGTTGAGGCAGAGTCAGGAGAAGGCTGATCCCCTGATGGGACAGTGCAGCGTAAGGCCTGAACCCTGTGCTCTGACTCCTGTTCTTCATTTAGGTTACACCAGGGGTGGGCAAAATAGGGCTATTTTGTTGGGGCTAGAGCTGAGGGCCTAGCATGCACGTGGAAGCCAGGCACAGGTTAGGAGGTGAAGCCTGAGTACTTAGGGTACCATGTTAAGTGGCAAGAGCAAGGGACAGGTCCAAGATGCAATGCCAAGGTCAGCTGCCAAAGATGAACAGCTGGGGCTGATGACTGTGGGCACAAGCCAAGAACAGGGAGCCTGGAAGGAGATCTCCACCATGGTGCAAGAGACCCAACCAGGGAAGTCTATATGGAAAGGGGAACGATGTTCATGAGAATGGAAGCTGGCACCTCTGGTATCGGCAGTGCTCCACCTCTGAGCACCCAGCCATTGAGATGAAGAACAAATTCAAATGCCTAATATCAGGAGGGTAGAGCCTAGTCCACTGGCTGAAAATGCCATGTCATGCCCATGTAAGACCTCAGTAATCTGGTTGGTATTTGCTAGCCGTTCCCGCAGGAAAAAAACAAAAAAACAAAACAGCCAAATACACCCTAAAGCTTTCTACAGCACAACTTGTGCACATCATGGAAAACAAAGCGTTGATACACCATGGATAAAAGCTGGCTGTATATCCACAGCTGAAGCATTTCTTGTGCTGTTAACTCCAACTAGGAACCACCAAGCCTCAGTAACAGACTAGCCTGGTATTTCTAGGAGGAGGTGAGACTATTTGGGCAGCATCATTCACATGGTCATGACAGCCACCATCTCGGGAAAATAATGCAAGAGCAGTAACATGACTTTCCTGTTTCTCTGTGTCCTCCCGTCCCTCCATCCACCTCGGTACGCAGACTACAAAATGGCCTCCTCTCAGACACGTTCCCAGTGGCCTCCTTTGCCAAAAGTGGCTAGACATCCCCATCTGTGGCATTGTAAAGATTTTTAAAGGCCTGGAGACAGAAATTCATAACTCTGCTGGACAGTACAGGGGAGAGTAGATGTTAGCGTTAGCAAATGCTAATAGTAAGGACCGCTAGTCAGCGGCCATGTCTACACAAGCAGCCGAGGGCGCTGTTGTCGCTGTGCAGTCCCAATACCACCCGGTTAGTTTTAGCTGCTACTGTGCAATGGTGTCAGCATCATGGCTCGTGACCAGCAATGCTATGCTGCCATATCGATGAGCTACGGTGCGGTAGCTTGTCGCTACGGTGATGCAGCATCCCGTGCAGATGTGCCCTGTGTGAAGGGAAACTAGTGCTCGTGATCGGTCACACGTTCCGGGTCCATGCCCTCTCCAAGGCTAGGGATGTGCCTAGGACCATGGCTGCTCCAGCCCTGCCCTGCTTGCTGGCTCTCCAACCCTGTCTAGGCTAGCGAGGACAGGGTGGAGGAGGGACGTGGCCTGTTCCCTGCAGCCCCCAAATCCCCTCTCCGCTCCTTGTCAAAGCCCAAGCCCCGTCCACCCTGTGATCCCCTGTGCAGTTCCTTCCGTAACTAAGAAAACTGAGACTTACTTTTCTGCAGGCCCCAAACCTCAGGCTGTTTGATTCAGGAGCAAACACCACCCAAGTGGGGGAACAAAAGTAACTGGAAGCAGAGAGCTGGAAGGGCTGGTCTTGAGCTCCATACCATAATAATAAGCATGAAAACTTTAACCCTATAATTGCCCAATTCCTGCAGAGAGCGGATGCTCTCCCCATCTGTGGCCAGGTCTATTGTGACTCCCCCCGGCCTAGGGGCGCAGTCCTTGGGCAGGGGCTTGAGCCCACATCAAGGTTGATGCTTTCCCCATTGCGGGTCAGCCTCAAACATCACCTCCTAGGTGCCCTGTGGGTGGGCACGGGGCCCGCAATCCCCCCACCCCTGCCATAGACTCAGGGGTTCAAGTCCCCAACCCCCTCGAGGGCTGAGGGAGCGGGTGGGGGGGGCAACAGCCACAACTGCCCCTGGAAGGAACCGGGCCTGGGGGCCGCCTTCCCCTCGCACAGCACCTCCCGCTCATCCTCCAGGGGTTAGAAATCCCAGTGCTGGGCAATTTCCCAACCCCGCAGTGAGCGAGGTCCCCCCAGCACCGGACAGGGGCTGTTCCCCCCAGGCAGGTGGGAAGCGCAGTGACAGCCCTGTCCCAGGGGTCATGGGGGGCATGAGGGGCAATGGCTCCACAGGCGGGTCAGGGGGTCCCTGTGCCAGGGACACTGAGAAACCCACGTCCTTCTTCCCACCACCCCTGCATGGACCCCAGGGCACCAGGGATGCTGCTCCCCCCACTGCTGCAGCTGTTGCTGGGGGCAGGGCCACGAGCGCCAAGGACCCAGGCCAGGGGGTCGAGGCACCGGCTGGGGGCTCTGCACCCACACTTGCTCCTTTATTCCCCGTGGATGACACTGCGACCTGCTCACGAAGGCCCCGGTGACCTGGCACCGAGGCCTTGTCCAGGGTCTCTGGGTGGATCCTACATGCTGGTGTCATGTCTTTGTCCCGCCCCACATGCAAAGCTGGACACACACCTCCTCGGCAGCTCACGCGGCCGTGATCAGTCAGTGTTTCACCAGGTGGCACACCTGTTCAAAGAGAGACGTCCCCCAGGCCCTGCCCTTGGGGCCCTCCAGGGCCACCCAACGTGGTGCCAGCCACTGCCGTGTCCCCAGCGACCGGCTCCTGAGGGTATCGCTGGCCCTCCCCAGATGGACTTGCTCCAGCTCTGCCATATTACACTTACGACACAATTCAGTGGTGAATTGCACAACAACTTCAGACCAGCCACTTGCACAATGTAATTCTTGCACTATACAAGTGTCCATCCAGAGAGGAAGAGCCAACCAGTCACAACGCTAGTGCTTGAAAGTGTCACAACTTCCTAGCTGGTTCCTGCCCAGCTTTCACATGCCCATGGACACGGCCCCTGGAAAGTGCCTTTCTCTGCACAAGGGGTAACGTGGCCTGCACACGTCTCCCCCCACAGAGCCATGGGCGTATCAGACACAAGGACATGTGCACGCAGGGCCCAGGCCGTGTCTTGTGGGGGTTGGGGCAGGCGGGGGAGCGCAGTGCCAAGGGCAGGGCCGGGCCGGGCTGGGCCACCCACAGCGCCCAGGGGTCACCACGAGCGAGGGGCTTCCAGCATTGGTCAGTCCTGGTTTTAATCAGCCAAAGGCCTGTGTGTGCGGTGTATTTTCATTATTAACAATTAAAACATACACTTATAACCAAATACAATTTTTAACTGTCTATGTGGCGCATTTGTGTCCAGGTAGAGGACACTGATTTCATACATAAATAACTCGTTACCAACCCTCAGTGGTCAGAAGGCCGCCAGCACTGTAGTTTGCTGTGACGCGGTGAAACGCATTATTCTTCACCAGATGAGTCACTTTTTGCTCAGCTCTGTATTGAGCCGCATGAGGGCGGCAACTCGCCTCATGTCCTGAAGCGCATGTGGCAGGCGCCCCCGACTGCCCCGACCCCGTCCCGATGTCCCGCTGCCCTCCCCGTCGGCACCGCCTCACCACACCCCCTCCCCACCCCCGCACAGCCAGCACGTGCCCCTCCCCCACCACGTCCGTTAACAGCCCCGCCCCGCAGGGGACGAGGGAAGAACCGCCCCCCCCCCCGTGACCACATGACTGCTGCGGGCTCACGTCTTCCCCAACGACCCCGCATGTGAGGTGCTGCGGACTGCGCATGCGCAGCACGTGCTCGGGGCGGGGCGGAGCAGCGCAGGTGGGCTGTGCTGCGGGGGGCGGGGCGGGGCTGGACGTAGGGGGTGACGTCAGCCCGGCAGGCCCGCGCAGCGTCCCCAGAGCCAGGGCCGGGAGAGACGCGGGACGCGAGGGCTCCTGTAAGGATTCGGGTGGGAGCGCTGCTCCTCCTCCTCGCTACTTCCCTGCGCAGAGCGGGACGATGTGCTCTGGCGCAGGGCCCGGTGCTGGGCTGGGGCGGTGTCTCTGGCGCAGGGATCCGCCCTGCCAGCCCTCGGTGTCCGGACATGGCCCCCGTGTTTGTCTGAGGCTGCCCAGAGCCCGGGCGGGGGCACCTTAGAGACCAGTCGGATCAGACAGGAGTTGCAGGAGGCAGCGACCGGCTCCGCGGTGCCTGGGGCCTTTGGGACAGTGGGGGCCCAGGTAGGGGCCCAGCCCTGAGGCGCTCCTGCGGGCTGGGGTCTCTGGGCTGGTTCCTGTTGGGCCCGGTGGCCCCACTTGTGCACGCAGCGCCCCACGGGGCCAGTCTGGGGCAGCCTCTGGTCCCAGGTGCAGCTGTGCTGGAGGACGTCGCCCCCTGGCACTGCACAGTGCAGAGAAGAGGGGCCAGGGCAGCAAAGGCAGCTGGGCCCCTTCACGGCCTGAACCTTTGTAGCCCAGAGGAGGAGACAGTTGACTGCAGCAAGGGCCCAGCCAGCAGGGATGGGCGGAGAAGGCCCCTGCTGGACGGAGGCCCCAGCTGGACTGGAGGGAGCAGCCTGCAGGGGGGGGGAGCAGGGAGCCCAGGGGAGAGGCCAGCCCCTGGCCCGGGGTCGCAGGGCAGAGCTCAGCCCACAGACAGCAGCTGCAGGACGTGCAGGGGGAAGAAGAGCAAGGGACTGTCTCACCTGCCCCGGGGAGCAGGATGCGGCTCCGCTGGACCGGCCAGCACGACTGACTGATACAAACCCTCCATGGACCAGAGGGAGGGGCCTGGCCGTGGAGGGAAGGAGCTGGGTGGACAGAGCCCAGTATTGCCAACCCCACTGTGTCAAAAATCATGAGACAAACTCTTAAAAATCAAGAGATTTGGAATGTAAATCATGAAATGCTGTTGTTGAAATGGGTGTGTGTGGGGGCAGGGTTATTTGTAAAGATTTGGGGGCTCTGAGGGTGCATGGGGGGTCTGGATCCTGGGGGGGATACCCCCATGCCCTGGCAGGTTGTCGGGTACTGTGCGTCAGGAGTGAGGGGCAGCAGCAGGACTGGGGTGGGGTGCTGTGGCTTGGGATTGAAGGAAAGAGACACAGACAAGACAGGCTGGGTCATGACTCATGCAACAGAGCCACGGGTGGCTCATCCAGATGTGCAGGGTGACAGGGGGTATCTCCCCACCACTCCCCAGGGCCCCATTCACCCCAGCACCCACCCCACGCCATCCTTCACTATAGGCACCTCGATCTTTCCCCCCGCCCCTTGCCCTCCACAGACTTACCAGCATGGCTCTTCTATCCCAAGATCATGAGCCAGAGTTAATTTGACTTGGAAATGGCAAATCTTGCAATGTTTTCCCAGGGAGTTGGCATTACTGAGAGCCCTGCAAGGAGGCAAGGGTGGGAACGCAGGTCCAGGAGAGCTGCTGCCTGGGAGGAGGGCTCATGTGGGCCTGAATTGAGAAGCAAGTGCCCGGGAAGCAGTGAGAACTTTTTTGGTGTCTTTGGGGCCTCCAAGAAGGGGTACAAAGAATTGAGAGCAGTTTTGTTTTCACCCCAGAGCAGCCCTGGTGGGGATGACTATGCCCAGAGAGACTGAGGGGTGTTCATGCCGACACTGCGGGGCCCAGGGACGTGGATACCCGAAGGACTACAGCCTGTTTTGAGAGCCCAGTGCGGGTTTTGGGGCGAGAGACCTGGGAGGGTCCAGAGCCCAGACTGGCTGGAGCCGGGACAAAAGGGAGGCCTAAGACTGGAGCCCGGCAGGGCTGGGCACGTACCCACTGAGGAAAAGGAGAGAGAAAGAAGGTGGGGGGCAAAGCCTCACATGGCCCCATCAGACTCAGAGCTGCGGACGGGATTGGGAGGCAAAGTGCCTTGCCTGTGGCCTAGGCTCAGGTTCCCGAAAGACAGCCTCAGTTACCAGCGCAACCTGAAAGTCGAGAGAGAGAGAAGGGCCACGCTAGGGATCCCAGTAGGTAGCCAGGTACTGCCCCAGCACAAGCAGGCGCCCGGTTGTCCCGGAGGAGCACCTGTAACAACACACGCATGGCCAGGGGTCTGGGGAGAGCACAGCCTGCGGTCCCTCCAGGATCTGGGAGGACCGGTGCTGGGAGGACACTGATCGTGGCTGGCGTCTGTGCCACTGACAGGACAAAGGGGGCTCAGTCTCTCAGGTCCTGGCCTGGTTTGGAGGGAGTCTGGTGGGGACAGGGGTGGGCAGGTGGGGGCAGTGTACAGCTGGAGCCCCACAGGGCCCTTGCTGCAGAGCTGTAGGAAGGAGGGGCTGGGAAAAGCAAGGAGAAAGCAGCTCCCACTTGAGGCTGTGACTTGCTGGGGCCCTTTGGCCCTCATTCGTTTGTGTCCTTGTTCCCACGCCCCCTGCTCTAGCTCCTAGACCCCACTTCCCTCCCCGAGCTGGGGGCAGAACCCAGCAGTGCTGGGGGTTGCCCCCTGCAGCTGTCCCAGGCAGTTGCCCCCTGTCCTACAGGAGGTGGAAATGTGCTGAGGTCGTAGAGGCCACGGCAGGACGGGCCCGCTGGGACCGCTCTGCTTTAGTAAATCTGTTTTCCTGTTTTCTGCACTTTTACTTCCCTGAGGAGAGAACATGGATGAGTGTCTGGTGCAGGGACCCTAGGACTGGCGTGGGGACTGTGTCCCATGCTGGAGGGCTTGGGGGTGGGGTCAGGGACTATTTCCCATGGAGGAAGGATGTGCGCTTCCAGCCTGGCAGCGCTCTGTGATGTCAC